>NC_090812.1:36017778-36327261 GCF_000390325.3 Nicotiana tomentosiformis | reverse complement strand
ATAATAGTCATACCTTTTTGTACAAAACTCCAAATCATAAATGGTTTGACTTTCCGAAAACTACACATCAAGGGATATAACTTTTATATGTTAATCATCTCCCAATTCCTTATAGATTTTGAGATATAAGCTGTCAAAGTCAGCCCTATGAAGTACAAATTTCTTCATCTTCCTGGATAGCCTGTAGTGTACCAGCCATAACTTTTAGTATAAAAATTCTCAATGTTTTACCTTTCTGAAAACTAGACACAAAGATCTACAATTTTTGTTTTTGGATTATCTCTAAATTCCTTATAGATTGTGAGATATGAGCCTCCGAAGTCAGACCTACGAAACATAAATTTTCTTCTTCGCGAACGCGAAGAACAAAATCCCAGAAGCCAAATCCTTCTTCGCGAACGCGAGAGGATCCTCGCGAACGCGAGAGGATCCTTGCGAACGCGAAGAACAACACCAGACACCAGCATCACCTATTGCAAAACATCCCGAAATGATTCGAAACCACCCCGAAACACACTCGAGCCCCCCGGGACACTGTCCAATCATACCAACCAGTCCCATAACATAACACAAACTTGCTCGAGGTCTCAAATCACATCAAACAACATCAAAATCATGAATCGCACCCCAATGCAAGCTTAATGAACTTTAGAACTTCAAACTTCTACATTCGATTCCGGAACCTATCAAATCACGTCCGATTGGCCTCAAATTTTGCACACAAGTCACATTCGATATTATGGACCTACTATAACTTCCAGAATCGGAATCCGACCCCGATATCAAAAATTCCACTTCTGGTCAAACTTCTCAAAAACGTTCATATTTCTAGCTTTAGCCAAATGACTCCAAAATGACCTATGGACCTTCGAATCTACTTCCGGACACGCTCCCAATTCCAGAATCACCATACGGAGCTATACCCATACTCGAAATCCCAAACGGACATTGATAACCTTGAAATGCACTTCAACCCAAATTTATGGAATTCTTCCAAAATGCTAACTTCCACAATAGGTGCCGAAACACTCACGGGTTATCCAAAACCTGATACGGACATACGCCCAAGTCCGAAATCATCATAAGAACCTGTTAGAACCTTCAAATCCTGATTCTGATATTGTTTACTCAAAAATCTAACTTTAGTCAATTCTTCCAACTTAAAGCTTCTGCAATGAGAATTTTCTTTCTAAATCAACTCTAAACTTCCAAAATTTCAATTCCGACCATGCGTGCAAGTTATAATACCTGAAGTGAAACTACTCGTGGCCTCAAACTGCTAAACGACGCGCTAGGGCTCAAAACGACCGGTCGGGTCGTTACACGCGTTTTAGCCACCCTTATCACACCGCATGGCTTCTAGTAGTTTCTTTACTAGCCACGCGTATCAAGACCCCCTTATCTCACCGCATGCATTTCAACACCCAGACTTTATACCACCACATGCGTATCAATATCACAATATATCATAATTCGCACCTCAAGTGCCCGATTATCACAACATACCACAACTTGCACCTCAAGTGCTCAAATATCACAACATATTATAAATTGCACATCAAGTGCTCACATATTACAATTTGCCACAAGAATCAACAATACATTATTTTCCACAATAAGGAGCCCATGGCTCAACCATAATGTACACAAAATCTTAAACAAAATATTCGGGGGTGAACAACTCAACAAAATAATATTTCACAATTTAACACTTTGCCACAATATGATTTACGGCCTTTATAACTCAATACCAATTTTAACAACATGAACTGGAAAGTAATTCATCAAGGAACAACGCCTTCTTTAATCCAAATTTTTGGCAAATAGATTAATGTCTTATTTTAAAATTATTTAATAAAATATTTGCAAATGAATAATCCAGAATGAAATTATCTCCAGAAAATATCAACTCAACAAAAATACGTGATTCACATAAAAATCAAGGTGACAATCACAACAAATCATCATATAAACACAAATTCAACAAACAAGGATTTATGCATGACAAATAAAGGATTTACTATGTTCCAAAAATTTTCCAATTTAATACATAAGGGCGTCTACGAATTTCAACCAATATAATTTGCACATATAAACCAAGTATGTACTCATCACCTCGCATACATGGTTTCAACTACACAATTTTCACATAAGACTCAATGCCAAATGGGTAATTTCTCTCACTCAAGGTTAGGCAAGATACTTACCTTTTTTGAAGTTATGCCGATATTCCAAAATAGCAGTCTTGCTTGAATAAATCCTCCGGACAACTCAAATATATTCAAAGTAATTCAATTCAGTCAATACTAATTATAGGAATTAATTCCTTATGAAAATACTAATTTTCCAACAAAATCCAAAATTTAACTCAAAAATTGCATGTGGGCCCACGTCTCGGAATCCGAAAAAACTCACAAAATCCGACAACCCATTCAATTACGAGTCCACCCATACCAATTTTTATCAAATTCCGATAACAACTCGACCTCCAAATCTAAAATTTTTGTTCTTGAAATGTTTTGCAAAAATCTTGATTTCTTCCATTTAAATCCGAAATAAATGATGAATATAACCATAGAATCATGAAGTATAATCAATTTCGGATATAGAACACTTACCCCAATCCATATGGTGAAAATCGCCTCAAATATCGCTTCAATCCAAGCTCAATAGCTCCAAATATGTTTAAAATGGCTGAAACCTCGACATATAGCTACTTCCCAGGTATTTACTCTTCGCGATCGCGAAGCACAAATTTTCTCAGCCCAAAATTTGCCTTTCGCGATCGCCGAAAATGCTTCGCGATCGCGAAGAACAAGTCCCCAGCTCTTCGAGACAGCCTCTAGTATAATGGTCATTACTTTTCGTACAAAACTCCAAATGATGAATGATTTAACTTTCTGAATACTAGCTCCAAGGGCTATAATTTCCATTTATTTCTCATCTTCCAATTCCTTATATATTTCGAGATATAAGCTTCCAAAATCAGCCTTCTAGCATAATAGTCATAACGTTTAATACACAACTCTAAATGACAAATGGTTTATCTTTCTGAAAACTAGACACAAAGGGCTACAACTTTTATTTTTGGATCATCTCCAAATTTCTTATAGATTGCGAGATATAAGCTTTCAAAGTCGGGTTAGTGTAGTAGAGGCACACAAGGCCCCAAATTGATGTTTACTCTTCGCGAACGCGACCTAATGTTCACGATCGCGATGCACACCTCTGTGGACAAAAACCAGCAATTTAAAATGACCTAGAAATGGTCCAAAACTACCCCAAAACTCACCCAAGCCTCTCGGGACCTCAACCAAATATACCAACAAGTCCTAGAACCTCATACGAACTTAGTTGAAGCCTCAAATCACATCAAACAACGCTAAAACTACGAATCATGCCCCAATTCAAGCTTAAATCAACTTAAAATATTCCAACTTCTACATTCGACGCCGAAACTAAAATATTCCAACTTCTACATTCAAATCAAATCAATGACATAACGGACCTATGAAAAATTTTAGAACTGGATTCCGACCCCGATATCAAAAAGTCAACTCCCCGGTCAAACTTCCAACTTAAACTTCATATTTTCGCCATTCCAAGCCTAATTTAATTACGGGCTTCTAAATAATTTTTCGGACACACTCCTAAGTCCAAAATCACCATACGAAGCTATTGGAATCATAAAAATCTCATTCCGGAGTCGTTTGCTCAAAAGTCAAACTCCGATCAACTCTTTTCATTTAAGCTTCAAAAATGAGAATTGTTCTCTTAGTTTAATTCTGAATCTTTCGAAAATCAAACTCGACCACACACGCGGGTCATAATACATATTACGAAGCTTCTCGGGACCTTAAGTCACTGAACAAGGCGTTAATTCTTAAAACGACAAGTCGGGTCATTATTGTTTCATAATGTATCGTATAGTATTGTATTGTATTATACCGTATCGTCTTGATGTATACCATGTTTGGATAAATTATATTATTTTCCGTCATTTCATGATATTATGCACCAACAATACGAAAAATAAACTTGCAATATTATAAAGAAAAAGTAAGACAAGAGGTAATATTATTATATAAAAATGTAGGGTAAAGGATAAATTGGATATTTTTTTATAATAAAAAAGGGCAAGATGAGAGAAAAAATTACACCAAATCGGTTGTTCCATAAAGTGGCACTTTTCGTCGTCACGTAACGACGGATTTAACGATACAATACAATAAAATCTAAGTAATAATCAAAACAAATATTGTATTTAAAGTAACAATACGATACAATACAACATGCAACGACCATCCAAACAAGTTGTAACTAACGAGAAAGTTTCTCCTCTTCAATTATTTTCTTCGTAAAATAGGTTAGAAGATTTTCTTTTAAGAACACTGTTTTGGTCCAATAACTTCACAGTTACACTTTCTTAGTCCTAAATTACTTCTCACTTTTCACTTATTGAGGTTGTTTGATCGGTTTGAGAAGCTAAATCAGAGATAAATAAACTCTTGATAATAAAAATGCATACAAGTGCAATAAGCTGTATTTTTAAATATCAAATTGATAAAGGATTTTATTTAAATTTGTTTACCCGAAAAACGGATAGAGTTGCATTTGTACGTAGTTCTAAGGATATGTGATATAGCTTAATACAAATAGTAAGGATAAATAAAAATATCAAATATAGATTACAAAGAATGCAAAATAGACAAGGTTGGAAAGAAGATGATTTTTAAGACTAAGCAAGATGAATCAATTTATGAAGCTCAAAAGAATAACTCTTCAATATAGGAGTGTATGGTGTTTTTTGTTACAATGTAGGCAGAGAACCCTCGTACAGAAATGTAACCATCCTCCTTATAGAGGAGGATCCAACTTTAGATATAATTAAAAATACATAGTGGAAAACCCATGATAAATCAGTTTTTTCCTAATTCCCGTCGAGATTCCCTCCCTTAGTGCGGTTGCAACGGCTCTTGTCTGTAAGCTCGAGCTTGATCGGACTCGGTGCTGGTCGGTATTGTTTTTAGAGCTTGATGCGGACTTGAGCTCGATGCTAACTCGGGGTCTAGTAATGACTCGGGATCGGTATCAGTTAACCTTTGCCCCTTAAGCTCGATTCTATAACATCTCACCATGGTTTGATTCGGACCCGAGCTCGATAATGACTTCGAACTCGGTGCTTGATCTGTCCCCAAAAATCGAAGCTCATTCGTGCCTTCTTTGGTCCCATCTCGATATTATAAAGACTTTCTTCTATCCATTATATTTCGACCTCGATCAATCGTACGAAGGCCGAAATCTATTTCGACCGTATACAAATAGTCCCCCCGTTTCTCGGGAAGGATGTGGTGAGAAACGATATGATTTTCCAATGGCCCGATTGGATATGCGCTGATGTTTGCATCGAGCCCGACCATGACGTACGTGATAGCTGTTTGTCGGTTTAGCTTACCAAGGCATTTAATGCGTGTCAGACGGTGGTCGACCGCCGCTGGTATTGAACCGTCATTGCTTCAATCTATAAATAGCCTTTCCTTCTACCATTTATCACTTTTATGTCTTCAATCTTCCAAATTTTCTAAGTTCCCTTTTGTCTCTTCTGAGTTCATTCGCAGATCTGTGATTCTTTCTGCAAAATTCTTCTTCTAAACCACCAAATCTTTGTCACCTTCTTTAAATCCAAAAATGGTGAAGACATCAAAAACCGTCCCTCAAAAAGAGAAAGCTTCTTTTTCCCAATCTGCCGCCGATAAAACACCAGCGGATCCACGGCCTGAGGAGTGTGTTCCAGCGGGGTGTGTTCTTGCCTCCGACTTCAAACTCAATAAAGGTTCACCGATTCCCGGCTGATGTGAGCCCGTATCGAGATATATTTGTTCGAGCAAATAAAAAAAGATTGTAACTGGTGGAACAAAGAAGTGGTAGTACCGTCTCCCGAAGAGGATATTACTACTCACGTGAAAGGGTTTTTAAGTGTGTACACTTACCCTGTCACGTTAGGTTCCCTCGACCCTGTTATCATAGATTTTTGTCGTAAATACCTAATAACCCTAGGCCAAATCCATCCTTTTTTTTGGCGGATCGTTATTTTGATCCGATAGTTCGTGAACAAAATCGAGGGGATGCCTTTCACCCTCGATCATCTCATCCAATTGTACCGTCCTTGCCTTTTTTGAGGAGGGTTAATAAAACTTCAGCGTCGAGCTACCAAGGCTCTGTTCTCGAGCATAGACGAGCACATGGATCGATGCTGGATGGGCAGTTTCATCCGAGTAAGGACTTCGGACCTGATTCCGACTGAAAAGATGCCATTTTTCGAGGAGTGGAACATGAAGCGTAAGTGTAATTCTGCTGTTATCTCCTACTATTTTACCCTTTCATTTCTTTTCTCACTGAAATCACCCTTTTGTGATGCAGCGGTTCCCTGGATGTCCGGCGCACCTCCCGATCTCAAGAACTGAGAACGGGATTTGGCTTCGACCTCCACATACGCCGAGCGCTCATGGCGTGACTTGTCAAAGGGACTATGGGAGGCCAAAAATCATGGTAATCCCCTTTCTCGTATTTTTTGGTAGTTCGAACGAGATGTTTTTCATATACTTTAATAAATTTTCCTGTATGTAGGTGTAGGAAAAGATGTTGTTTTGAGGCCCTCGTCCGGTGAAGGAAAATAAGAGTAAAAGGGCCTCCTTTCCTGAAGATCCAAAACCGAAGAAGAGGACATCTCGTAAGCCGAAGAAGAATACCATTCCTTTGACTGTAATCGCTTCTGCGTCTAAGGGATGAAGAAGAAGAAGAAGAAGAAGAAGAAGAAGAAGAAGAAGAAGAAGAAGAAGAAGAAGAAGAAGAAAATGACTGTGATGACCCAAATTATCATTTTTAAATTTAATAATTAATTCTGTGTTCTAAGACCTCGAAAAGAACTATTTATCATTCCTCGACTTGCGTGTGCAGTCCGTAAAATATTCCGAAAAGTCTTTATGTGAAAAATAGATTAAAATATGAATTAGAGCTTTAAAACTCAACTGAGTTGACTTTGGTCATTATTTTGACTAAACGGACTCAAGATCAGTGTTTTGACTGTTCCGGTAGGTCCGTATTGTGATTTGGAACTTGGGCGTATGCCCGGAATCAAATTCCGAGGTCCCTAGCCCGAGATATGGAATTTTGATGAAAAAATAAAAAGTTTAAGTTCAAATAGTGATCTAATATCGAATTTTGTGCAAACGACCCCGGAATAGAATTTTGATGATTCCAACAGCTCCATATGGTGGTTTTGAACTTAGGAGCATGATCGGAATTTTATTTGAAAGTCCGTAGTAAAATTAGGCTTGAACCGACTAAAATAGGAATTTAAAGTTTGAAAGTTTGACCGGGAAGTTGACTTTTTGATATCGGGGTCGGAATCCAGTTCTGAAAATTTTCACAGCTTAGTCATATCATTTATGACATGTGTGCAAAATTTGAGGTCAATCAGACTTGATTTGATAGGTTTCGACATCGAATGTAGAAGTTGGAAATTTTAAGTTTTATTAAGCTTGAATTGGAGCATAATTCGTGGTTTTAGCATTGTTTTATGTGATTTGAGATTTCAAATAAGTTCGTATGATATTTTAGGACTTGTTGGTATATTTGGTTGAGGTCCCGAGGGCCTCGGGTGAGTTTCAGATAGTTAACGGATAAAAAATGGGACTTAAACAGCTACTGCAAATTTTCTTCTGCTATGCAATCGAGCCCAAAAATCGAAGGCCAGAAATCGAGCCCAGAAATCAAGCCTAGAAATCGAGCCAGGGATCGAAGGCAGGCTCGAGATCCATGATCGAAGGCAGGCTCAAGAGCTATGATCGAAGGCAAGGCTCGAGGGCCATGATCGAAGGCAAGCTAAAAGGCCAGTGATCGAAGGCCACTGATCGAAGGCCTAGGATCGAGGGCTATGACCAAGGCCAGTAATCGAAGGCAGGCTCGAGAGCCATGATCCAAGACAAGGCTCGAGGGCCATGATCCAAGGCAAGCTAGAAGGCCAGTGATCGAAGGCCACTGATCGAAGGCCCAGGATCGAGGGCTATGACCAAGGCCAGTGATCGAAGGCCATAAAGATCGAAGTCAGGATCGATGGCAGTGATCGAGCCCCAGGGTCGAGGGCCATGATCGAAGCAATGATCGAAGGCCATGACCGAGGTCCATGATCGAGCACCATGATCAGACACCCCATGATCGGACTCCCCTTAATCTGACTCCCCATGATCGGACTCCTATGATCGAGGTCCAGGATCGGATCCCATGATCGAGGTCACCCTGGACAGATCTGTAAGTTATAAAAACAGGGGGGCTTCGTCCCATTCGTCATTTTTAACAACTTGGAGCTTGAGCATCGGCAATATTTGATATATTTTCAAGGAAAAATATTGGGGTGAGTGTTCTTAACTCAGTCTTGGTTAGATTACCCGAATCCATCACTGTTTTTAACATTTAATTGGTGATTTAAGTTGGAAAACTTTGAAAACCCTCTTGGATAGATTTGAGGATTTGAGGGTCGAATCGTTATTGGAATTTAGTCATTTTAGTATGGTTAGACTCGTGGTTGAATGGGCGTTCATATTTCATAACTTTCGTCAGATTCTGAGACGTGGGCCCCACAAGCCATTTTTGAGTTAATTTCGGATTTTTATTGAAAATATAGTATTTTCTTATAGAATTAATTCTATAATTTTTGTTGACTGTATCAAATTAATTATGACTAGATACGAGTCGACCAGAATTGGAAAATCGAGGAAAAAATATACTACTTGGTTAAATTGGAGCAAGTCGAGATAAGTGACTTGTCTAACCTTGTGTGGGGGAAATTTCCCCTAGGATTGGTATTAATTGTAATGTGATGAAAGTCGTGTACACGAGGTGACGAGTGTGTACACAGACTAAATGTGAAGGATTATGTTTTAAAATTATGAAGATCATTGTTGCATATTAATTAAATTATTAAATCTTGTTATATTCTCCATCATTGATTTGATTTGTATACTTTAAATTTGCTCGACCTTTTCCTGCTAATTGTTTTACCTGTTTAGTTGAAACTTGGTTTCTTTTATTCTGTGCATTATTTGAAATTGATTTTCTTTAAATTAAATATTATTAATATGAAGTATTTGACATTTTAAATTTGGTATTGAAGCAACATATTAAAGATTTTGAAATATTATTTTGCTAAATTATTTATTCCTGATTATTTTTGTACTCATTGTGATGGAGCCATGAGACGCCTGTTACTACTCCTGCACTTCGGGAGACTCTTGCCCAGTATTTTAGCATGTTTGGCACTCTAGCTGAGGCAGGGTTAATTCTACTTGCTCCTGCCACATCTTAGGCCGGGGGAGGAGCACAAACTCCCGCCACCCGTACTCCAGAACCACGGGCCCAAGTTGACCATGGCCCAGAGGTTATTCCTGTGCAGCCAGTTGTCCCAGTTCGACCTGAGATTAGGACACCAGTTTCAAAAGGAGAGCAGCTCAGGCTCGAGAGGTACAAGAAGTACCACCCTCCCACTTTCAGCGGTTTAGCTTCAGAGGATGCTCAGGGATTTCTGGAGGAATGTTACCGTATCCTTCGTACTATGGGTATTATGGATTCCAGTGGGGTTTCTTTCACGACATTCCAATTTAGAGGAGCAGCCTACCAGTGGTGGCAGGCATATGAGTTGGATAGTCCCGTTGAGGCATCTTCACTCACTTGGACTCAATTTTCAGATATGTTCTTAAGGGAGTATGTTCCTTATAGTCTTAGAGATGGATGGCGCGCAGAGTTTGAGCAGTTGCGCCAGGGTTCTATGATTGTGTCAGAATGCGGTCCGATTCAGTGATTTGGCTAGGCATGCACCGGCCTTAGTTGTTACTGTTCGAGAGCGAGTTCGCAGATTTATTGAGGGTCTTCACCCTAGTATCAGATACAATATGGCCCGAGAGCTAGAGATGGACCTCACATACCAACAGGTGGTGTCAATTGCTAGGAGATTGGAAGGTATGCGGACTCGGGAGAGGGATGAGAGGGAAGCTAAGAGACCCCAGGATTCTGGCACATATAATAATTCTCGTGCCGCAGTTGCAGCCCGTCATTGTAGAGGTTATGTGAGCCGTCCTATTCATTTAGCACTTCCAGCTTCCAGTGGTATTCCGGCTACTCCCAGACCTTAGGTTCCATATTATGCACAGCCAGTGTCTTCTGTACCTCCTGTTCGGGGTTCTTTCAGCGGATAGTCTAGTCGATCAGACCCGAGCCAGTTCCAACAGCCACGTCCTCTGAGGGCTTGTTTTGAGTGTGGTGACACTCGTCATATCATGAAGGATTGTCCCAGACTTATGAGGGGTGCACCTCCACGGATTTCTCAGGCCCCACCTATTTTGCAGGGCCCTCAGGCTTCTCAGGCCATGATTACTGCACCAGTTGCCACTCCACCTGCACAACAGCTAGAGGTGGAGGTCGGATAGGTAGAGGTCGCCCTAGACGCGGAGGCCAAGCCAGATATTATGCCCTTTATATTAGGGCAGATGCCGTTGCATCCGATTCTGTTATCACAGGTATTATTTCGGTCTGTCATAGAGATGCATCAGTCTTATTTGATCCAGGCTCCACTTATTCTTATGTGTCATCTTATTTTGCCCCGTATTTTGGCGTATCACGTGATTCCTTGAGTTCTTCTATTTATGTATCTACACCCGTGGGTGAATCTATTATTGTGGACCGTGTGTATCAGCCATGTTTAATTATTATCAGTGGTTTTGAGACCAAGGCCACTTTATTATTGCTCAGTATGGTGGATTTAGATATTATTTTGGTCATGGACTGGTGGTCGCCCTATCATGCTATTCTTAATTATTACACCAAGACGGTGACGTTGGCTATGCCAGGTCTACCACGGCTAGAGTGGAGAGGTACCTTGGATCATGTTCCTAACAGGGTTGATTCATTTCTTAAAGCTCAATGAATGGTTGAAAAAGGGTGTGATGCGTATCTGGCCTATGTAAGAGATGTTAGTATTGATACTCCTACAGTGGAGTCAGTTCCTATAGTAAGGGATTTTCCCGATGTATTTCCAGCGGATCTTCCGGGTATGCCACCCTACAGGGATATTAATTTTGGCATTGATTTGTTGCCGGACACTCAGCCCATTTCTATTTCACCATACCGTATGGCCCTATCGGAGTTGAAAGAATTAAAAGAACAGTTATAGGAATTGCTGGATAAGGGCTTTATTCGGCCCAGTGTATCGCCTTGGGGTGCTCCTGTCTTATTTGTAATGAAGAAAGATGGTTCTATGCGGATATGTATTGATTACCGTCAGTTGAACAAGGTTACAGTGAAGAACATGTATCCATTACCACGTATTGATGACTTATTTGATCAGCTTCAGGGTGCCAGAGTGTTTTCTAAGATTGACTTGCGTTTAGGCTATCATCAGTTGAAGATTCGGGAGCCAGATATCCCGAAACTGCTTTCAGGACTTAGTACGGTCATTACGAGTTCCTTGGGCTGACCAATGCCCCAACAACATTTATGCACTTAATGAATAGTGTATTTCAGCCCTATCTTGATTCTTTCGTTATGTGTTTATTGACGACATTCTGGTGTATTCCCGGAGTCGGGAATATCATGAACATCACCTGAGGACTATGCTTCAGATTTTGAGAGAAAAGAAGTTATGTGCAAAATTTTCAAAGTGTGAATTCTGGCTTGATTCAGTGGGATTTTTGGGTCATATAGTTTCGTGCGAGAGAATCAAGGTAGATCCGAAGAAGATTAAAGCAATGCAGAGTTGGTCCAGACCGTCCTCGGTTACGAAAATTCGGAGTTTTCTTGGTTTGGCAGGGTATTATCGCCTATTTGTAAATGGTTTCTCTTCTATTCCTGTATCTATGACCAAATTGACCTAGAAGGGTGCTCCGTTCAGGTGGACCCAAGAATGTGAGGAGAGCTTCCAAAAGCTCAAGACAGCTTTGACTACAGCCCTAGTATTGGTATTACCTACAGGTTCAGGGTCTTATACTGTGTATTGTAATGCATCGCGTATTGGTCTCGGCGCAGTGTTAATACAAGACGGTAGGGTGATTGCCTACGCGTCCAGACAGTTAAAGGTGAATGAGAAGAATTATCATGTCCACGACCTTGAGTTAGCGACTATTGTTCATGCCTTGAAGATTTGGCGGCATTACTGATACGGTGTTCATTGCGAGGTCTACACCGATCACCGGAGTCTACAACATCTGTTTAAACAGAAGGATCTTAATTTGCGGCAGCGGAGATGGTTGGAGTTGCTTAAGTATTATGATATCACCATTCTCTATCATCCCGGGAAGGCCAATGTAGTGGCCGATGCCTTGAGTCGTAAGGCGGAGAGTTTGGGCAGCTTACCATATTTACCGGTAGCAGAGAGGCCTTTAGCCTTGGATGTTCAGGCCTTGGCCAACCAATTTGTTAGACTGGATGTTTCCGAGCCGAGTTTTGGCTTGTGTGGTTTCTCAGTCTTCTCTTTATGATCGTATTAGGGAGCGTCAGTATGATGACCCCCATCTGCTTGTCCTTAAGGATATAGTTCGGCACGGTGATGCCAAGGAAGTCACTATTGGATATGTCGATGTATTACGGATGCAGGGTAGGCTATGTGTGCCTAATGTAAATGGTTTGCGTGAGTTGATTCTCTAGGAGGCTCACAGTTTGCGGTACTCCACTCATCTGGGTGCTGCAAAGATGTATCAGGACTTGAGACAACACTATTGGTGGAGGCGGATAAAGAAAGACATAGTGGAGTATGTAGCTCGGTGTCTAAATTGTCAACAGGTGAAATATAAGCATTAGCGACCGGGTGGATTGCTTCAGAAGCTAGAGATTCCAGAATGGAAATGGGAGAGGATCACTATGGATTTCGTTGTTGGGCTCCCACAGACTAAGAGGAAGTCCGATGCAGCTTGGGTGATTGTGGATAGATTGACCAAGTGAGCTCATTTTATTGCTGTGGTTACTACTTACTCTTCGGAGCAGCTGGCTTAGGTATAATTCACGAGATTGTCAGACTCCATGGCGTACCGGTATCTATCATCTCTGACCGGGGTACGCAGTTTACATCACGGTTCTGGAGGGCAGTACAGCATGAGTTAGGTACTCGGGTAGAGTTGAGTATAACATTTCACCCTCAGACAGACGGGCAGTCCGAACACACTATTCAGATACTAGAGGATATGCTTCGTGTGTGTGTGATAGATTTTGGGGGTGCTTAGGATCAGTTCTTACCACTTGCAGAGTTTTCTTACAATAACAGTTATCAGTCGAGCATTCAGATGGCTCCGTATGAGGCCTTGTATGGTAGGCGGTACCGGTCTCCAATGGGTTGGTTCGAATCGGGCGAGGCTAGGCTATTGGGTACAGACTTGGTTCAGGACGCCTTGGAAAAGGTTAAGTTAATTCAGGATCGACTTCGTACATCCCCATCTAGACAGAAGAGTTATGCGGATCGAAAGGTTCGTGATGTTGTATTTATGGTTGGTGAGCGGGTATTGCTTCGGGTTTCGCTTATGAAGGGTGTGATGAGGTTCGGAAAGAAGGGCAAGTTGAGCCCTTGGTATATTGGGCCTTTTGAGATTTTTGAGAGAGTTGGAGAGGTAGCTTACAGACTTGCACTACCACCTAGTCTTTCTGCGGTTCATCCAGTATTCCATGTTTCTATGCTTCGAAAATATCACGGCGATCCGTCTAATGTGTTAGACTTCAGTTCGGTTCAGTTGGACAAGGATCTATCTTATGTTGAGGAACCAATGGCTATTTTAGATAGGCTGGTTCGAAAGCTAAGGTCAAAGAACATTGCTTCCATGAAGGTTCAGTGGAGGGGTCATCCGGTCGAGGAGGCGACTTGGGAGACCGAGCATGATATGCATAGCCGTTATCCACACTTATTCACCAGCTCAGGTACTTTTTCTAACTCCGTTCGAGGACGAACGTTTGTTTTAGAAGTGGAGAATGTGATGATCCAAAATGTCATCTTTAAATTTAATAATTAATTCTGTGTTCTAAGACATCAAAAAGTACTATTTATCATTCCTCGACTTGCGTGCGCAGTTCGTAAAATTTTCCGGAAAGTCTTTATGTGAAAAAATGGATTAAAATGTGAATTAGAGCTTTAAAACTCAACTGAGTTAACTTTGGTCAGCATTTCAAGCAAACGGACTCGGATCAGTGTTTTGACAGTTCCGGTAGGTCCGTATTATGATTTGGAACTTGGGCGTATGCCCGGAATCAAATTCCGAGGTCCCTAGCCCGAGATATGGAATTTTGATTAAAAAAATTAAAAGTGTAAGTTCAAATAGTGACCGGATGTCGAATTTTATGCAAACGACCCCGGAATAGAATTTTGATGATTCCAACAGCTTCGTATGGTGATTTTGAACTTAGGAGCATGATCGGAATTTTATTTGGAAGTACGTAGTGAAATTAGGCTTGAAACGGCTAAAATAGGAATTTAAAGTTTTGAAGTTTGACCGGGGAGTTGACTTTTTAATATCGGGGTTGGAATCCAGTTTTGAAAATTTTCAAAGCTCCGTTATGTCATTTATGACTTGTGTGCAAAATTTGAGGTCAATCACACTTGATTTGATAGGTTTCGACATCGAATGTAGAAGTTGGAAATTTTAAGTTTTATTAAGCTTTAATTGGAGCATAATTCGTGGTTTTAGCGTTGTTTTATGTGATTTGAGATTTCAAATAAGTTCGTATGATATTTTAGGACTTGTTGGTATATTTGGTTGAGGTCCCGAGGGCCTCGGGTGAGTTTCAGATAGTTAACGGATAAAAAATGGGACTTAAACATCTGCTGCAAATTCTCTTCTGCTATGCAATCGAGCCCAAAAATCGAAGGCCAGAAATCGAGTCGAGAAATCAAGCCCAGAAATCGAGCTGAGGATCGAAGGCAGGCTCGAGATCCATGATCGAAGGCAAGGCTCGAGGTCTATGATCGAAGGCAAGCTCGAAGGCCATGATCGATGGCAAGCTCGAAGGCCAGTGATCGAAGGCCACTGATCGAAGGCCCAGGATCGAGGCCCTGGATCGAGGGCTATGACCAATGACAGTGATCGAAGGCCACAAAGATCGAAGCCATGATCGATAGGCAGGATCGATGGCAGTGATCGAGCCCCAGGGTCGAGGGCCATGATCGAAGGCTATGACCGAGGTCCATGATCGAGGACCATGATCGGACTCCCCTTAATCGGACTCCCCATGATCGGACTCCTATGATCGAGGTCCAGGATCGGACCCCATGATCGAGGTCACCCTGGACAGATCTGTAAGTTATAAAAATAGGGGGGCTTCGACCCATTCGCCATTTTTAACAACTTGGAGGTTGAGCAGAGACAATGTTTGATATATTTTCAAGGAAAAACATTGGGGTAAGTATTCTTAACTCAATCTTGGTTAGATTACCCGAATTCATCGCTGTTTTTAACATTTAATTGGTGATTTAAGTTGGAAAAATTTGAAAACCCTTTTGGATAGATTTGAGGATTTCAGGGTCGAATCGTTATTGGAATTTAGTCATTTTGGTATGGTTAGATTCGTAGTTGAATGGGCGTTCATATTTCATAACTTTTGTCGGATTCCGAGACGTGGGCCCCACAAGCCATTTTTAGTTAATTTCGGATTTTTATTGAAAAGTGTAGTATTTTCTTATAGAATTAATTCTATAATTTTTGTTGACTGTATCAAATTAATTATGACTAGATACGAGTCGACCGGAATCGGAAAATCGAGG
Source organism: Nicotiana tomentosiformis (assembly GCF_000390325.3). Lineage (NCBI taxonomy): Eukaryota > Viridiplantae > Streptophyta > Magnoliopsida > Solanales > Solanaceae > Nicotiana > Nicotiana tomentosiformis. The sequence goes on along the minus strand of NC_090812.1, from coordinate 36,311,474 downwards.
AAAAAGCATACTACTTGGTTAAATTGGAGCAAGTCGAGGTAAGTGACTTGTCTAACCTTGTGTGGGGGGAATTTTCCCTAGGATTGGTATTAATGGTAATGTGATGAAAGTCGTGTACACGAGGTAACGAGTGTGTACACAGACTAAATGTGAAGGATTATATTTTTAAATTATGAAGATCAGTGTTGCATATTAATTAAATTATTAAATCTTGTTATATTCTCCATCATTGATTTGATTTGTATACTTTAAATTTGCTTGACTTTTTCCTGCTAATTGTTTTACCTGTTTAGTTGAAACTTGGTTTCTTTTATTCTGTGCATTATTTGAAATTGATTTTATTTAAATTAAATATTATTAATATGAAGTATTTGACATTTTAAATTTGGTATTGAAGCAACGTATTAAAGATTTTGAAATATTATTTTGCTAAATTATTTATTCCTGAATATTTTTGTACTCATTGTGATGGAGCCGTGAGCTCTTTATTGTGGAAAAATATTATTGATGATTTATGTTGGCATGATCCGTGAGCTCTTTATTGTGGAAAAATATTATTGATGATTTATGTTGGCATGAGCCGTGAGCTATTTATTGTGAAAAAATATCGTTGTTGATTTATTTTGGCAAATTGAAATAATTGGGCACTTGAGGTACAAATTGTGATATATTGTGATATTGATACGCAAGCGGTGGTATAAGGTCTGGGTATTGAAACACATGCAGTGAGATAAGGGTGGCTTGATACGCGTGGTTAGTAGGGGAACTACTAGAAGTCATGCGGTGTGATAAGGATGGCTAAAATGCGGGATGTTATTTCGGGAAAAAAATATTTTCTTTAAAATAAATTGTGAAGGCTCCCGCGGTGAGATAAGAAAATGAGATATTGTGAATTTATTTATGATTTGGGACTACGGGGCGGTACCTCGGCAGTGCCCTTGTTGATATTGATTTATGGCCATAGTTGCCTTCGATTAATTGTTGTGATTTTCATAAAGTTGAAAGGAATTATGTTTTGATTCCACGAGATATTATTTGCAATTATTTGGTGTCTTTAAATGTGACATACTATTTGATTCATTTCCATAGTCATTTTATTTTATTATATTGTTAAACATTTTACCATGAAGTTATTATTTTCCAGTAGGGCCTGACCTGACCTCGTCACTACTCTACTCAGGTTAGGCTCGGCACTTACTGGGTACCGCTGTGGTGTACTCATACTACGCTTCTGCACATCTTTTTGTGCAGATTCAGGTACATCTTACCAGCCTAGACGTCAGTGAGTTACCTACGCACGGAGACTTCGAGGTATATCTGCCAGCGTCCGCAGACTCCGGAGTCCCCTTCTACTATTATTGTGTTGCTTCCTTATTTTCTTTGGACCTTAATATATAGAGAGACATTGAGGATAAATTCTTAGAAGCTTGTGACTTATTTTTACCGGGTTTTGGGAGTTGTAATTATTTGAATTGTAATTTATTTATTTTAGATATTTATGATTATTCCGCATTGATAGGCTTACCTAGTCTTAAAGACTAGGTGCCATCACGACCTCTTATGGAGGGAATTTGGGGTCATGACAACGACGGGTTCGCGTTGGGGACCCAAATGAAGATAAGCACTAATGCCCCAAAGGCGGCTGAATCGATGGTGATTCATAAGGCTCTGCCTCGGACCGAAGAGATATCGGAGGAAGGTTCAGGCAAAGTCCTCGAGTCATTAGAGATCGAGGATGCTTCTTACCAAAATAAAACGGTGGGTACATCGGAAGGGGCCAGTCCTGAAGCTCTTCGAACTGAGGAGAACGCCCTAAGCGAGTCGCCTGGGGCAATAGTAATCGGAGATTCGCCCACTCTCCCTGCCTTTATCCGAAGGGGCTATTCGTGAAGCCCAAGCTTTGGGGGCCCTCGAGATGAGCCGGTCTCATGAAGGGGAGGACCCTTTCCGTGATCTGTTTACGGGGGTCGAGGATGCTGCTAGCCCTAGTGATGTATCGGGCTTTCTCTTTGAAGTTCACCTAGCTCTAAATCATTTAAGCTCTTAACTCTTTTTGTTGATATTAATTTTTATGTTTTTTTATTCTTTCCTAACTTCTTTTCTTCTTTCTTCGCAGGCCGTGGTGGTTAATCGAGAAGCATGTTCTCGGTCTCGAGCTGAGCTGCATCGGTTTGAGATCGATATTCAACGGGTCACGGAGGAGAGGAACTCCCTTAAACTCCACTTAGGGAAAATGGGAGAGGAAATCAAAGATTTCCAAGCTGAGTTGGCCAAGGCTCACCAAGATTAGACCGATCTGTCTGAGCAGGTAATGATACATTTAAAAGCCTATGGGCTTGATACCGGAACGATGGCTAATTTTTCGGTCTCACGGCTGCAATAGAAAATTGAGATGATCGGGAAACTCTATGAGGAGGTAGATGTGATACAAGCGGAGTCTTTGAAGTGGAAAGATGGTATGGACCTCTTTGCTGCAGAGAAAGAGGCCGCTCGAGCCCAATTATCATCGGTTGAAAACCAGCTTCAAAGTATGAAGGAGAAAAGCTCGGTTCAAGTAAGAAGAATAGAGGAGCTCGAGGCTCGGTTGGCATCTGAACTTGCTAAGGCCGAATATGACGCCAAAAAGGCAAAGGCCGATGCGGATGCATTCGTGGCCGTTTATCGGGCCAATGCTAAAGCTGCTCAGATACAAGCAAGAGAGGCAACCGAGACCGCCAACACTCGAGCGCATTGGGTTGCTGAGCTTGCTAAGTGCCGATCTCGGAGGGATACCCTCGAGGAGATCCATGCTCGAGGTTTCGACCTCACTGAAGAGATAAAAAGGGCTAAAGAGCTCGAAGCCGATGCTGAAGCCTTAGCTTCCGATGATGCCGATGATGATGATGATGATGATGATGGGAGCAAGAGCGGGTCTGAGAGTAGGGAGGAGCCCGATGGAGAAGAGACCGCCCCCGGGGATAACCAAGAAACTTAGTCCCTTAGTTTCTATTTAGGATGTTGCAAACAATCTTGCAAATATATACAAATATCTTTTTTTTCCCGTCTTGCCTTTGTTTTATTTTCTGTCTTATGAAGACTTCATTTTATTCATGCCTTATGAATGTTTTCATAAGCCTTTAGGCAATTTGATCGGATTCGAACTTTGTAGCCTTTATATCCGAATGAGCATTTTCGAACTCGAAGTAATATAGCCCGTAGGCTTAGTGATTTCGAACCTGAAATATTGTAGCATGTAGGCTTAGTAATCGAGTGAGTGATTTCGAACTCGAAGTAATGTAGCCCGTAGGTTAATAGTCGAGTGAGTGATTTCGAACTCGAAGTAATGTAGCCCGTAGGCTTAATAGTCGAGTGAGTAATTTCGAACTCGAAGTAATGTAGCCCGTAGGCTTAATTATTGAGAGTGATTTCTCGAACTCAAGATAAGAGTAGCCCGTAGGCTTAGTATTCGAGTGAGTTCCTTGCTCGAGCTCGAAATAATGTAGCCCGTAGGCTTAATAGTCGAGTGAGTGATTTCGAACTCGAAGTAATGTAGCCCGTAGGCTTAATAGTCGAGTGAGTGATTTTGAACTCGAAGTAATGTAGCCCGCAGGCTTAATAGTCGAGTGAGTGATTTCGAACTCGAAGTAATGTAGCCAGTAGGATTAATAGCCGAGTGAGTGATTTCGAACTCGAAGTAATGTAGCCCGTAGGCTTAATAGTTGAGTGAGTGATTTTGAACTCGAAGTAATGTAGCCCGTAGGCATAGTAGTCGAGTGAGTGATTTCGAACTCGAAGTAATGTAGCCTGTAGGCTTAATAGTCGAGTGAGTGATTTTGAAATCGAAGTAATGTAGCCCGTAGGCTTAGTAGTCGAGTGAGCATTTTCGAACTCAAAGTAATGTAGCCCGTAGGCTTAGTAGTCGAGTGAGTGATTTCGAACTCGGAGTAATGTAGCCCGTAGGCTTAATAGTCGAGTGAGTGATTTCAAACTCGAAGTAATGTAGCTCGTAGGCTTAGTAGTTGAGAGTGATTTCTCGAACTCAAGATAAGAGTAGCCCCTAGGCTTAGTATTCGAGTGAGTGCCTTGCTCGAGCTCGAAGTAATGTAGCCGTAGGTTTAATAGTCGAGTGAGTGATTTCGAACTCGAAGTAATGTAACCCGTAGGCTTAATAGTCGAGTGAGTGATTTCGAACTCAAAGTAATGTAGCCCGCAGACTTAATAGTCGAGTGAGTGATTTCGAACTCAAAGTAATGTAGACTGTAGGCTTAGTAGTCGAGTGAGTGATTTCGAACTCAAAGTAATGTAGCCCGTAGGCTTAATAATTGAGTGAGTGATTTCGAACTCGAAGAAATGTAGCTCATAGGCTTAGTAGTCGAGTGAGCATTTTCGAACTCAAAGTAATGTAGCACGTATGCTTAGTAGTCGAGTGAGCATTTTCGAACTCAAAGTAATGTAGCCCGTGGGCTTAGTAGTCAAGTGAGTGATTTCGAACTCGAAGTAATGTATCCCGTAGGCTTAATAGTCAAGTGAGTGATGTCTAACTCGGAGTAATGTAGCCCGTAGGCTTAGTACTCGAGTGAGTGATTTCGAACTCGAAGTAATGTAGCCTCTAGGCTTAATGGTTGAGCGAGTGATTTCTCGAACTCAAAATAAGAGTAGCCCGTAGGCTTAAAAGTCGAGTGACAGTCCCCGATTTGTGGGGGTAATGGTCGGTCCTTGAACCTGTTTGCGTAGTAGATCATGAAATTGAGGATAGGTTGTAAGACACGAGATATGGGCAAAGAAGTTTCTTTTCATGTCGTTATACATGTGATTATGTTATGTACCAGGGATCGAGCAACCTAGACGAGCATGGTTCGTTTCGACCATTTGGCTCTTACAATATTTTCTATCGGAACCCTGTTGTTATGAAGTAACTTTCTTGTATGAACACTTGATATATTTCAGGATAGTGCCCCGCCAGTATTCGAGGTTGATTGTAAAGAGGCCTTGGATACTGTTGGATTGCTTCTAAGTTAGCACGATCAATGGTTGCCTCATTAAAAACCTTGTCGAAAAATCCATTTGGGATAAAACCGGTCTAAGGGGAAAAAAGTGCAACGCGTGCTTTCAGACCTAAGGCTTCGTGTTGAATGATCCATCCTTGTTCCTAATCGGACTCCTGCAAGGGTCAGTTTCGAAATATAAACAAATATGAGAGGGTCGTACCTTAAAAGTAATATCGTTTTAGGTGCGACACATTCCAATTGCTTGGCAGTTGTTTGTCATTTATAATACCGAGCTTGTAGGATCCTTTACCGACGTTTTCGAGAACCTGATATGGTCCTTCCTAGTTTGGACCAGTTTTCTTTCATTTGGATTTCGGGTGTTGAGGGTGACTTTCCTTAGCACTAAGTCCCCGATTTTAAAATGGCGAAGATTGGTTCTTCGATTATAGTACCTTTCGATCCGCTGTTTTTGGGCGGCCAATTGGATGAGATCATCTTCTCGTTTTTTATCCAATAATTCGAGGCAAGTATTTATAGCCTCGTGATTCGACTCTTCTGTTGTATATCGAAACCTGGCACTGGGTTCCCCGACTTCGACTGGGATCAAGGCTTCAGAGCCATATACTAAGGAGAACGGGGTTGCCCCCGTACTAGATTTTGATGTTGTTCGATATGCCCAAAGAACTTCAGGTAGAATTTCTCTCCATTTATCCTTAGCATCATTCAACCTTTTCTTTAGGTTTTGAATGATAGTTTTGTTCGTTGATTCGGCCTGTCCGTTCCCACTAGGGTGATATGATTTTGATAATATCTTTTTTATTTTGTGGTCTTCGAGGAATTTCGTCACTTTGCTTTCGATAAACTGTTTCCCATTGTCACACACTATTTCAGAGGGTATCCTGAATCGACATACGATATGATCCCAGATAAAGTTTATAACCTCTTTTTCTCTTACTTTTACGAACGCATGTGCTTCAACCCATTTAAAGAAATAGTCAGTCATAAATAAAATGAACTTAGCTTTACCTGGGGCCGATGGTAGAGGGCAGACGATATCCATTCCCCATTTCATGAATGGCCATGGGGATAGGACTGAGTGAAGTTGCTCTCCGGGTTGATGGATCACTGGTGCAAACCTTTGACATTTGTCACATTTTCGAACAAACTCATTTGTATCTTTGTCCATATCATTCTAATAATACCCCACCATGATTATTTTTAGGACTAATGAATTGGCACCGAAGTGATTTCCACAAGTACCCTCGTGAATCTCACATAGGATGTAGTCAGTGTCTCCTGGACCTAAGCATACTGCCAATGGTCCATCGAATATCCTTCGGTATAATGTTTCATATGCAGTCAATGTGAATCGAGCAGCTTTGGTTTGTAGGGACCTCGAAGTTTTAGGGTCCGATGGGAGCTTGTCGTTCTTCAAATAATCGATATACTTATTCCTCCAATCCCAGGTTAATCTTGTAGATTTTATCTCGGCATGACCTTCTTCGATCACAGATCTCGAGAGTTGAACGACAGTCCCCGAGCTTATTTCGTCTTCCTCGACCGATGATCCCAAATTTGCAAGTGCATCGGCCTCACCGTTTTGTTCTCGTGGTACATACTGTTAAGTACACTCTTTGAAATGGTGCAAAGTGACCTGCAGTTTGTCCAAATACCTTTGCATTCTATCCTCTCGAACTTCGAAGGTTTTGTTTACTTGATTTACCACCAGTAAAGAGTCACATTTGGCTTCAATGATTTTCGCTCCCAGGCTTCTAGCTAGCTCGAGACCTGCAATCATGGCCTCATACTCGGCCTCGTTGTTAGTCAATCTAGTAGTTTTGATAGATTGCCTAATAGTGCTACCCGTAGGCGACTTTAAAACGATGCCTAACTCGGACCCCTTCACATTCGAAGCCCCATTCGTGAAAATGATCCATACACCCGATGATGTACCCGATTTCAACAAGAGTTCCTTTTCGACTTCGGGTACGAGGGTTGGCGTGAAATCGGCCACGAAGTCTGCTAAAATTTGAGACTTGATGGACGAGCGGGGTTGGTATTCGATATCGTACCCACTGAGTTTGACTGCCTATTTGGCCAATCGGCATGATAGTTCGGGCTTATGCAAAATATTAGGAAGTGGGTAAGTGGTTAATACACATATGGGGTGACATTGAAAGTATGGTCTTAACTTTCTAGAGGCGCTTATCAGTGCAAGTTCCAATTTCTCTAAGTGTGGATATCTAATTTCCGCTTCTCTTAAGGTTCGATTTACATAACACATGGGAAATTGTGTACCTTCCTCTTCTCGAACTAGGACATCACTTACCGCGATTTCCGATACTGCCAAGTACAAGCAAAGTTTTTCGTCTGTTTTTGGAGTATGAAGCAGTGGTGGGCTCGATAGATATCTCTTCAATTCCTCTAATGCCTGTTGGCATTCCGGGGTCCAAGCGAAATCATTCTTCTTTTTGAGTAGAGAGAAAAATTTGTGACTTCGATCTGACGACCTTGAAATGAATCGGCCTAAGGCGGCAATCCGTCCCGTTAGCCTCTGCATGACTTTTACATTGTTCATGATGGTGATGTCTTCGATTGCTTTTATTTTATCGGGGTTGATCTCGATCCTCCGATTTTATACCATAAAGCACATTTCTCGGGGTTGAGCTTCATGTTGTATTTCCTTAAAATCTCGAATGTTTCCTGCAAATGAGCCAAATGGTCCTCTGCGCGCAGGGACTTAACTAGCATGTCATCAATATAAACTTTCATTGATTTACCTATTTGTTCCTCGAACATTTTATTTACTAGGCATTGGTAAGTAGCCCCTGTATTTTTTAGCCCGAAGGGCATCACATTATAACAATGTGTTCCATACTTGGTAACAAATGAAGTCTTTTCCTGGTCTTCCGGGTTTATTTGGATTTGATTATACCCGGAATAGGCATCGAAAAAAGTAAGGACCTCGTGGCCGGCCGTGGCATCGATCATGCGGTCGATGTTGGGCAGCGGAAAAGAATCTTTGGGGCATGCTTTGTTTAAATCCTTATAATCTACACACATTCTAAGTTTGTTCCCCTTTTTAGGGACTACAACTACATTGGCTAACCATTCGTGATACTTCACCTCCCGAATGGATCATATTTTGAGAAGTTTAGTTACCTCGTCCTTTATGAATGCGTGCTTTACCTCGGACTAGGGTCTTCTCTTTTGCTTCACCGGTTTGAACCTAGGGTCCAAGCTTAGCCGATGCGTCGTTATATCCGACGGGATCCCTGTTATATCTAAATGGGACTAAGCAAAACAATCTATGTTATCGATAAGAAATTAAATAAGCTTTTTCCTAAGTTCGGGGGTTAATCCCGTTCCCAGGTATACCTTTCGTTCGGGCAAGTGCTCGATTAGTATGACTTGCTCCAATTCTTCAATCGTTGATTGGGTAGCATCGGAATCATCGGGAACCATGAATGATCGAGGGATCCTTTAATCATCATCTTCATCGATCTTCTGATTTTCTAGTAGGGTTAAAACTGATGTCTGTGATTGTTATTTGGCATCTCGTTCCTCTTTTGAGTCCGACCCCTTTGTTGACGAAGGTGAGGATATCGGAATTGCTTCTTCAACATCAAACATTTCTCTTGCGGTCGGTTGTTCTCCGTACACTATTTTGACTCCCTTCGATGTTGGGAATTTAAGAACCTTGTGTAGGGTTGGCAGTACATCTCTCATGTTGTGGATCCATGGCCTTCCAAAAAGGGCGTTGTACCTCATGTCACCATCGATTACATGGAACTTCATTTCCTGGATGGTCTCGACCACGTTTATCAGTAGAATTATCTCGCATTTGGTGGTTTTGCATGCCATATTGAATCCGTTCAGAACTAGGGTCGCGGGTACGACCTGGTCCCGTATACTGAGTTGTTCTACAACCTTCGATCTAATAATATTGGCCGAGCTACCTGGATTAATTAACACACGCTTAACTTTAGTTTTATTCATAAGTACGGATATTACCAGTGCATCGTTATGAGGTTGCATGACTCCTTCTGCATCTTCATCATTAAAGGACAAAGTTCTTATGGGTGCATAATCCTGAGTTCGAGGTCGCTTTTCTCTCATATCCGATGTCTTAGCGCGTTTAAGCACCGGCCCTTGAGGGGTATCGACACCGTCGATGATCATGTGGATGATGTGCTGTAGTTCTTCTTGTTCATTTTGTTTGCGAAATCCCTATTTTTGAAATGGTTCTTGGCCCTATCGCTTAAAAATTCTCGAAGGTGCCCTTTATTGAATAACCGAGCTACCTCCTCTCTTAGTTGCCTGCAATCTTCCGTTCTGTGGCAATGTGTGCCATGATATTCGCACACATTTGATTAGGATTCCTCTGGGCAGGATCAGTCTGCATGGGTCAAGGTCACTTAGTGTCTTTGATGCGTCCCACAGCTGACACGATGGTGGATGCATCGATGCTGAAGTTATACTCCGGTAACCGTGGTGCTTCTTTAGATCCTGTAGGCCCGTCGAACCTATTTCTGTTCATCAGCCCCCGAGACCTTTGACCTCGATCGCTTCTTTTGTTGCTTTGTCTGGGGTTACATCTTGATTCATTGATTCGGTGGTTCCCACTATACGGTCGGTATCGGTCCCTGATCGAAACTTGTTCTCGATTGGCATCCCTTCGAACAACGGGTTCAGATCCCAAATGATCGTCTTCGACTCTAAATTTTGATTGGTACCGATTATGCATGTCGGCCCAAGTAATAGCTGGGTACTCGATCAGGTTATGCTTCAACTGCCGCGAGGATGTCGAGCTTCGTTCGTTCAGACCTTGAGTGAAAGCCCGAACAGCCCAATCGTCTGTGACTGGTGGCAGATCCATTCGTTCCATTTGAAAATGAGATACGAACTCTCTCAGCATCTCGTTATCCTTTTGTCTTACCTTGAACATGTCTGACTTCCTGGTTTCGACTTTTATGGCCCGGCGTGTGCTTTTACGAAGGAATCTGCAAGCATAGCAAAGGAATCGATAGAATTAGATGGTAAATTATGATACCATATCATCGCTCCTTTTGACAGGGTTTCACCGAATTTCTTTAGTAATACAGATTCGATCTCATCATCCTCAAGGTCGTTCCCCTTGATGGCACATGTGTATGAGGTGACATGTCTGTCTGGGTCGGTAGTTCCGTTATATTTAGGAATCTCGGGCATGCGGAATTTCTTTGGGATTGGTTTAGGAGCCGCGCTTGGTTAGGGGGGGGGGGGAAGACTTTTATACGATTTTTTTGGAATCTAAGTCCTTCAATATCGATGGTTCCCTCGGGATCTGATCAACCCGGGAGTTATATGTTTCCACCTTTTTATCGTTTGCTTCGATCCTCCTTTCTCCCGATTCTATTCGTTTGGTCAGTTCTTCGAACATCTTAGCAATTTCGGGATTAGTCCTCGACTCCTGCTCATTTGATTTTATTATAGCTGGTTCCGTTGCATGGGCGATTTCTCGAGGTTGACTGGGCTCCGGCCTGCTCGGTATCTGGGTTTGACTCTGCAACCAAGCTATTGCTGCCTGTTGATTTTGCAACATTTCGAAAATCATGCGCAAGCCGATACCGTTCTCCTCGACGTTATTGGTATCTCGAGCTGCAGATCGAGTGCCACCATGAATGCTATTTTCAGGTTCAGAATGTAAGTTCGTCTCAATGGCCATATGCGAATTAATGTCTATCGGCACTTCGATTCGAGCCCTAACATCGTTGACAATCGGTTTTTCGGTACTGGGTACCAAGTCGTTGTTCTCATCTTGAAGACCAGCTTCGTTGTCGATAGGTAAGGCCATTTATTGATAGTTAGTCGTTGCTAATCCGAAATCAAAGACACTTCCGGAAACAAGCGCAAAACGGTGTATTTTTGCAGATTCGTATCAAATAATCACTGTTATCCTTAGCCCCACGGCGGGCGCTAAACTGTTTACCCGAAAAACGGATAAAGTTGAATTTATACGTAGTTCTAAGGATATGTGATATAACTTAATACAAATCATAAGGATAAATAGAAATATCAAATATGGATTACCAAAGAATGCAAAATAGACAAGGTTGGAAAGAAGATGATTTTTAGGACTAAGCAAGATGAATCAATTTATGAAGATCAAAAGAATAACTCTTCAATATAGGAGTGTATGGTGTTTTTTGTTACAATGTAGGCAGAGAACCATGTTGTACAGAAATATAACCATCCTCCTTATAGTGGAGGATCCTACTTTAGATATAATTAAAAATACATAGTGGGGAACCCATGATAAATCAACGTTTCCCTAATTTCCGCCGAGATTCCCTCCCTAAATGCGGTTGCAACGGCTCTTGTATGTAAGCTCGAGCTTGATCGGACTCGGTGCTGGTCGGTATTGTTTTTAGAGCTTGACGCGGACTTGAGCTCGATGCTGACTCGAGGTTTGGTAATGACTCGGGCTCGGTATCGATTGACCTTTGCTCCTTAAGCTCGATTCCGTAACATCTCACCATGGTTTGATTCGGACCCGAGATCGATAATGACTTCGAACTCGGTGCTTGATCTGTCCCCGAAAATCGAAGCTCGTTCGTGCCTTCTTTGGTCCCATCTCGATATTATAAAGACTTTCTTCGATCCATTATATTTCGACCTCGATCAATCGTACGAAAGCCGAAATCTATTTCGACCGTATACAAATTTGTTAGCCAATAGATTACTTTGTTTCACGCTTAGAAAGCAAATATAGTCTATCATTTTGCAGAAGAACTCTATTTTTAAAATCTTTAAAACAATATTCTGTAATTTTAAAGGATCAGAAAACTTAAATTGACCAATTGTGCTATTCATATTGAAAAATAAAAATATTCCACCCCAACCCAAGGGGAAGGGGGATATGAAACATCTTTTATTTGAAGAAAAAAAAAAATGTTCGGGGAAGAGCTCCACCCCAAGAGGGTGTGATGTCGCCAGTTTGTCGCGATACAAGTATCAATGACTAATTCCACGGTTTGAACTCCAGAGCTATAGATCATACAAAGCAACGGCTCCTTTTTTTTTCATTTGAAGATGAACATGAAATATGCTTCTCACTTCTCACCCCTCATTATTTTTGTGGTAAAACAACAGAAAGCTTAAAATGAAATTCAACAATGAAAATCCTTACTACCAGTATATAGCGTATATATAGTTAACTTTCTATCGACATGGTACAACATCTCAGTTATTGGCAAAATGTTAACAAGACTTTAAGAGGTGTGTGTGAGTATTTTTTTTTCCCAAACCGTTAGCCTGAAAAGGACGAACGAGAGATCTTGTTGTTTCTTCAATAATATAATTTCGTATCTCTAGTGGACCTCTCACTCAATGAAACATTTGATTAGTAAAAGCAATAGGATTATGACTCTCTTCCTCCTCCTCATCCTCTTGATGAATGGGATCAAAACTTGGAGAATTATTAGGGACATTTGTAGCACAAGAATCATCAGGCAGCTGATCAAAAGCAGTGGAATTGAAAGTATTAGCACTGTTAATGTTGTTGATGAGGTTGTTTGAAACAGAAGAATTGTTTGAGTAAGTTGGCTGTAGAATTGCAATGTGATGTTCTTGGTGGAGTTGTTGCTGCTGAAGATGATGTTGTTGTTGTGAAGTTTGTAAAGCATTTTCCATTGCATATCTGTTGTTTATTAGTTGTGTCTGCACTACTGCTAGCTCTGCTTGTAAGGATGCCACCTACAAAATTCATGCAATTGTACTTGTTCATATCAGTCCCATATTGATGATGTATAGCTTTTTACAATATTAAATCAAAGTGCCCTATAACATTACCGATAACTTAGGCCAATTTAGTAATTACTTAGAAATTAAAGAAAGTTACCAACCTTCTACAACCAGGTAAAAACCATTGACAATCTATAATTTTATTTACATTATTAGTGTAAATAAGTTAAGTCATTGTATATCGCAGTTATAAATTATTTAAGAATTCAATAATCTTTTCATGGTCCGGCTTTTTTAGAAATCATTTTCATTATTACCAATGTATGAATTTAGTTCCTTGGTGTGGAGTCACTACAAAAAAAAAAAAGAGGATAATTTGAGAGGTTAAAATTGTAATTTGCGAAGGTTGGAAACCTCCACTATTTACTGTCAAAAAATAACTTGGATCATTTTAACTCCATCCATTTACCTTAAAACAAGCCTTATATTAGTAGTAGTTGTTTTGAACCAAATAAATAAATAAATATAGTACTATTCATCAAGGAAATGACAAATCGTGATAGTACTTAATTAGCAGTTAGCATTGCCGACCCAATTGGAATAGTCTAACGTTCCAAAAAATTAGACTGAAAATTTGTTATTCTCTACAGGAAAAAGGTTACTTCAAAAGTTAAAGTGTTGTTACAATTAACAGAAATAAAAACCAAAATATTAAATAACTAATGTTACCATCAGAATCATGACAAATTATCACATCAATAAAGAATATATCTAGAAGTACTGAACCTGTTGTTGCAAAGCAAGGATGGTCGAAACACAACCATAAACAGGATCCGAGAGTCTAGCCTGAGCTTCATAAGTTATAGTGACCACCGCATCATGGCGCCGGTTAGCCGGAATATGCAACAATAACTTAGACACATTGCTGGCTCCAAACACCTTGTGCACGGCCGCGAACCGAGCCGCGCCTTGGTCGGAGCCATAATGGGGTGCAAAAATGCACCCACTGATGCATTTTCTTCTCAAGAACTTGCATGCACCACAAGGAGCCGTGGAAGTCAGAAGTGTTGTAGAAGCTAGTGGCTCCACGGCTCCGGTAGCACGTTTTCCAGGGCCCTTATGTCGATTCTCCGATGTGCCATCACTTGATGGCTCATCCATATGGTGGCTTTGCTAAATGGAGAGTGAGAATTTAGTTAGTACGTAGTATAGTAAAAGAAAAAGGGTGTTAAAAGACTTGTGTTTTATAAGAATGAAGAAATGCATGTAAGTCTCGTGAAGGGTTGGCAAAGGTAGAGACGTTAAGGTTGGTGAGAGCTGAGAAATATGGGGCGTGGGGGGTTTGTTGTAGGGGAAGGGGAAATAGGACTGTACTTCTTGAGTGTGAGGAACACGTGCAAAGAGAATGTTACTACATGTGCACTTAGTTTTAATTTAATCTAACTAGTCATGTTCTTATTATTATTTTAGATCCAATGTTTTCTGCTACTCTTTTAATTTTATCAGAAATTTATGTAAGTAAATATATATAAAAACTTTATGTAGTATTTTTTTAATTTTAACTTATTTTATATAATATTAAATTGAAATAAACTTATAAATATATATTTCAATTTAGATGTCGCATTTCTCTTATTGAGAGTTAAACGGTGTTAAGTTCCACCAATATTTTAAAATGTATATTTTTATCATACTGACATGAGAAAAATTATATCTTATAGTATTTTTCGCATAGTTGTTGAATATATCTAAATTTTAATTTTAAAATACTTAGTTAAACTAATCCAATTTAGCTTTAAAATATAGTTAAATTGACTCTCGATAAACGAAATGTGTCATCTAAATTTAAATAGAAGGAGTATATTATTGGATCCAACTACTTGAAATTGAGGCGTAATTGTTGTTTTTGTTGTTAGAATAGTATAACATATATAGGATAGTACGTGGGAGGTTGGGGAGTTTTGTCAGAGGAGGGAAATCATGGGAGGAGCTGTCTCTAAAGGGAGGACACAAGATTTTTGCTGCCCGTGGCGTGTGGGAAGGTGGAAACCAGACGTATTTAGTTAACATATCATGAAATCAATACTTACACTAGTTAGTACATGTTTTCTTTGCAGTTGTGACAAAGCTAGATTGCATAATCACCTTACACCTACCATATACTAAAATTTTATTTTCTAAAAAGTTTTGGTTCTTTTAAGCTTCGATTATTTTTGGAGGTTTCCAAGAAAGAAATCCATTGAAAAAGACTGCTGCTTCAATTGGTATTTTTTTTTGTTTCACGTTCTTATAATTAACTAAATAATTTAAAATATGGGTAAACATCAATTGTCATGGTGCAAATTATTTTATTTATAACAAATTAGGATCTCTACTAATAAGAGGTGTCTAGATGATCGCTACAAAGTTAAATCATCCGTTATGAGGCCTTTTGTTGGGTCGGAGAAAGCCCTACAAGCCAGTACATCAACATAAGTTATTTGAAAGATTTTCGACAAGTATAATTTTATGACTGAAAATTAAATGTGTATTACAAATAACTAGTTAATAAATCAAAGTGCATGATTTCTTTATTTCTTAATTAGTAGAGGGAATTATTCTAAACATCCTTTATACTATAATCGGATAGTGGATAACTCAAAATTTTCAATATCACTTAATGCTTATCACCTCTCTCTATATATATATATCATACACAAATACAATCTCATATTGTAAAACCAATTGCGTTTAATGCCATAGTGATAGTGTAGTTTACTCTAATGCTAGAAAAGGTAAAATGAAGTTAGCAAAATTATACTATAATACAAAAATTCCCCTTAGGAAAGCCGACGTTCGAATATCGAAACAGGAGGAATAATTTATCAACTGAGCTGAGATTTGCTAAAATTTTCTCATGAAATTATACTCCCTCAACTGATACACTATTTTTTATTCTTTTAAAAAAAGTAAATTTTTACTAAAAATAATTTAACATTAAAATATTTATTTTATTCTCAGTAAATTTTTTATAACTATACGAATATTATGACATATTGATATATTTAGTACTATAAATTTTAATAATTTTTATTTCTTTCTTAAATTGCGTGTTAAGTCCAAGTATGACAGGTAAACTAAAATTAAAATGGAGGAGTATATGATTCTTTTTTAAAAATATAATAAATCGTGGTTACTTTTTGGTGCTTCTCGTGCGGCCCAAACCTTATTCTCCTATTAGGGCAGGAAAAGAAGACAGAGCTTACTACAGACCTTCGTAGGTTAAGACACAAGAAGAAGAAAAATTGTATTTTTCCTTCAAAAAAACAAGACAAAGGGCTCCAAATGACCAGCAGAAAGCTTGTGCGGGACTTGTTTATCTCTAAACAACCTATTTTCCGCCGAATATTAGCACCACAACAGGTTCTTGTTTGGGGGTGGGGGGTGGTGAGCTGTTTGCTTTCTTGATTGTGAAGCTATTGAATTTGTGTTTAATCGGTTTAGTTTGTTCTTTTAGAAAAGTGTTTTTTTTTTAAAAAAAATTGTGTTGTACAGGTGGTTTATGGTAGAATTGCAACAAATTTGAGGTTGGTTGGAGCAGATAGGCATTATCTGGGCATTCGTAATTTTGGTGTATTCAATGAGTTCTCCAAGAAGGTTAAAGGCGAAGTTGACAGGTATTTGCTATCTGGTATGCTTTTTGTTTCAGTGCTGTAGCTTTTTACGTAGTTATCTGTTTTCAAAGTTGAATGATTGTAGCTTTATCATTTTTTTCTTGGATAATGGTATTAAAGAAGAAAAAATGGATTTTGTGCAAGCTGGGAAATTTTAATACTGAGAATTAAAAGCTTCTTTTTTTTAAAGGACAGTGGAGTCCGGGTTAGCTTGCACATGGTAGACTAATTCTACCATGTATCTGCTACCTCCCATTATGGTAGGTATCGGGTAACTCTGCTTTAGGCAGATTGGAAGAAATCACCTAGTTGTTTTTGCATCCGCTCAGATTCAACCTGTTCACCTTCCACTTCATTGACCGCTAGGCCACATCCTTGGGTGCAAATTAGAAGTTCCTTTTTGTAGTGATCAATGTTGGGCTTGCCATATCTAGCTCAAAGTCATGGTTTGAGGAGTTGCTATTAGGATATTTCTTGTATAAATCAGATATCATTTCATTAATTCGCTAAGGTGCGCCACAAATATAAAAAAAATTGGGGTATGTAGGTACTTTGATCTCCCTTAAAGCCCACCCAACTATCTATACAAAGGAATTCTCCACGCCTAAGTATATATGGATAAAAACGAGATATTTATATATCTTAAGTTTGCTTTGATTCATCCTCCAGTTCCTTTGGTTCCAAATGTTCCAGAAAAAGCATAATGGACGCTTGGGTGCAAGCCTCTTTACTTCCCAATTCTCCATCTTTCCATAGTCTCCAACACTATCTTTGGGGTTCCCGCTGCCCAATCAACGTTACATTGAGAGAACTCAACTGACAAATACTATGAAGCTACTCTATAGTGTTACAGCAAGTTAACGACATATGCTCGGAGCCCTTGGCACATAAATCTTCAACTTAAAGAAATCTCTTTCTTCTTTATGAGATTATCTTTGTAAGTGTTGCATTCCAGGTGACACGCCCATGTAAAAGTCGCAACTTTCTTCGGTGCTTTAGTATTAAAATCTCTTTCTACCCTGGCTTCTTATCTCCTCAATTAGGTAGACATAAGGAATAAGAGTATTATGAAAATATAAATGCAGACCCTCTTTATACCATCCTAGCCTTCCCACATTCCTCCTCAGTGTAACTGTAAAACATCTTTTTGGACACTTCCACTTCCTCGGATACTCAATCTGAATAGCTCTTCACGAGCTAAACTTCCAGTAATTTCCTTGAATGATTTCTATGATCATGTCAGCTGCAAGCCCACAAGTGCATCCTATCGTTACCAATAGCTAACACCAATGGACATAGATTGCGTCTTAATGCCACATATTCAACCAAACTTAGCCATTTCCAATGGCGAAGCCAATGAATCTCGTGAAGTCGTCTTTTTTCTTCATAATCCCTGTTTGCATGCGTACTCAATAAAGGGCTAGTTGCTTCATATGAAAGTCATCCATTCATTTCAAATATTTAGCAAACTATCTGAATTAGGTTTACTATCAGGTTCCTGTGCCTTGTCTCTCCCACAAATCCTCATTTCCTCCATCATTTCATCCATGATAAAAGGTCTTGCAAGCGCTTTCCTTTCATCAGAACTAATAATTCGAAAGGGAACTTTATCCAGCTGTGGTTTCAAATCTCCTTCTCAATGTACAAATGCTTGCATTAATAGGATTATTCCCTCTCTAATGTCTCTCCTATGAAACTTTGAAGCCATCAATCTTAATCCTTTCAATGTAATTGTATGTCCCACAAGCATCGACTATGTCCCACAAGCATCGACTATTCTATAGAACAATATAGTATTGTTATCTCCTTTTGTCATATTTTATTCCATTTCACTTTTTTGCCATTAATGATCTTCCTAGCCTTAATCCTCTCTTCAAATTTCATTCATTTCATTTCGTTCCAGGAGTTGCAATTGTTGGACAAATTTTGCTATGCTCGTGCCACTTTATTAATATGGAACACTTTGATGGCAAATTTTTACTCTAGATTTGTTAATGAGTAGTAGTTGATTCTCCTGAGCATATTTGGTGCACTGTTTTAAACTTTTGCTGCACTAAACTCTTGAGAAGATCTGTCGAAATGCAGTATGAGTAACCTGATTCTGAGCATTTCTTTTTTCTTTTCTTTCTTTCCCTTTTTGGGGGTGGGTGGTATGGGACTATGGGGACATGTTGGTATCTTTAGAAGTGAGAAGGTAGAGAATGCAATTATTTCTCAATGTTATGACTAGTAAAAGTTTAACTTTTTGTGTCGCCCTTTCTATCTATTTGCTCTAATGCTTTATTGGGTGTCATTGGGCTTATTCCTCAATGCTTATGGCTGCAGAAATCAAGAATTCAAACAGTCGGTCAAGGTACTGAAGGAGAAAGCAGAGGAGTTGAAAGGGGTGAAGGAAGATCTTAAAACAAGGTGTCTTTTAGATTTCCTGTAAATATAATTTTATAGTAGTTTTAGCCTTTTCCTTAAGGGGCTGAGACATACTGTTGTATGTCAAGGCTGGCAGAACTTCCAATGGGGACCCTGAAATGGTGAACTGGCGAATGCAGAACGAAGCAGACAACTGAGCAGCTTTACAAGCATGTGGATGGTGTTTGGACCGAGGCTGAAGCTACGGCAAAAAAGGTAATAGTGCAACCTCCATCAGTCTCTCTGGTGCTGGTCTAATATTTGATTGCTGAATCATGAATGAGATTATCCAAAATGAATGCTGCCAAGCGTGTGTTTTTCTTCAAGACTGTTTTAGCAGCTGTTCATGGCTGTGCAAAGCTTCTTCTAGGTATTTGGATGGTATCCCAAGTTAACTCTTGTTAATCTGCTGCCCTTTTTTCTGATAAAATAATAAATTTTTGTTAAGGGGGATCCAGTGAATGCAATAACAAAAAAAAAGCACCTCCGTCTCCCTTTAAAAATGAAGGGAGCTAATGAAGTCCAGTCATTACATCTTTTACAAACTTTAAATTGCACCACCAAGTTAGATTAACTAGTCATTTAGCTTTCAATGTATATATGGAGTGTAAACACTTTGAGAACATCCTTGATTTCTTTCTCCTCCATTTTGTCCATATAATACATGCTAGTACAGTTCCCCTTATCTTGCGATTGAGCTTCCCTTTTTTTCTCCCTGTCAGCAGCTATAGACTGCTTTTAGAGATTTGTGCATGGCCTCTGTTACAAATAATTTGAAAAACATGCCCCACAACGCCTTTACAGCCTTCCAGTGAATAAATAGGTGATTCACAATTCCCGCTTCTCTTTTTACACATGTATCATATCTTACGCATGCTGGATCCTCTTGTATATTGGGATTTTTTCCTTTTATTTAGTAAAGAACAAGTTGAAAAGCATGTCCCACAATTCCTTCGCAGCCTTCTAGTGAATAAATAGGTGAGTAGTGACTCACAATTCCAACGTCTGTTTCACAAATGTATCATCTCTTACACATGCTGGATCCTTTTGTACATGGGTTTTTTCCCTTTTATTTAGCAATATTATTATTTGCAATAAAGTCTTCTACATAGGTTATCCTGTGTCAAGCACCATGCACTGCTATGCAGCAAAACATGAGACTTGTACATTAGGTTATCCTGTGAAGCTTTTTCCTGTCACTATTCCATCTAATTGTATCTTCCTCTTGTGTGGTAGCTGAGTTCCTTTCCAAGAACTCTAACGAAGATATTGATCTTTCAATCTCCGAATCATGAAAGTTCCTTCAAAACTATTAAGTTCTAGTCACTGTCTTTTGAGTTCATGTAATTTATCTTGTAGGTTTTTTCCAATGTGGAGGAAAAAATTTCTGCTACTAAAGAGGAGGTTGGTAAATTTTCACCTAGCTCTTCTTAGCACATTTCCCAATTATGGTCAACTCTTTAAAGAGATGATAGTTAACCCAGATTTGTATTTAGGTCAAAGAAAGTTTTGGGATGGGGAAGCAAGAAGCTCCAGGATCAAGTGGTCATTCACATACTTCTAGTTCAAATACCCATGAGAGTAGTGAGTCTGCATCAGCAAAAAATCAACAGGAACAGCAGCAATCCGGTTCCAGTGATAGTGCAGAATCAGTTTATAGCAAGGTTAAGTCTGCTGCTTCATCCTTATCATCAAAAGTGTCACCAGCCTTCCAGAAAATTAAAGAAGCAAAGCCTATTGACTTAGCCAAGAAGGGATATGGCATCATATTGGATGAGTTGAAAGGTACTCCAGGTAAGAGAAAGCGCCTCGAATATTCTGCTCCCACACAAGAAACTTCAGCAAACTTTGAGAGAAGCACAAGGACTGATGTTGCTGTCTTACCGTCAAAGCAATCGAAATGGAATAAGAAATGGGAGGCATTCAAGGATAAAGTAATTTTCTTACTTATTAGTCCCTGTTGAAATGCAGGTGAACTTGTCTTTTACCTTTTGTAATCCTTAGTTTTCCATGAGTTTTTATTATTCTCAGATGCAAGGTCACCCTCTTTTTAAGCGCTTCACTGGCATGAGTGAACCTGTTGTAACAAGAAGCCAGGAGGTACTTTCTGATTCTCAGTAGAATTTTATCTTTTCTGCTGGTAATAATTTTCATTTAATTTTTTCCCCCTGTTATATTTTATCCAATGAGGATCTGCATGGCGTGATATGGAATGTGTTTATAGGTGAATATTCTTTAGCATAAAACGTTTAGCTAAGAGCAGAAGTAGTAAATCTGGATTTAATTTAATATGAAGTTATCTTAAATATTTATGTGCCGAATGACAGATTGCAGAAGATATTCGTGAGAGATGGGAAACAAGTGATCATCCCGTTGTTCACAAAATCCAAGAGTATGACTACACATTCCAATATTAATGCTGTGTTGCGGGTAGAGTTCAATTTAAGATCAGCTTATAATTTCCATGTTAATGTTACAGTTTAAATGAAACTGTGAGGGGAGAATCACCAGCTGCAATGTCATTTAAAGAGATTCGCCGCAGAGATCCGTATGATTACAGCCTTCTTTTGCTTGATTTTCCATTATCATTTTTGGCTTGTTTAAGAAATTTGAAATATGTTTTGTGAAGGTTGTTCTCTTTACCTGAATTTGTTGCTGAGGTTCAAGAAGTGATTCGACCAGTTCTTGAAGCTTTCTTCAAAGTAAGTATGCACAAGTTCATTAAAGCTTATAGACACATCTACACTATATTTTGTGTGTGGGTGAAAATGGGAGAGGCAGAAAGAAGGGTATGGGTTAGTCATTTGTTTGGTCCACAACTAAGAGTGAGTGGTGCAACCTCTCCACGTCTAGCTTTAAACCCCTTCGAAGTTGGACAGAGAGGAGAAAGTATATGTCTTGACTATATAACCTATGGGTGTTAGGGGGCCAGGCCGGTCCGGTCCGGGCTAGAGGAATATGAGACCGCCCGGTCTCGGTACCGGTCCGGCTACCGATTTTAAATTACCGGTCTTATCGGTGGAAAAGTGAACCGGAACGGTACCAGGCCTGGCGGCTTATTATTGTTATTATTATTATTATGTTTTTTTATTGCATTTTGTATAACAATCGTAATTTATATTAAGATAAAGTAAAAATGTAAAGCACTAAAAACTAACTTATAAAAAGAATGTTTGAATAAAAAATTCAAAGGCTTTAAAGCCTTAAATTTGAATATTTCATTAAGAATTCGGCAAAGGGTCAAAAATACCCTTTTACTATTCAAAAATGTTCACATATACCCTCCGTTATACTATTGGTTCACAAAAGCCCCCGACATTATAAAATTGGTGCAAAAATACCCCTATGCCGTTAGGACGCTCCACCATGGCAAAATGATTCCACGAGGCATGACATATCACCGAGGTGGATGCCATGTGGCATGCCACCTCATCGCACCTATCCCATTTTCCCCCCTCCCCTACTTCTTCCACCACCACCTCCCTCTTCACCCAACCACCACCAAAATCACCTCCTCCTTCACCACGAACCTATTCTTCCACCACCATCAAAACCACTAGTCTTGACCATCATTCCTTTACCAAATATCAGACTCAATCGAAAATTTTAATTTTTTTATCTCTTTATAAATGCTAAACTATATCAGAGAGCATGAGAAGAGAACAATCTATTGGAATTTCTTTATCCAATCTTTTGCCCCAGTTTTGCTCTAGTCTCGTTTCCCTTAAGAGAAACATGCTGATTGAAGAGGTTTAGTGAAGGCAATTTTGAAGTTGCAGGCATTTTCACTTGGGCAGAAAGTTTCTGAAGTCTTTCTTCAACAATGACACCTCAAAATCAAACTTGTTATGACTAACCACATTTACCTTAGCAACGATATGAGTTGTGGTTAAGTACATCATGTCTATCAAAAACTTCTTCCAAGAAGCTTGCCAACAATTTGATTCAGTTTGATTTAGTCTATTACAAAAAAATCAAAACTTTCGATTTAATTTGATTTTTGGTGAAAGAATGGTGGTCAAGACTAGTGGTTTGATAGTAGTGGAAGAATAGGTGCGGTGAAGGAGGGGGTGATGTTGGTGGTGGTTGGGAAAAAAGTAGAGGAGGGGTAAAATGGATAGGTGCGATGAGGTGGCATTCTATGTGGCATTTACCTCAGCAATATGTCAAGCCATGTGGGATAATTTCGTCATTGTGGAGGGTCTTAACGGCAAAGTGGTATTTTTGCACAAGTTTTATGATGCCGGGGACTTTTGTGGACCAAAAGTATAACGGAGGGTAGAAATGAACATTTTTGAATAGTAGAGGGATATTTTTGACCCTTTTCCCTTAAGAATTTAAGATAATACAATGAACATGAAAAATAATTAACTTATAATTTGCAAGTTCTTTTTTTAATTTAAATTTGCAAATTAAAGTTTACATTTTACAACAACTAAATTAAAGAAAAAAGAGTAAATTTGAATTATTAAATATAGTCTTCAAACTTCAAAGGTTTTGCATTGCCCTAGTAAGTTCTTCATAGTCAATATGAACTTCTTGGCCATCTTCTGGAGTGTTGAATTCAGATGGGTTACCATTTGTTAATATATTTTCAAGTTCCTCGTCTTTTGGTTTATCAACATCTTCACGTCCTTGATTTCTTCGCTCCAAACATACTAGAACTTCCAAAGCATTGCTTGCAATGAGTTACGGGTGTCTCGTAGCTGTTGTCTTGACTAAATGCGCTCTCTGATGCAACAGTTGAAATTCTCGAGCCATTGCCGAAAGAACAGGAAATTGCTTTTAATTTTCATACCAACGGTGAAAATTCCTTTGTGCGAGGCTCCGTTTGCTTTTGCAAGTAGAATTGAAGTTCATCAATGTTCCTGCTACTGATTTGAGTGGAAGGAAATGTAGACCAAATATTAAAACCATCAAGGTCCTCTCTTCATCCATAGTAGCAGATGTTGAAGTAGAAGCAGTACAATGAAAAGTGGGATTAACATTTCCTACACCATTAGCAGCATTGTCAATTAAATTTGCATAATAATGATATTATTGTTGTAAATAATCATTTAGCTTGTTCATACAAGAATATATATTTAGGGTTTTAGTTGGTCCAATCTCCATTTAAGTATCTAAAGCACTGATTAATTGGTGACAATTAGACATCTTAATAGAAGAATTTAAAACAACACCAATTAAGTAAATAGGAGGAATTGGAAAGATTTTTTTTTTTTTGAATTTTGCTTGCATTTTTTCAACAGCATCCTTATATTTTTCTTTCTTCTTGAAATCAGAGAGTAGAAGAGAAATTTCAGCTATATATACTAAAACCATAGTAACAGTAGGGTAATAAGCTCATGAAAACTCAACAGTAGCTATATAAAATTTATGTAAAAATTTAACATCATTCATGGCCTCCCAAGTATGAATTGTTAACATATGGGTTGGATCAGTACAATGTGCATTAGCAACTTCAGTTATAGGCAATCTATATTTGTAGCAACATCTTAAAAATAAGTATGTATAGTTCCACCTAGTAACAATTTCATCTGGCATGAATCCGGGGTTAAAGTTATGTTCGGTACACTTAGCCTTAAATTCCTTAATTCTAGATTGTTTATTATTTCCTTGAATAACACCAACTGCTCTTCTAGCATGAGTAATCTTAGTCGAAAATAAATCAAGACTATTTTTAACAATTAAATTATATACATGACATGCACACCTAACATGAAAGATATCATCAAGTGGTGGTTGCAAATGCAGTTTTAATAGTGAAATAACATCATTATTGTTAGAAGCATTATCAAAAGACATACACAATACTTTTTTATTATGATTGTAAAATGCAACAACTTCGCAAATAGTAGTACTTATAAAAACAACAATATGACTCTTATCTTCATCATATTTAAAAGCGATAATTCGTTTTTGCATACAAAAATTATCATCTATCCAGTGTAAGGCTGGCAAGTGGGCCGGTCCGGGACCGCAGGCTAAACGGGCCAGGACCGTTAGGCCCGATTTTAGTGGGCCGGTCTCGTGGGCCGTTCCTGTGCTTTGGGCCCGCCAGGCCCGTGACCATTTGGATCGGCCCGGTCCCTTAGCGGGCCAAACGGTCCCAACGACTATATTTTAAAAAAAATATAGCCATTGGGCTGTCAAAAATAGTCGTTGGTTATTTATAAAATAGCTATTTAACCCCCCAACTTTGTTTTAACCCCAAACTTTTTATAATTATATTTTTTTCCCTATTTTCAACTATAAATACCCCCTCATTCTTTCATTTTTCTTACAAAATCATTAATCTATCACAATCTCTCTAATTTTCTTCTATAATTGCTAATATTGCTTACTTTATTGTTACTAAGTGTATAATATATAAGCTATATTCGATATATATATATATATAGCTTATATATTATACATTTAGTATATATACTATACTATATATACATCTTATATAAGATGTATATATAGCTTATATGTATATACTATACGTACATCTTAACCCTCAGGGGTTGGCCTGGTGGCAATTGACTTGAGCCTTGGGGTTTGCTTCCTTTCAAGGTCTCAAGTTCGAAACCCACTGGGTGCAAACAATTTCTGAGGGCCATCGTTCAGGGTAAAACCTGAATTAACCGTGGTGCACTTGCGGAAACTCCTTGCCGAGGGCCTGTGCACCCCCGGGATTAGTCGGGGCTCAAAGAGACTCGGACACCCGATGCAAAATCAAAAAAAAAAAACTATACGTACATCTTATATAAGCTTATATACTATACACTTAGTATATATATATATAGCTTATATATTATACATCTTATATCGATATATATATATATATATATACACTATACTATATATACATCTTATATCGAATATAACTTATATATATATACTATACTATACTAAGTGTATAGTATATAAGCTATATAAGATGTACGTATAGTATAATATATATAAGTTATATTCGATAAAACATGTATATATAGTATAGTGTGTATATATATATATATATATATATATATATAAAAGTTATATTCGATATTAAATATTGAATATTAAAATTTAGGATGTTAAATAAAATTTAGGTCACAATTCCATAATAAAATTTACAAAGCATTGCCTTAGATATTTTTTTTAGCATCCTTTTGTCTCTAATATCTATTTATTTTTTTATTTTTTTAAAATCTGTTGGGCCCACTTAGCCCATTTAGCCCGCGGGCTGGGACCGTTTAGCCCGGGACTAACTGGTCCCGGGCCGGTCCCTACAAAAAGAAAGTTTAGCTCGGGACCGTTTGGCCCGTTTAGGCCCGGGACCGGCCCACTTGCCACCCTTAATCCAGTGACATGTAATTGTCAAATAATCATTTCCATTAACAGCATGACCAATATCAGAAGTTAGAGAAACTTTACAAGGAAGGTGGTCAAACAAATAACGTATTTATGTCTGATATAGTCATGAAGCCTAAAGATATCAGATCTACAAGTACTTCTGGGGATACCTTTAAATAAAGGATTATAAATCCTTTGAATATAAATAACAAAATATGATGAAGAAGCAAAAAAAAAAAGGTAGACAACCCAATGCAATCATTTTTGCTAACTCCTCATGGTCCTTTATTTTATCATATTTCAAAAGTCCTCCAGTACTATCATATTTCAAAAGTCCTCTGGTCCACCGGTTCAAATTTGACAAGACATTACCGGTTTTAACCGGTCCGGTTAACCTGTATCCAAAACCCCACCGGCACAGGCCGGTTAAACGGTAAGCCCACCCCTGTCCGGCCCCTTTACCACCGGGCCGGTCTGGAACCGGGCCATCCCGACCCGTCAGACAGGTTTAATATACTCTCAAGGGACAGATAAATACTTCAGGAGTAAATCAATAGATCCATCTTTTTGCCTTACCCTCCCTTTTCCTTCCTTGAACCAAGCACAATATTGTCTTTTACTAATTGAATCTTTTCATCTTGATATACTTGATATTTTACGTTTTTCATCTTCTTTCAACGATATCTTGCTTTCTGGGTCGTTAGGGAGATACAGAGGCGTTGAAGAAATATTGCAGCAATGAGGTAATTGAGCGGTGTAAAGCAGAGCATCAAGCTTTTGATAGCCAGGGTATCATTTTTGATAACAAGGTAAGAAAAATGCAAGTTATTGTATTAACAATAAATGAAGTGTGCTCCTCTGCTCAAACTTTCTGTGTTACAAATCCATTCTCATAGATTTCTATGAGCATGTCAGACAAGACAAAAAGCTAGTAAAATTTAATAGAACTAGAATTTTTTGGGAATTTAAAAATATTTGAGACACTTTTCTTACTGCTGTAGATGATTTATGCTCATGATCCATGCACTTATCCTTGACTAGAATTATCTGACTTCTGTCATGAAACCTGTTCAACAAATCTAGAACTTTGTAGGGTGCCATTTTTTTTGTTTTTTTATATGCTCTATTTTTGTTTCTTTGGAGGTTATAGGCCGTCATTAGTTAACAGTTTTTGCTCACTCTGCGTACTGCTGTTTACTGTTTCTTATTGATCTTGATCTAAGTATTGGATACTGCATTTCTGCAATAGTCCAGTGGCCTTGATTTGAAGTCATCCCAGATTTCCACTTTTCGCCGTCGGAAAGATGCTAAAACTGGAAATTCTGCATGAAACTTGTGACCTCTCATTTTGCATCCCATGGTATACTACATCAAGGGGGTTGAATAGCTTGAGTTCAGTACTAATTGGTTTCTCTAGTATCAAGCTTCCGTTTTCCTCTCCTGTGGTTTCTCCCCGTGCTACTAGGAATCTCATAACCCTACTGAAAATGAGTTTCCGCTCTTCCCCCTTCCCAAAAGAAAAGGGTGGTGTTGGACAGATGCAACTTTTATATTTCTGTGCTTCTATCCATACTACTATATGGTTAACCTCTCTTTCTCTCTCTTATTCATGCAGATTTTACATATTTCGGATGTTGAAGTACGGGAGACAAAAATGATGGGAGACAGTCCCATAATCATTTTGGCGGTAAGCATCTCTCCTTATTCTTTTTTGATGTACAGTCACATAATCATGTTGGCGGTAAGCATCTTTCCTCATTTTTTTGATGTCTGGACCAATGCACCTCTTGAAAGGGTTTTGTACCTAACAATGACCTCAAGCATATAGTGTATGTGAATGATGGAGAAACCCTGATAGTAATCTTGGTTAATTTTCACAGTTCCAAACGCAACAGGTCTACTGCATACGTGATAAACTTGGTTCAATTAAAGAAGGGGGAAAGGTAAGTTTTATCCCCTTTTCTATATTGTTATTCTCATGTCCTACATTGACTATTCAGTTAATTGACCCTGCTGGTCAATTTGGTATTTCGTATCGAATTGCATCATGCACAAACTTCTTGATGTCAAATTTGCCTTATTCAATCCCTGTGGCCAAATTGTCATTTTTCTATGTTAACTAGTGTGATCATCATAAGTGAAAGCACGTTACCACTTGTAAACTAAAGATGTTGACAAGTAAAAAAAAAATAGCAGCCCGATGCACAAAGCATCCCGCATTCGTGCAAGATCCGGGGAAGGGCCGCACCCAAGGGGGCCTACCCTAATGCAAGCATTAGTGGCTTCTTCTACGGCTCGAACCCGTGACCTATAGGTCACGCCGAGACAACTTTACCGCTGATAACAAGCAGCGATCAAGAATTTCTGAATTTGATGACTTAAAAAGCTTATTCATTAGACAAGATTCGTTTGTTGAAACATCTTTGTTTTTCTATGGTAAATTATCTGTACAAGTCCACCTTTGCATATAGATCAATTTAATTTTAACATTTTTTTCTGATACACTGGAATCTGCTATAGATCAATCTGCAGTAACTCATCATCAAAGCTATGACTTCAGAATCTGATTTTTAACCCTGGTATGGCCAAAATTTCTTGCTGTGTTTAGGATACAATACACACTGTATACTACGCTTGGGCTATGCAACTAGTAGAAGCAGAAGAACTCGGAGAAGGAGCTATCCACCCTATTTGGAGGCTTAGAGAGATGCAACAATTTGGTGTTGCAGCTCTTATCTAATCAACTTTTTGCTTGATCATGGGAGCGCTTTCCTCATGTTCTGGCACTGATTCGTGCAGAAAAGTTTTTGCAACAAGCGTTTACCTTTTCCACAGTTGGACCGGAATCATGATGTATTCAAATTAATTTGTTAGGAGTTTTTTTACCATTCTTGTGAATGTACTTGAGCAGCCCCTTCACATTACATGAAGTTCCAAGTTTGAACACTGAATAAATAGAATATTCATGTTAGTTATGTAGTTATTGTATCCAGGAAGTTGAGATTAGTGCCTAGAGGGCAAATTACACTGATATATTTCCAACTTTGTTTTAAATTACTATTATGAGCTTTTGTAATTTGTGATATGCATGAATCCAGAAAATTTAGAAAAAAAATTGTGTGAGCTTCCTAAGGTTTGGTGATACTTGTGTAATCTCTTATTAATGGATTGAAAGTAAATTATGAATAAAGAGAAAAATGATCATTTATTTTAATTGAAGTCCAAGAGATACTTGTTAAAAATTTGAGGTCGTACAATTCAATTGGAAGGTGAGAAAGTCCAATCCTAATATTTTGAGGAAAAGAAAAAGTACGTTTATTCCTTGTTAAATTGGGTACAGAAATATTTTATCTAATTAGCTATTCAAAATTTAAAATACAAATTAAACACGATTTCTTCTAATACCAGCTTTCTTGAGCCTCTCCAGACCCTACGATGTGGGATAATACTGGGTATGTTGTTGTTCTTCTATTATCAAATCAAACGAGTTGTAAGAGTTATACAAATAATACAAATATTAATGCAATAGTGTGTAATGTTTTAAAATATAAAGAGTATCATATCATATATAGATCAAAACAAATGAGCTAAATACATGGACCTGTTATAAAATAAAGACAGTAAAGTAAAGACAAGTATAGAGAGAAACTGATATATTATTCAAACTTCAAACTTATGTACATAATGAACTGAATTCTCCTCTATTTATAGAAGAAAGGAAGTTGTTGTGTAAGCTGCTACTGCAAGCTGTTGTGTAAGCTGCTTGTAAGTTGCTGTGTAAGCTGCTACTCTAAGCTGTTTTGCCAGATATAGATAATCTTCTACCATAGGTAATATTTATTCATAACGGAGTACCGAAAGGATAAGCTTCTTCAGGAGGCTTATTTCCAATAGAGTACTAAATTGATAAACATATTTACAGCGCAGTCTCATATGGATAAGCTTCTTGAGGAAGCTTATTTACAACGAAATACTAAATGAACATCCATAATATAATATATTTATAACACTGCCCCTTGGATATTCATTAAAAGATAATGTGGCTCGTTAAAACCTTACTAGGAAAAAACCCTGTGGGAAAAAATCCTAGTGAAGGAAAAAGAGTACACATATATAGTAATACGCATTGCTAGCTGCCTCATTAAAAACCTTATAAAGAAAACCTTGTGGGAAAAAACCTTAGTAAGGAAAAAAGAGTACATCGCGTATTTTACTCCCCCTGATGAAAACCTTGTTTCAAATATTTAAGTCTCCGCATTCCAATCTTGTATACCATCTTCTTAAAAGTTGAAGTTGGTAAAGATTTAGTGAATAAATCTGCCGGATTGTCACTTGAACAGATTTGTTGCACATCAATGTCACCATTTTTCTTAAGATCATGTGTGTAGAATAATTTTGGTGAAATGTGCTTCGTTCTATCTCCTTTTATAAATCCTCTCTTCAATTGGGCTATGCATGCATCATTGTCTTCATATAAAATTGTGGGTCTTTTCTCACATTCCAAACCACATTTTTCTCGAATAAAATGAATTATTGATCTCAACCATACGCGTTCCCTATTTACTTCATGAATAGCTATTATTTCAGCATGATTTGAAGAAGTAGAAACAATAGATTGCTTTGTGGAGCGCCATGATATGATAGTACCTCCACATGTAAAAACGTACCCGGTTTGAAATCTAGCTTTATGGGGATCAGATAAATAACATGCATATGCATAACCAACAAGATCTGCACTATCTTTGTTAGCATAAAACAAACTCATATCAAGAATTCCCTTTAAATATCGCAATATATGCTTAATCACATTCCAATGTCTCCGTGTAGGAGAAGAACTATATTTTGCTAGTAAATTAACAGAAAATGCTATGTCAGGCCTTGTAGCATTAGCAAGATACATTAGTGCACCAATTGCATTGAGATAGGGCACTTCGGGACCAAGGAGTTCCTCATCCTCTCCTGGAGGTCGGAACAAATCTTTATTCACTTTAAGTGATCGAACAACCATTGGTGTACTCAATGGGTGCGCTTGTCCTTGTAAAAGTGTTTTAAGACCCTTTTTATATAGGCAGATTGATGGATAAAGATCTCGTTTGCTAAATGTTTAATTTGCAGACCAAGACAAAGTTTCGTCTTTCCAAGATCTTTCATCTCAAATTTTTTCTTAAGATATTCAATTGTCTTTTGGAGATCTTTTGAAGTTCCAACAAGATTTATGTCATCAACATAAACAACAAGTATAACAAAATTCTGAATCCATTTTCTTTATAAAAATACATGGACAAATAACATCATTTATGTAACCCTCTTTCAGCAAATATTCACTGAGGTGATTATACCACATGCGCCCAGATTGCTTTGAAGAAGTAGCAACAATAAATTACTTTGTGGAGCGCCATGCTATGATAGTACCTCCACATATAAAAACGTACCCGGTTTGAGATCTAGCTTTATGGGGATCAGATAAATAACTTGCATCTGCATAACCAACAGTTAGCATAAAACAAACCCATATCAAGAGTTCCCTTTAAAAATCGCAATATATGCTTAATCTCGTTCCAATGTCTTCGTGTAGGAGAAGAACTATATCTTACTAGTAAATTAACAGAAAATGTTATGTCAGGCCTTGTAGCATTAGCAAGATACATTAGTGCACCAATTGCACTGAGATAGAGTACTTCAGGACCAAGGAGTTCCTCATCTTCTTCGGGAGGTCGGAACAAATCTGTATTCACTTCAAGTGATCGAACAACCATTGGTGTACTCAATGAGTGCGCTTTGTCCATGTAAAAGCGTTTTAAGACCCTTTTTGTATAGGCATATTGATGGATAAAGATCTCGTTTGCTAAATATTCAATTTGCAGACCAAGACAAAGTTTTGTCTTTTCAAGATCTTTCATCTCAAAATTCTTTCTTAGGATATTTAATTGCCTTTTGGAGCTTTTCTAAAGTTCCAACAAGATTTATGTCATCAACATAAACAACAAGTATAACAAATTCTGAAGTTATTTTCTTTATAAAAATACATGGACAAATAACATCATTTATGTAACCCTCTTTCAGCAAATATTCACTGAGGCGATTATACCACATGCGCCCAGATTACTTTAAACCGTACAAAAATCTTTATAATCTGATTGAGTACATTTCCCGAGATTTTGAATATGCTTCAGGCATTTTAAATCCTTCAGGGATTTTCATGTAAATTTCATTATCAAGTGACCCGTACAGATAAGCTGTAACCACATCCATTAAATGTATTTCAAGCCTTTCACGTAAGGCTAAACTAATGAGATATCGAAATGTTATGGCATCCATAACTGGTGAATATGTTTCTTCATAATCGACTCCAGGTCGTTGTGAGAATCCTTGTGCAACAAGGCGAGCCTTGTATCTTTCAACTTCATTTTTATCATTCCTTTTTCGCACAAAACCCCATTTATGACCAACTGGCTTTATACCAGGAGGTGTTTGGACTACTGGTCCAAAGACCTCTCTTTTAGCAAGTGACTTCAATTCTGATTGAATTGACTCTTGCCATTTTGGCCAATCAAATCTTTGTCGACATTTTTCGACAGATCGGGGTTCAAGATTCTCACTATCTTGCATAATGTTAAGTGCAACATTATATGCAAAAATATTATCCACCACTATTTTAGATCGATTTAAATTAATTCCATCACCAGTAGAACTTATTAAAAGTTCCTCACTCACTTGAGTATCGGGTTCATTGATTTCTTCAGGAATCTCAGAACTAATCAGATCTTGGGTCTCTTCAGGAGATCCCTTCATAATATTATTTTGATCATTTGTCGATTTTCTTTTTCTAGGATTTCGATACTTAGAACCCAAAGGTCTACCACACTTCAGGCGTGCTTTAGGTTCACTAGCTCTCATGCTAGTAGATGGTCCTGTTGGGACATCAATTCGGATAGGTACATTCTCTGTAGGGATATGCGACTTAGTTATCCTTTTCAAATCAGTAAATGCGTCTTGCATTTGATTTGCTATATTTTATAAATGGATAATCTTTTGGACCTCCTTATTACATGTAGGGGTACGTGGATCAAAGTGAGATAATGATGAAACTTTTCACACAATTTATCTTTT
The DNA here is from genome assembly GCF_000390325.3 of Nicotiana tomentosiformis. NCBI lineage: Eukaryota > Viridiplantae > Streptophyta > Magnoliopsida > Solanales > Solanaceae > Nicotiana > Nicotiana tomentosiformis. Next base: position 36,278,290 of record NC_090812.1, on the reverse strand, counting down.
GATTTCCTTTTTCTCTGCCCCTAATTATGGGAAATTTGTTTCATCAAATCGACAATCTGCAAATCGAGCAGTAAATAAATCTCCCGCCAATGGTTCAAGATAGCGAATAATAGAGGGTGATTAAAACCCAATATATATTCCTAACCTTCTTTGGGGGCCCATCTTACTGCGCTGTGGTGGTGTTACTGGCACATATACAGCACATCCAAAAATTTGTAGATGAGCAATATTTGGTTCATGACCAAAAACTAATTATGACGGAGAATATTTATTATAATGTGTTGGTCTGAGACGGATAAGTGATGCTGCGTGCAAGAAAGCATGACCCCAAACAATAGTGGGCAATTTTGTTTTCATAAGTAGTGGTCTTGCTATCAATTGCAGCCGTTTAATAAATGAATCTGCAAGGCCATTTTGAGTATGAACATAAGCTACATGATGTTCAACTTTTATTCCAACTGATAGGCAATAATTATCAAAAACTTGAGATGAGAATTCTCCAGCATTATCAAGGCGAATAACCTTTATAGGATAATCTGGGAATTGTACCTTTAATCGAATTATTTGGGCTAATAACTTTGCAAACGCGAGGTTGCGAGATGATAGTAGGCACATATGAGACCATATTGAAGATGCATCTATTAGGACCATAAAATATCTAAACAGCCCACTTGGTGGGTGAATAGGTCCACATATGACCCCATGTATACGTTCTAAAAAGGCAGGGGACTCAATGCCAACCTTATTGGTGATAGTCTAGTGATCATTCCTTGATAACAAGCATCACAAAAAAAAATCATCATTTGTAAGAATCTTCAGGTTCTTTAATGGATGCCCACTCAAATTTTCAGTAATTCGTCTCATCATTATTGATTCAGGATGGCCCAAACGACTATGCCAAAGCACAAAAGTATTTGAATCAGTAAACTTTTGGTTTACGATAGAGTGTGCTTCAACTGTACTAATCTTTGAATAGTATAAACCAGAAGATAAAGTTGGTAACTTTTCTACAATGCATTTCTAGCCAGAAATATTCTTTGTAATACAAAGATATTCCACGTTTATTTCATCTATTGTCTCAACATGATACTCATTTCGGCGGATATCTATAAAACTCAACAAGTTTCTTCGGGACTTGGAGGAGAACAATGCATTATCGATAATAAGTTTTGTTCCCTTAGACAGAAATACAGTGGCTCTTCCGGAGCCTTCAATCAAACTTATATTACCAGAAATCTTGGAAACATTTGCTTTTTCCTTATGCAAATAAGAAAAGTATTTCTGATCTTTGAATATGGCATGAGTTGTTCCATTATCAATTACACAAATATCTTCATGATTGGTCTTTGATCCAAACATAATTTGAGGATTATCCATATTCTTCAAAATGACATAAACAAAATTAATATGATAGTAAACATTATTTTCAAAGCATAACTTTTATTTATGTACAACAATTACATAACCATACTATCTACTACAAACAACAAAAATTAAAATATTTACATTTCTACATATTACTACCAATCACATGACTTGTTTCTCTTTCTGGGAGTGCAAAATAATCAGCTACATCCAAATGCATGAAGTCTTAATTATCTTCAGAAATAAAATTTGCTTCAACATTTTTCTCTGTCTTCTTTAGGGAGGCTTGATACAGCTCAACCAGGTGCTTGGGCGTACGACATGTACGTGACCAGTGCTCTTTTCCTCCACATCTATAACATGCATTTTCTGGCTTTGCTGCTTGCACCGCTTCATGCTTTTGTTCCTTCATTTTCCACTGCCGGTGGTAAGGATGGTTCTTTGGTGCATTGTTATTACCACGATTAGAGTTTCCTCCCCGGCCACGACCATGACCACGACTGGGGCCACGTCCTCTTCTACGCTTAGCTTGGTGGAAGTTCGTCTCATTCACTTCAGGGAATGGACAAGAACTAGTAGGTCGACTTTCATGGTTTTTCATTAATAGCCCATTATGTTGCTCGGCTACAAGAAGATGTGAGATAAGTTGAGAATACTTTTTGAATCCCATCTCTCGATATTGCTGCTGCAGGAGCATATTCGAGGCATGAAAGTGGTAAAATTTTTCTCCAACATATCATGATCAGTAATATTGTCACCACATAGTTTCAATTGGAAAATAATTCTGAACATAGCAGAATTATACTCACTGATAGATTTAAAATCTTGTAGCCTTAGATGAGTCCAATCATAATGTGCCCGTGGAAGAACGACCATCTTCAGGTGGTCATATCTATCTTTTAAATTATTCCACAGTATGACTGGATCTTTAACAGTAGGATATTTCATTTTCAGGCCCTCATCAAGGTGATGGCGTAGGAATATCATTGCTTTGGCACGATCTTGGTTTGATGCCTGATTTTTATCTTTGATGATGTCTGCTAGACCCATCGCATCAAGATGAATTTCGGCATCAAGCACCCAAGACATGTATCTTTTGCCCGATATATCCAGGGCTACAAACTCAAGTTTAGAAAGATTTGACATTATTTAGAAAAAGAAAGTTCGTACCTCTGATACTTTCAAAGTATTTTCTTGAGATGGCAGAGTCTCGTGCTGATAACGTGTTATTAAATAAAGATAGTAAAGTAAAGACAAGTATAGAGAGAAACTGATATATTATTCAAACTTCAAACTTATGTACATAATGAACTGCATTCTCCTTTATTTATAGAAGAAAAGAAACTGCTGTGTAAGCTGCTACTCTAAGATGTTGTGCCAGATATAGATAATCTTCTACCATGAGTAATATATATCCATAACGGAGTACCGAAAAGATAAGCTTCTTCAGGAGGCTTATTTCTAATAGAGTACTAAATACATAAACATATTTACGGCGCAATCTCATATGGATAAGTTTCTTCAGGAATCTTATTTATAACGGAGTACTAAATGAACATCCATAATATAATATATAATATATATAATATATTTATAATACGACAGGCTTCTAAACTCGATACTATTTTGAAGAGGAATTAAAAAAAAACACAAAAAGGAAAACAGGAGAAAGCGAAAAGTATGACAGGGGGACCCACGTCTATTGTAAAATAGCTGGAATCAGTATGTATCTCTTCACCCTTTTAGATTAGAAGCGGAAACTTCCTTTTCCCTTTTCCAGTTCCATTTTGTTTTAGTATTCTCTACGAACCCTACTACTGTAACTTTTAACTTCCCATAGAAGTTTTCATGCTTCCAAAATCTCAGTTTTCAAACAAAATTCTCTGTTTCGGCACTCTTGTTGACTGCTATTATACTCTAAATTCTGACTTCCCCCCCTCCCCCTCTCTGTACTGTATTAACTGTTAAATATTTGTCTTTTTTTGGTTTGTATGTATGTTGGTGAAGCAATATGGGTGTACTGGAAAAGATATCGGAAGCATTGCATAACAACGAGGAGAAAACGGTGGAGTTAAGGCAAAAAATATTTAATTTAGTTTCAGAATGGGGAACTTTTGAGAAGGACTTAGAATTGTCCAGCAAGTGTTTGAAGGAATGCTTCAATGAGATGGAATCATCGGAGATGCATTTAGGATCAGTTCAAGAATCAGCGGCGGAGAGCTTGAAGGAACTCAATGCTATTAGGGAATCAGTTGAACGAAAACGCGAAGAAGTTGAGAGGAAAGAGGAGGAATTGGAATCGAAGTGGAAGGATTTGAGTTTGGCACGAAAAGGGTTTGCTGAGACTGTGAAGTTAAGGGAGGAGAAGCTGAATGATCAGGAGAAGGTGGTGGAAAGGCTTTGGGATGAGGTTGAATTCGAGCGGAAACAAACAGGCGATGTGGAGGAAAAATTAATTGAAATTAGGTTGAAAGAGAAGGATTTGAATAGGATTCAGAGTTGGATTCACCATGAAACACATGCTCTTGAGTTGAAAGATCAAGAATTGGCTGAAAGGATGGAAGAAATTCAAGTCAAGGAACATAATTTGCAGTCCATGAAGAAGGAACTTGAGGATAGAGAAATGGGGTTGGAATCTTTAAATAAAGAGCTGGTGATAAAGGAATGTAAGTTGGATAATGTGAAGAAAGAACTGAGGGTGAAGGAGAATAACTTGGATTATGTGAAAAAGGAACTAAGGGAGAATGAAAATAACTTGCAATCTGTGAAAAAGGAACTAAGGGAGAATGAAAATAACTTGGAACCTCTGAAGAAGGCTCTTGCTGTTAAGGAAAGTAGGTTGGATGGTGTGATGAAAGAAGTAAGACTGAAGGAAAGTAAATTGGAGATAATGAAGAAAGAACTTAGAGAAAAGGAAAATAACTTGGAATCTATGAACAAGGAACTTGCTGTCAAGGAAAATAGGTTGGATAGTATGCAGAAAGAAGTAAGAGGTGAGGAAAGTAAATTGGAGATTTTGAAGAAAGAACTTGGAGAAAAGGAAAATAACGTGGAATCTGTGAACAAGGAACTTGCTGTTAGGGAAAACAGGTTGGAAGGTGTGAAGAAAGTATTAAGAGTGAAGGAAAGTAACTTAGACTATTTGGAGAAGGAACTTAGAGAAAATGAAAAAAAATTGGTACATGCAAAAAAGGAACTAAGGGAGAAGGAAACTAACTTGGATTCTTTGAAGAAGGAACTTACTTATAAGGAAAACATGTTGGATAGTATGAAGAAAGAACTGCGATTGAAGGGAAGTAACTTAGATATTGTGATGAAGGAACTTAAAGAGAAGGAAAAAAATTTAGATTTTGTTAAAAAGGATCTAAGGGAGGAGGAAATTAATGTGGATGCGGTGAAGAAGGAACTTTCTGTCAAGGAAAATATGTTGGATAATATGAAGAAAGAATTGGGATTGAAGGAAAGTAACTTAGATATTGTGATGAAGGAACTTAAAGAAAAGGAAAAAAACTTGGATTTTGTCAAAAAGGAGCTGAGGGAGAAGGAGAATGAATTCGAGTCAGTGAAGAAGGAATTCAAAGCTGAAGCAGATAACTTGATTGCTCTTAGGAAGCAACTTGAATCTAAGGAGGACTTCTTGTCCTCAATGAAGAAGGAACTTGAGCACAAGGAGAAATTTCATGATGTAATGAAGAAGAAACTTGAACTCCACGAGGAACACTTGAAGTCATTCAACGAGAGACTGAATTTGAGGGAGAGAGAGCTTGATTCATTTCAAGAAGCATATAAGCAGCGGTTTGAAGAACTTAATTCAAAGGAGAAGAAACTGGATTCAGTAGAGGAATTTGCAAAAAAAAACTATGAGGGCTTTCAATCAGAAAAGAAAATATTCCTGGCAGAGCAGGGACTTTTTGAGCAACGCATGAAAGAAGTTATACTTAGAGAGGAAAGGGTTAAGGATAGATTAGAAGAGCTTGAATCAAGGGAGAAACATTTTGAGGATAGGTGTAAAGAGCTCGGAGAGAAAGAGAAGCAGTTGAATGCTATTCCTAATGCGCACATAAAGTCAGAGCCTGCGGAAGAAGTAGCACTGGACAGGGTCAATGCTATTGTAGGTAATTCTACTGTTACAAGTTTTGTTGTGATAATGGATGGAAAGAGGTTGCAGATATTCTTAAATGAGCATGAGAAGGAGCTGGATTTGATGTCTGATGAGGTTTTTAAGGCTCTTCAGATGTCTCCTGACCCTGCACAACTGGTTCTTGATGCAATGGAAGGTTTCTATCCTCCCCATTTGAGAAAGGGAGAAACAGAGTTTGAGGGCAGTGTTGCCCGACGGAGCTGCATTCTGCTGTTAGAGCAGTTAATTAGGGTTTCACCAGAGATTCGGGGTTTTGTGAGGGGAGTAGCAAGAAATATTGCAAGGGATTGGAAGGTTAAGATGAAGGTGACAAAAGGGAACCAAGACGAGATCTTGGGGTTCTTGTATCTTTTGGCTGCGTACAATTTGGCTTCTTCCTTTAAGGTAGATGATCTTATGATCCTGCTGGAGATTGTTGCTAAGCATGACAAATTTGCAGAATTATGTGGTTCTCTTGGTATGAAACAGAACTTACCTGGTAAGTATGTTGGTATTTAACTATTTACTAGCATCCATCTACCACTTCAAAGGACACATCAGAAACGATTCCTGCCATAGTTTGCTAATATGCTTCCAGGCTCCAACACCATATGATGCTGAATTCACTTTAGTGCTCCAGTGACATCGCTCAACCTGCTTTGCTTTGATAATTTCCTTCCAGCGTGCTCCTTGTTCATCACCATATCTCCATAGCCATTTCATAAGAAGGCTTTTAGGTTTCTTTGACAAGAGTAAGAATCTATTGGAATCAAAACATCACAAAGATTGTGCTTGTGAAAAAGCTATAGAATTCGTGCATCAGGTTGATAATGTCATCTGCATCTTGTACAAGGACCTGATTACATAAAAATTACAACAACAACATACCCAGTGTAGTCCCACAAGTAGGCTTTGGGGAGGATCGAGTGTATGCATACCTTACCCCTCCTTTAAGAAGGCATAAAAGCTGTTTCCGGTAGCCCCTCAGCTCAGTAAGGGAAAGGGGAGAGGCAAAATAAGCAAATCGATCTGACAACCGAAGCGAAAATTCAAAACTAGCACTAGGTAATGCAAGTAGAAAACCGAAGCAAAAAACAAGTAGTAACAGAAATATAGGAATACAAAAATACTCAAAAGACATTAAGTGGTGTGTCAAAGCCACTGTTACAAACAAGGACTACACTGGGTTACCTAACCCTTTACCTTTTTTCTCAACCTCCACACTTTCTTATCCATGGTCATGTCCTTAGTAAGCTGGAGCTACACCATATCTTGCCTAATCACCTTTTCCTAATACTTTTTCGGCTTGCCTATACCTCTTCGTTGGCCCTCTAATGCTAGCTTCTCACACCTCCTCACCGGAGCATCAATGCCTCTCCTCTTCACATACTCGAACTATCTAAGTCTCGCCTCCCACATCTTTTCCTCCATATGGGTCACACCCACCTTGTCCCCGATAACTTCATTTCTAATTCTATCTAACCTGGTATGCTCGCTCATCCATCTCAACCACCTTCATCTTCTAGACATGTGAGTTCTTGACTGGCCAACACTCCTCCCCATATAACATAGTCGGTCTGGCTACTGCTCTATAAAACTTATCTTTAAGTTTTGGTGACACATTCTTATCACATAGAACACTGGAAGCGAGCCTCTATTTCATCCATCCCGTCCCAATCCGGTGTGTGACATCCTTGTCGATCTCCCCATTCCCTTGTATAATAGACCCAAGGTACTTGAAACTTTCTCTCATAGGGATGACTTGTGAATCAAGCCTCACATCCACTTCTTGAGTCGCGCCACTAAACTTGCACTCCAAGTATTCTATTTTGGTCCTTCTCAACTTGAAACCTTTAGACTCCTGGGTCTGTCTCCAAATCTCTAACCTATCGTTAACACCATATCGCGTCTCGTCTATCAGTACAATATCATCTGCAAATAACATGCACCATGACACCTCCCCTTGAATGTGACGCGTCAGCGCGTCGATCGCCACGGCAAACAGAAATGGGCTGAGGCCTGACCCCTGATGCAACCCATCACAATCGGGAAGTGTTTTGAGTTCCCTCTCACTGTGCTCACTTGAGTCTTAGCAGCAACGTACATGTCCTTAATAGTCCTTATGTATGCAATAGGAATGCCTCTAGCCTCCAAACATCTCCACATCACCTCCCTGGACACTTTATCGTAAGCCTTTTCTAAGTCGATGAACACTATATGTAAATTCCTTTTTCTCTCTATACTGCTCCATGAACCTCCTAATAAGGTGAATAGCTTCTGTAAGTCTGCCATCTCTGTTGAATTAGTGCGTCGTTCAACAACACTCTATCTTTCTCATCCTTGACACACTTCACTTGGTCCAGGTCACAGGTCTTCTTTTCTCGAACCTTGGCTAGCCTGTACAACTTCTTGTTCCCTCCCTTGCCTCCAAGTTCTTTATACAGACGCTCAAACGCTGCAGTCTTAGCTGCAGTAACTGCTAACTTAGCTTACTTTTTGGCCACCTTATACCGCTCCTTGTTCGTCCTCTTCTCCTCCTCGTCCACGCTCTCCAACAGCTTCAAATAAGTTGCTTTCTTGGCTTCCACTTTACCTTGGACCTCAGTGCTCCACCACCAGTCCGTTTTGCGGCCATTAGATAGGCCTTTCGAGACCCCCAATACCTCCCTAGCAGCTTCCCTAATGCAATTCGTAGTCGCTGTCTACATACCACTCACGTCCCACTACCCCATAGCTAGCAACTTATCCCTCAACTACTGTGTCAGAGCTCCCTACTTGATCCTAGGAAGACCATACGCAACCCTATTTCTTTGCTTCCTCATAATCTCCAAATCCACGACCAGGAGCCTATACTGGGTCGTGAGGTTCTCACTCAGGATGACTTTGCAGTCCGCGCACGCACAGGCTTTTATCAGATTTTCTGAAGAGTAGATAGTCAATCTGAGTCTTGGCTGCCGAACTCTGAAAAGTAACCAAATGCTCCTCCTTTTTCAGGAAACTCGAGTTAGCTATCACCAAATCAAACGCCTTTGCAAAATTCAATAGCGAAGTTCCTCCTCCGTTCCTAACTCCGAAACCAAAGCCTCCATGCACGTCATCGTAACCTTTAAATGCTGCCCCAATGTGGCCATTGAAATCTCCTCCTATGAAAAGCTTCTCAGTGTGCGGGATACCACGCACAACCTCATGGAAGTCCTCCCAGAAGCACCTCTTAACCTCCTCGTCCAAGCCCACTTGGGGCGTGTATGCACTAATCACATTTAAAGTAAAACCCCCAACGACTAGCTTAATGCTCATCAACCTGTCGCTCACCCTCCTATCCTCCACCACTAACTCTCGGAGATCCCTATCAACCAAAATGCCTACCCCATTCTTGCCCCCACGCGACCAGAGTATCATAATTTAATCCCGTCTACATCCCGTGCCTTATCTCCCACCCGTCTTGTCTCCCGGAGACGAGCTATATCGATCTTCCTCTTATGGAGAATCTTCGCTAACTCAATAGACTTCCCCGTCAAGGTCCATATGTTTCAATACCTAACTCTCAGCCTGGAAGCACCCTTACCACCCATGCTCCCACCCCCGAGGACATAACCTTACCCAACTCTCTTCCTCTTTTTAATTACAGGTTTTGTCCAGAATCTTCTAACCCAGCAGCGACATCTTGAAGCTATTAGATATGCTTATGCATTTGAACTTGTGGACCAGTTCCCACCCACAGCCATTCTGAAAAATTACATGGAATATGTTGAACGTAATTATGTGAATGTCTGCGAGAAAGAGACCTGCTCATTCGAAGAAAAGGTATTATGCCACTTCTGTTGCCAATGTTCTAATCTCCTCCTTTAAGACTCATTTTTATAATGTTTTATTTAACATTTTGCAAATAGATTGAGGCCATTGAACAACGGGTTGCTTCTATTAGAGCTGTTATCAGATGTATTCTGAATTACAAACTTCAATCTAAATATCCGATAGAACACCTTGAAGAATGTATAGAAATGCTTACAAGGCAGAAGGAAGATCAAGCTGCATTATGTGTCATTTATGAGGCTAAAACGCCAGAGCAAGCGAATGTGAATCAGTTGGGTTCTACTAATCCATCTAGTCCCACAGGCACCAAGTCCCTCAATTCCGCATCATTCTCTGCTAGAACCCCCTCGTGCACTTTAGATCATTCCAATGCTATGCCCATTATCCTTATGAACATGAGTGGAGAGGATTTGCAGAATTTCTTAAACAAACATTTGAAGGAGCACAAGTTGTTGCGGAGTGAAGTCTTTAGTGCTCTTCTAATGTCACTGGACTCGGGGATGCTTGTGTTGGAAGCACTGGTAGGGTTTTATCCTCCAGACTATCAGAAAGAAGAGATTGAATTTAATCGTAATATTATCAGGCAGAGTTGCATCCTTTTATTAGAACAATTCATGGAACTTTCGCCGGGGATTAAACCAGAGGCTAAATTAGAAGCAAGCAAGCTTGCATTTGCCTGGAAAGCAAAGATGATGGGTGAAATGGAAAACCATTTGGCAATCTTGGGTTTTCTTCTTCTTGTAGGTAGCTACAGATTGGCATCTGCCTTCGATAAAGATGAACTTGAGAGTTTGTATCACAAGGTATCACCGCATGTGAATACATCTGAAATCTGTCACGCCCTTGGTATTTCAGATAATACTTCAAGTAAGTAATCAGATCTAAGAATTTTGTATATGGTATTGTCAAATTTTTTCCTAGAGTTTGTGTTAATATTGGCTTTCCAGGAAGTGATGATCTTCCTTCCATAGAAGAATCGAAGAGACACAAGGCTCAATGCTGTACAGATGAATCTATTTGCAACAACACGGATATGAAATGCGAAGGACATGATGTAATCTGCAATTGTGCTTCAAGTTTACATCGTACATTAGATCCTGCTTTGCTTGTACTGGATGCTTTCCGGAGTTGTCATCCCACAAAATTAGGGAGGTGTGAAAACTTCCCATCAGTTATGCGGAGCTTCTCTGATCTGTTGGACCAGCTGAGAGAAGTTTCTCCAGAAATTAAACCTCATGTTAAAGTGGGGGCTATTGCGTTTGCAGTTGATTGGTATTCTACATTGATCGGGTCCCAGCTAAATATATCCGAGTTCTTGGCATTTGTGCAGCTTTTAGCTATTTATAAAATAATAGACTCTTTCCATTCAGATGCACTTTTTGGTCTTTTGGAGAAAGTTCAACCAACTGAAAGGGTTGTTACTTTGTTCAAAATCCTTGGGTTGATAGATAAGATCCGATGTATGTTCCTCTCTCTTTCTATTGCTTGTTTCACTTTGAAATGTACTCGCCTGTGTACACACACAGTCACTTCCTAATATGAATAATGTGCTGCACTGCTGCTTGTCATATGAAGGGTCACACATTTCTACCTGTGTTCATTTCTCATCTGTGATGGAATTTTGCTTGCTATTTTATAATATTATTGCCTTTTTAATTGGTTATTTAGATCCTGTTATTGTCCTTTGAGGTGACTGAATTTGTAGGATTCATCTTGTTGTTTTATATTATGCATACTACAAAAAAAAAGGAATAATTTGATCAGACATTCTATGACTAGCATTCATTTTTTATGATGATTTTTTCCCGTTGTAGAAATTGGTTTTACTTTTTCCAAGGAACATATGGAATTACTCCTTGGCGACCGTGATCCTGGCATTCGATAGGTCTATGCTATTAGCCGAAATAACCCTATCTATGAGAGCCTTCTCACATAGTTTATAAAGCAGCAGAGTTGAGACAGGTTGACTGCTAGCTTAAAACTAATCGATTTAGGATGAATCAACAGTCATAAAAGGTTGCACAACCACATTTGACAAAAGGTGAAAGTAGCACACATAGGGGATACAATAAGAGAAGTTCGCTTGCGATAATTTAGTCATATCCTATGTAGATCTTGAGATGTACTGGTCTGCAGGTGTGTAACCATGGTGATTCAAGGTGTTAAGGGAGCAAGGTAGACCTTAAATCACACGGAAGAGGCTTATCTCGAAAGAACTATAATCTCTTCGGATCCATCCAAACTTAGCGGAAATTGGAGTATAATGAAAGAAAAGATCCATATAGCAATACCAATTAGTTGGGATTAAGGCTTGGTATTATTATTACGCTTACTCTAGGTCCAATATTAGGAGTTTATCTTGTTAGGATTTGTATGCCTGTAGAAAAGATAGAGAACGTCTAGTGTCAATGAACTTCAATTGTTAAATATTGTTTAAGACGAGTTTAAATAGAGTGACATGGATAGTGAGGATTTATATGGCGACCCCGACTAGTTTGATTGTGAGGCATAGGTGTTTTATGTTATTTGCTGAAAGAAAAGGTACCTGGTGATTGAATGCTTGAATAGCATCCTAGTCTTTTGAATTGTATCTCTTTGGCATTTTTGAAGAGGAGTTCTGATCTCATTTCTCAGAATAAAGTTGGTGAGAATTTTTGGAGCTGATAAACCTTTGTTTACTTTTCTTTTATTCTGTGATTTTTCCAAATCTTTCGATGTACAATATAACTAGAAAATGCATTCAGTTGAGTTATTTTGAGGGTGTGGTTTGATATTTGACATCATCAGCATTGGCTAAAATTCTTGTTCCTTTTAACGTGCAATTTCTATATCTGTGACCTGCTATTTGAACAAAAAATTAAGTTGTTACTGTAGCTGATGTTTCCATCTGACTCTTGTAATGGGCACTTCAGTTGACAGGGAACATTTTACACTACTCACTTCGTTTTTACTGACTATAACCAAAGACTGAACAGCCTTTGGATTTATCTGACTGATATTTTCTTTCCTTTTTTTTTTGTCTTTTTCGAGTTACAGGCTTCGTCCAAAATCTTATAAATAAAAAGCAGTGGATGGTGGCATTTACTTATGTCTATGAGTTTGATCTTGTTAACTTGGTTTCACCAGTGATGCTCCTGAGGGATTATGTTAGACACTCAGAAGAGATTGCCAAGCAAATACTTCATGCTGGAAATAGTTCTCATCGAGCCCAAGTATGTAGTCTTCTCTTCCTCTTTGGCAAATAACTTCATGATCATTTCTTCTGAAGTGCAAAATCAAGTTTGATCTATCTTTATCGCAGATGAAGGCTATAAGTTATGAAATAAATGCACTAAGAAATGCAGTTAGACATATTGTGGATCGTGGTCTTCAGTCGGAATATTCACCTTCTCAACTTCAAGAACAGATCGAAACACTTCAATTTCAGATGTCAAACTCGAGTCAATCAAGCTCAAATCGAAACTTTACTGCTAAGTTCCAACAAGTTAAAACAAATAAAGGAACTTGCAGACCTGCTCCAATTGCTCAAGTGCGAAAAGAGTTCATGAAGAAACGTTCTGCCCCAGCTGGTGACACTGATGTTATCCACAGGACTCGAAGAAAACAGAACTTTAAGCGCCATCGTCATTTATCCATGAGGAGATGAGTTGTATCAAGTGCTTTATTGACAATCCCTCACGGTTATGTTCTTTATGAGCACTGTGGGAGTGGTTTGTGGAGGAATATTTTGAGGGGGTGAGAAGAGTTTAGTGCTAATGTTTCTTTTGGGTTTTGGGGGGGGGGGGGGGGTACGTTTTTTGGGGGACTGGCGGTGTGGGGTTAACATTTTTGGGGCTTGCTTTTCTAAACATTTGTAGAACTTGCCAGTAGGAGGTAACAGTTCAACAAATCCGGAGGCTATAGGATGGACTTGCAAGATTGGAAGGTGTCAGAATTTCAAAGCCGCGTTAAATTACTTCACAAACAAAGCACATCACATGACTGCCACGATATTGGAGGGTGGGGAACCTTGGAGTGTTTTCTGTTTAACTCATGTTATGAGAATCTTTTGACTAGGGAGGAGGTAGCTTCTCGTTACATCTCAGTTTGGATCCCTAAGATATCGAAAAATGTGTGCCTTTTTACCTGGTTAGCCGCAAGAGGGATGATTTTGACAGCTGAGAATTTGAGGAAGAGGGAGATTACTTATGTTTGTTAGTGCTATATTGTAGGGGAGTCTCTTGCTAATTCTGGGATTGTTTGGTGTATCTCTGGTGATGCCAGTTACTGTAAGAAATGTTCAACTGGAAGATGGAGATGAAGACGTAAGGCGTGGGGGGTTAGTCCACTAGCACTCATGTGGGTTGTTTGGCGAGAAACATGAGAGTTGTTTTGAAGGGGTAGAAATTGATTTTGTATCATTGATAGTCTCTTATCCCTTTTTCTTGGTGCACCCATGAGGCTCGTTATATCGAGGAGTGGGTGTCATTTGTAAAAAAAATAACAATTTTTTGGTAGGTTTTCCACTTTTTGGTGTACGTCTTGTATATAGGTGTTTTTACCCAAACTTTCGCTTAAGTTATGTACCTTATAAAAAGTGCTCTGTTCAAGCATTTCCTGAGCTCACATCTTTAGATGCTTAGATTAGTACTGCACCAGTTCACTCAATAAAAGAATCTTCTCGGTCTTTGGAGAGCTGCCATACTGATGACGCATCAGCCTAAGGTGGAATGGTTGTTGATAGGTAATTATGTTCAAATGATTATAGGTTTTTGCTTACTAACCCTGACACCAGGCATGATCAAGGTACTGATCAACACAAGTAGAATAAGAGCTTGCTCGTGTATGAGATCTGAGACTAAGACCAATTTCACTTTGCTAATAAATTTCTAGGATTTCTTTTGCAACTGAGATGCATAAATTGAACTACTAAAAGAAAGTGTTCCCTTTACTAAATCCAAGTCTAGATAAGCGTCTCAAACTAGCTAAAGGGGACTGTTCTTTCACTTTATATACTGATGATCTGGTGGGAATAACACGAATAAGACGTGCAATTTTAAATGCCCTGTATATTAAAGGTTCCTTGTTTACCACAAAGCTCTATTCTTGATCAGAAACCATAACATGGTTACAAGGGTAACAATATACTCAATCCAGTTTCCATGAGGTTTTCTAGTTGCTGAGTGTTTGCACAATGGTGTTGTGCCATGGGTCGGAGAGTCAAAAGGTCCCTTTGCTACTACATTATGCTGCACAATGAATCCCAAAAATGCCAACATTGCCAATCTCCCTGCAAATTATCCACGTGAAAGTCAGTAACTTCACTATTATAGTGGATAAAAGTTACTCTAGTTTTGTGATACTAGTGTTACAATGGATAAAGTTTAGTGACGTGATATATAACAGGGTTGCAGTTGTTAAGGAACTTACCATTAGCAATTTCCTTTTTTTTTGGCCTCCGCAGTTGGTGCAAAGTTGAGTTTAATTCTTTGGATAATATCATCTCATACCCTCCTAATAATGGTATACTTGACAATCTTCTCATTGACCTTCTCTTTAAATTATCAAATAGATTTTTCCAATTAACATCTTGAATTAATTCTCCTGAAGATGATATCATCACTGGTGCTAATGCTGCTATTGTCTGAATCTGATGAATTCAATGTTCTAATACTCCTCTTGGTGATAATGATGATGAGTAATGATTATTATCTCTGTTGTTGTTGTTGTTGTTGTTATCTTCCGCCTTTTTCTCATTTTTTATCACCTTCTTTTTCTCCATTTTCTTGGTCACAAGCTGCAACTCTTCTGCCTACAAAATTCATAGGTAAAAGAAGAATTTATTGGCAAAAAGGTGTGTGTCATAAGTCAGCTGCACATGTTTGATGCTTGTGTGGAAACAAATCAATCTATTATACGTTTTTGCTACTAATTTTTCAGATGTTATCATGACGTGGATAAATACTTTGCCCAATTATACTTTGTCTCGTAGAAAAATGTGGATGCAGTGTTACCTCAAATGTCAGACACCATATATTCCCATTTTTGAAGGATGGGATACTTGGTAATTTGCTTGGACCTCAAAGTAGAGGTTGCCTAAGGACTTATGGCTTGAACCCACATCTGCCCAAGTTCAAGAATATTCCAGGATATCAAAGGTCATCGAATTGTGTTGATTGTCTAGACAGCTAGCAAGTGTATGCGATATTGACAATGATTTTTCACATGTAGGAATTTTCAAGAACTCAATTATTACTATTTTTGGTAAGGTATCAAGAATTCAATTATGACTTGTGCTGACTTATTTTCTTGGCATATCAGTGTTCTTTATGGAAAAAGTTTACTTGTCCTTTGGTAAAGTGAAACAATTGAGGAAGCTGAAGAGTAAGAGAAATGTGAGCAGTTCCTGAAAGAAGAGATTGTAGCTGGAGTCTGGAGATGTAGATGTTTTAGCATAACATGATTTTGAGTATGTAACCTAATGATTGTCTATGACTGATAATTTTATTCTGCTTTTTGTGATAGTTTCGGTATTCTCATTTTTTCTAGCTGCTTTACTTGCACTCGGAGTACAGTTCACCAAGTTACTTAGCAGGTGAGATATATTTTTTTATAATGGTATAAAGTCTAAGCAAGTGATATCTACTTTCTTTTTGGTTTTCACTTGGAAAATTTTAGATTTCTTTTTACAAGTGAAATACATGTTTAGATAGATACAACTTCAACTTCGTATACCTTTTTTCAACTTCAACTTCAACTTCAAACTCTTTTATTTCCATTTTAACAAAATATTATCCAAACACCTGTTTAATTTTAAACACATTTAATGGAATAAGGTGCTAAACTTCTGTACCACCTTAGTGATAGTCCTCTCAAGGTCGAAAAGAATCATTCTTTAACACGAAATGGTGGGTAGTCAAGTACGTATTCCTCATGCTTGTGATGTACTGCCAATTGACGGTAGTGGGATAAGGTGTGACATAGCGATTGCGATAGTGTCCTCCTTTGATCTGCATATCAATTCGGGTCGGGTCAGCAAAAAATATCAAATTTGATAAGTGTACATTTGGTATTTAGTTTGATCTTAACTTAATCTTTTGAGTGAATTTGATCTCAAAACACTATCTAGAAATTTGAACTTTACTTTGTTTTCTAAAATATTGTGGAGGCTTTTTCAGATAAAGTATATGTGCACACCACTAATAGTTGCAAACGTAATCACCAACAATCACGACTATTTATTCTTGATGATTGCACATTTTATGTTTTGAACAATTAGTTCTTTTTTTTTTTTTTTTTTTTTTTAACATATAGGGGGAAGGATAGGAAATGGCTGAGCGGATTACGAGACGGGGAATCGAACCCTCACCAATAAAAAAATTCAAGTAGTCAACCAACTTAACTATTAAAATTTCCTATATGCCAATTAGTTATAATCTTAATATTTTAGTTTTATTTTCATATTGAGCCATTAGCTTAGATTGTGTCGTTACACTTAGTATTAGAGTGAGAAGTAGCTTAATACATGTGAGTTGCACTCCCGTTAATATGTTTGAGTTGTGCTTCCTCTACGGCTAAGAACACCTAATGATTGTTGGCAGTGGCGAAGTCAGAAATTTTGCGAAGGGTGTTCAAAATTTAATATACATATATAAAAAGTAAATTTTGACCTATATACACAATATAAGTTTCTATATATACAATATAATTTTTCAATAAAGAGTGTTCGGTTGACCATCCGTCAATGTATATGGCTACGCCACTGATCGTTGGATACTTTTGTATTTTAGATAAATACAGTTCAATAAAAAGAAAGATTTTGTGCATCACATGCTAAAAAATTATAATAAGACTCTAAAGACTATCAAAAAATAATAACAAACCCAGTATAATCCTACAAAGACCTCTAAAAATCCATAATCGAAAATTTGCTCTTCTATATATAACGTGGAGATAAGAGTCTTTCTCAATACTGGTGTTATGTCTCTAAAGATAAGCATATTAGCACCTAAGACATGCATCTAAGCCTTTCAAAATGTAAAATTCCGAAATTACACAAAATACCAATTCACATAGAGGGGCTAAGGTGCAAAGAGGAATTCTTCTAATATGAACAACTCTTTTATTTTTATACTATGTCGGGTATTACCAAATACTACTTAGAGTATTACCAAGCGGTGGTTAGAACGGCCATGATGTATGGGGCTGAGTGTTGGCCTGTTAAGAACTCACATATCCAGAAGATGAAAGTAGCAGAAATGAGGATGTTGAGGTGGATGTGCGGGTACACTAGGATGGATAAGATTAGGAATGATGATATTTGAGAGAAGGTGCACGTGGCTCACATTGATGACAAGATGCGGGAAGCGAGGCTCAGATGGTTCGGGCATGTTCAAAGGAGAAGCTCAGATGCTCCGGTAAGGAGATGTGAGTGGCTGGTAGTGGAGGGCACGAGAAGAGGTAGAGAGCGGCCTAAGAAGTATTGGGGAGAGGTGATCAGGCAGGATATGACGAGACTTCAGATTTTCGAGGATATGACACTTGATAGGAATATGTGGAGGTCGAGTATTAGGGTTGTAGGTTAGGAGGTAGTTGAGTCTTTCCTTACTTCGTAACATTATGAGACTAGTCTGTTAGGGTTTTTGTCTAAGGTAGCTAGTGGCAATGTGGTGTCTTACTATTTCACTTTTCAGTGCAGGACCTATTTATTAGCTATCGCTTTTGCTTTGCATATTTTTTCTAGGTGATACTAATATTGTCTTATTTTGTCTTTTTATTTTCTTGAGCCGAGGGTCTTTCGGAAACAGTCGCTCTACTCCTTCGGGGTATGGGTAAGGTTTGCGTATACACTACGCTCCCCAAATCCCATTAGTGAGATTTTACTGAGTTGTTATTGTTGTTGTATTTTTCAGATGGTTAACAAACTCAATATCGAATCACAAATGATAATACATGAAATATTTTAAAAGTTTATCTTGCCTCCAATGCAAAGGAATACTAAAGAAATGCGTACCTTTCAAAATATTCTCCAAGACTTCTCGGGATATTTCAATCCATTATATAACAAGTTGTGTACTGTGACACTTGGGGTCCAAATAAAGTTGGTCTCAATCAACTATTTGATAAACTCATTGGTGGACAACCTCCCAATTAATTAGATAAAAAATGGTTTATTCTTTTCGATTGGAATATGTTTATCCATATTATTGTCTAGCAACAAGTCAGCACATGGTGTCCTCAATAGATAAGGTAAGTGTATATATATATATATGGACATTATCGTGCAATTTAGTCCTTTATATCGACATCGTCCACGTTATGATGCAAGGTTAACTGACAATCAGGCGACTAGATTGGGCAACTTTAAAAGTGCCATATAATAAGATTAGTTGGTCCTTGCAATTCATTTTAGAATTTAATCATCAACTCATATTTGGGAGTTCTTTCACTACTAAATAAATCATCATATTTGTCAAATTAGATAATGAAAACAACGACATCATGCTTGTTAGTGCAACATTAATAGTTGTCTGAAGGCAGGAAAATTATGCCTCCGCCACTGTGCATGTGATATGCACAAAGCTATTAGATGCACGCTATTTGTTAAGAAACTTCGAAGATGCAATATAATAAAGATCGATCATTCTCCACTACGATTATGCATCCCTTATCCTAATATCAAGTAAGTCGAGGAGTGTTATGTTTATTCCGTTGATATAGTAAATTAAGTCGTTATCATTATTATTAAGAGTGTATATAGATCGGATTGGTTCGAATTTTTAATTACCAAATCAAATCAATAGTGTCGGATTTTTAAATCTATAAACCAAACCAGCAAAGTCAGATTTTTCAATCTCGGGTTTTCTCGGATTTTCGGATTTTTTTTCCGATAAAGTCTTCATAAGTCATAACACAAAATATGTAACTTGTGCTCCGAATATTTCTTTAGTCCTACTAAGATACAACTATATAATGTATTTTTCAAGAAAATAACACAATAATATGAGATAAGTCATAAAATTATATTAAAATATTCAATAACAAAGATAATAAAATTGCATAAAGTAAATATTTTTAATTAATAAGCCATAATAAAAATTAACATAATCAAAAATATTGTATAGGTCATGCTAAAATAAGTATAACAATAAGTACTATTAATTACATAACTAAGCACTAAAGAAAAAAATAAACCAAATAATTCATTTTCATTTAAACCAATATAAAACTAAAAAATAGATATCCAACACTATCAATCATTCCTAGTGTTGAATTGAATTTTTTTTGTTAGCATTAGTATTGATTTGAACTTTGTTTGAGTTACCACGTTTATGAGCTATAAAATTTATTTACCATTTAAGAATGTTAATTTCAAACTTGAAATAATACGTTAAAAAATAAATTGTGAAAAAGAGTATGAAATATTTATAAATTATATATATACTAGATAACAATATTTATTTGCTTTGACATAAAGATGTAGAAAGAAAAGATTAAATAATGCTAGGGCAGAACATGACATACATGATTATTTTCTGTACAAATGCCATAACTGGTAAGCTTAACCAAAGACTTTTATCTACTATATATATGTGCAAAATAGTACATTCACTAGTACCATTCTAATACTATAGACATAGCACCCAAGAAAATATTGAAATGTTTTCTTTTGCAAATTCATCACAAGCACATTTGAGTTCATCGTTAGCAAGAAGTAGTCAGCAGTCTAATAGCCAATCTTCGCCATTCCAAAAATCAACATGTGAGGAGAAGTGTTTTAGCACCTATAAAAAGCAAGTAAACACCAATTAATTAAAAGAAGTTTAATTTAGAAGAGTGCCAAAAATAGATGTATTATTCTTCATTGGAAGAAAATGTTGTGAAGGGAAGTTGCAGTACTTCCAAAATACCAATAGTACTTTCTCTTTGTATTCACCTATGGACACATGACACGATAGTCTAACACTTGAAAATCAACAACAGCAAGTTACATAACAAAATAACTATGATTTCAGGAACAAAGATTGAACACGCCCTCAATAGCAGTAAGTTACATAGCAAAACAAAGCAGAGTGGAATCAATCATAGGTTCCTTGGTTTCATTGACATTTGCTGCTTGCAGCAGAATTTTTTCACACATTTTTACTACTTTATCAGATGTATTACATGTGTATTTCTATGAGATATTAAACATATGGTCTTTCACATTTGATATTTCTACATAGTACCATGGCGTCAATTTTGTGATACTAAAAACATAAGAAAAGGATAAAACCATTGAACTTCATATTACAAGCTAGAGATGATCACATGAAGTCATTCTGGATCTCTTATTCAAAACTTCCTTTAGAGTTCACATAGATAACATGTGTGCTATATGTGAAGAGGAAAAAGTGATGAACTTACTTTTTTCATTATAAAGAAAAAATTTGATATTAAAATTAAACATATCCTTGTCCTATTTTGATCAAGTTTTTTATTCTATGAGTTAACAGCCTGTGCCAACCTAGACTCTCCTTACCTAGTATTGCTCGTTATGTATTCTTTTGGAATAATACAATTCCACTGGTGGTATATGTTTTTTACAGTTTGTTAAATTCAAAACCCTTTATCAGCTTTCTCAACATATGCTTCTTTTTTCTGGAGGTTATTATTACTATTTTTCAAATTCATGTTCATCATATACATGAGCTTTTGCTCCCTTCAGTTTATCTTCTGAATTGGAATATACTTAAAATGTCAAGTGTCTCATTCTTCTTTCACATTTGACCTTTTCTTGTTCACAGAAATTTCATCATATTCATTTTTATTAGTCTATTCAAGTTAGGACTCACATTATCTTCAAATGTCGATGTAGCTATTCAAGAAATATAAGAAATCAAATAGCTTACTAAGATAGGTTTTTTCTTCTTTTTTGGGACAAAGGCTTGCTAAGATAAGCACTAAAGAGATGAAATACACGTAAACATCCTCCTATACTGACTGAAAGATGGATAAAGAAGAAAACTTACTCTTTTCCTATAATGAAATGAGTGACAATACCCGAATGGAATGTTCACTGTGAAAACCCAAAAGTGCCTCTGCTACAGTTTTGAAAAAACTTTTTATCCTGAAATTCAAAGAGAAGTGTAAAAGTAACATGAATGTAGAAAGTAGTAGCCACGAGAAGAAGTCTAATTCAACAAATATTATTTTAAACTTCCAGTGTCTAAGCCTTTCACTTGACTTATTGACTTCTTTGGAAATTGTTTGTCTATGCATGTGAAGAACTTAAAACATAGTTCAAGACATATTTGTTTAGAATCATTGGACCATCCTTTTAAATTTCAAACAGGACTTTAATCGAATAAAGTGTTATAAAAAGGAAAGCAGTCTCTAAACTTGAAAGCAAACAGTAGGCCAGTACTATAGGAAACAGGAACACCTAATAGATGCTATTATATTCCAACATATATGCTCTTAAGAATGGATTAGAGAAGATGTCAGCACAGTTAGATAAAACAAACAGGAGAGGGGGAAGAAACAAACAGCAATTACCACAAAATAAAAGAGAACCCGCCATTTTTAGAGAAAAGATGCGTAATACTCTAATTACCTCAATTTTCGAGGTAAAATAATTACTCCGCAAATAAAACGAAATACAAAAAGCCAACTTTGACGCGTCCACATGGGAGAAACTTTCTCTGGTGAAATCAACTAAATATTAAGCAAGAAGCAGGATGAGAAAAGAAAACAATGAAGAAGCTGAGAGAAAATGTAGCAGGTTTTGTGAAGACAATTCTCGTCACTCAAATTTCAGAGCTGAGTCAACTGATTCAGTTAATATTTTTTTCCCAATGTACTTGGAGTCTTTGATTCTTCATGAATTCAATTTTTTCCCCAAGTATTTCTAATGCTTGCATATACAAGGATATGTTTAAGGTCTTAAGTCTCAAAATATATCGATTAAAAACATTTTTTAGGGTATTTAATTGTTAGTTCTAAGGCTCCAATGTCATTCAGCCAATTGGTCGAACATATGACATGCAATTGCAAGGAAATATATGAAAGAGCGATATGAATTATCCATCCCAAAGCAATTATGGCAAAGTAATCATAGCAACCCTTCGCCAATTTCACACAACCATCTGTATGGGTCAAAATCCGTTTAAGGGCACTCAACGCGAAATGGTGTTGCCAAAAGTAATTTGGCCAAGGTCGACTAGTAACTGATGGGATTCATCGTTGAGCAGCCAGTCACGACCGAGGTCAAGTATCAAAGGGAGCAGTAACGGCCAGTTTAGTAATAGGACCTTTAAGAGAATATTTCGTTGAATATTCTTTATACTTGTACTTTTAGGGTTAATTGGGGCATCCGATGAGAGACGGATGATATTCTCTGACAAGAACATTCTTGATAAAGATGACTCTCGATAGATAAATACAAACACTACCTTTCTAAAGAGATTCGATTGTTGATTGTTCTATATCTTTTATATCAAATCCGAGAAAGGCTCCGAGACTCTTGTATCTATCTATCATTCATCATAATCAGAAGGAGGAATCATCCACCTCATTCAATATTGGGTGAATGATTCTCCTTATTTATTTTAGTGCCATTTATTGTTATTAAATGCTTCATATTCCTCTTCCATTATTGATATTGAAACATTAAATACACATCGAATCTAACTCCCTTTCTAAGTTGTTCGAACTTTATCCACGTGGATCGATTACACATCTGAAGTTATTATTATTAGCTAGGCTTAACTCCTCATTAAATACATTTAATTAGTTTTGCCAAAGATCTATATTTTTTGGTAAAATAATTTGGCGCCATCTGTGGGGATTTCCTAGTTAAAATTTTAGTTTATTCTAGATCCATAACTAGCAAAAAAAAGGGGGCAAAACCCCCTGCTTTCTTGTACGCACAGACCTAACATGGCAGGTAACAGAGAAGAAAGGATGCAGGCAATGGCCGATCTCACCACCAACCTCTTAAATACCATCAACGAAGTTTCTGAAACGGAGGGTGAAGATGTAACGCCCAATGCCTCTCCCAGACGAAGTGGCTCAACCCTCCCTCATGGTAGCATCACAACGTCCCGCGATAAAGAGGCTTCCACGTCCACAACGGAAGAGGCGCCACCAGCATTGAAGAAACTACTTGAGGCTTGGCTAACAAACATGCTGACCAGCGTCCTCAATAAACCTTCCCAAAAAGTAATCAGAGAAAATGCGAAGACCTGTGTTGCACCAATGACGGCAGAGCAGTACGGCCCTCTCCCTCCAATAACATGTATCACTCACAATGTTAATAATGCAGGTGACGATACCCTCACGACCATTCTGAGGAAGATAGAAGAAATGGAAAACGAAAATAAAATGCTTTGAGACCAAATGAAAGAGCATCAAGAAAGGGTAGACAAAATACCGGGAGCCCCAAAACTCTTACCAAAAAGAGATGCTGGTCGGTTCGTTGAACAACCATACAGTGATGAAGCCGCCCCACATTCCATACCCAAAACATTCAAAATGCCGTCGTACCTAAAAATATACGATGGTACAACCGACCATGAGGATCATGTGACTCACTATGTCACCGCAGTAAAAGGCAACGACCTCACCAAAGATCAAGTATCCTCCATCCTGTTGAAAAAGTTTGGCGAAACCCTCATTGGGGCGCATTAACTTGGTATTCACAGCTGCCCGCGCGCTCCATTGAAACTTTCGAAGAGATGGCCGACAAGTTCATGACAACCCATGCCGGAGCTAAAAAGGCGTAGGCAAGAGTGAATAACATGTTTGAAATCAAACAATCACCTGGAGAAGAACTAAGGGACTTCCTTGCTCGATTCAACTGTGTAAGGATGACCTTACCAAATGTATCAAAAGGCATGGTTGTAACAGCTTTCCAAAATGGATTAAACAGAAGCGGTTCGAGGGCGACTAGGAAGTTGCTGAGCCGACTCATGAAATATCCTCCAACCACTTGGGATGAAATACACAATGCCTATTGCGCTGAAGTCCGTGCTGACGAAGATGACATAAATAGACCAACCCAATGGTTGACCTTAGTACAGGGCGAGTCCAGAAGAGATCGAAGAAACGACACCAGAGGGGATCTAGCAGTTCTACGACCCAATCGAGAAAGGCATTAGCCATATATCAGGGGCTCCATCAGGCCGCCCTTCCGTCACGAAGAGGGCCCATCTAGGCCAAGGACAGGGACTCACCGGAGCGAGAGAGGTATGCCCCCTTTACTATTTGCTCACAATTTTTGTGTCTCACCTTCAGAAATAGTCTACGCATTGGAGAAGCTCGGCTCAAAAGTGAAGTGGCCACAGAGGATGAGGTCCGACCCTAACACCATGAAGTCAAACGCCCTCTATGAATTCCATCAGGAACGAGGTCATAAAAAAGAGGATTACATCGCACTAAGGCAGGAGGTCGTGAACATGCTTCACCAAGGACACTTGAAAGAGTTGCTGAGCGACCGAGGAAGGGCCAACTTTGCCCGAGGGTGTGAACAGAACCAGGGGCCTCCAAAACCACCTTCACCAAATCACACCATTCAAATGATCATCGGGGGCGATGATGACGCATCAATCAATAGCGTAAAGTTCACCACGACCCACAAACTCAAACGGTCGTCACTCATGAACGGTACGATGAACTCGAAGAAAGTATCATCTTCGATAAGTGAGATACCCACGATTTGGTTTTCCCTCACTATGATGCTCTTGTTATCACATTGTGAATATTAGATACAGATGTAAAGCGCATTATGGTAGACGATGTGAGCGACACATGCATTATCCATCCTCGAGTACTTGCACCTATGGAACTCGAGGACAAGATAGTGCCACACTACATCACACTAACCGGTTTTAACAATGCAGTTGAACGAACATCCGGAGAAATCAAACTCCCCGTCCTGGCGGGCGGCGTCACGCTGGAAACCACATTCCACATTATGGACCAAGATATGGCGTATAACGCCATAATAGGTCGACCCTGGATATACGCCATGAAGGTCATCCCCTCCAGCTTGTACCAAGTTATCAAATTCCCTACCCCATGGGGAGTGTTCGGCATACGAGGAGAACAACGCACTTCCCGAGAATGCTATCGCATCACCCATGACCGCACATACACCCAACAAATAAAGGGCAAAGTAAAAGATGCATAGCAATTAACACGGTCGAGGTCGAATAATGATGAAAGAGAGGACGTCATCAGAGACCCCGAAACAATAGAGGCCACAGGATCAACCGTAGAAGACCTCGACCCCGTCCAACTTGATGATAATGACCACAGCAAAAGAGCTTACATCGGCCATAAGCTTCAGGAACCAGGTAAATTCCGTCATTTCTTAACTAATAACGCAAACTTGTTTGCCTTTTCCCATGCAGACATGTCAGGCATCCCGAAGGATATAGCAACACAGAAGTTGAACGTTGACCTATTTTACCCTTCGGTAAGGCAAGTTAGGCGGAAGTTCAACTCCGCAATAAACGATGCAGTCCGCGAGGAAGTTGAAAAATTACTGGAAAATGGCTCTACCAGGGAATCAAAATACCCCCAATGGGTCGCCAACGTGGTCATGGTGAAAAAGAAGAACGAAAAATGGTGGATGTGCGTAGATTTCACAGATTTGAACGAAGCAGGCCTAAAGGACTCATTCCCGCTACCCCATATCGACCAACTCATTGACGCAACATCCGGGCACGAATTGCTGAGGTTCTTAGACGCATACTCAGGCTATAACCAGATCCTCGTGGAGGAGGAAGACCAGGAGAAGACCACATTCATCACCCACCAAGGAATGTATTGCTACAGGGTAATGCCCTTCGGACTGAAAAATACGGGGGCGACATATCAAAGGTTGGTGACAAGAATGTTCAAAGACCAACTCGGCAAAACCATGGAGGTCTACATAGACGATTTGCTGGTCAAATCCAGACATAAAGAAGATCACATCGACCACCTGAAAGAGGCCTTCGACATACTCAGGCGATACGGTATGAAACTAAACCCCGAGAAGTATGCGTTTGGCGTGACCTCAGGAAAAGTTTTTGGTTTCCTGGTATCACAAAGAGGCATCGAGGTCAATCCAGACAAAATCAAGGCCATAGAGGGAATACCAGAACACTTAACCAGCAAAAAACAGGTTCAAAGGCTGACCGGACGCATAACCGCCCTGTCATGGTTCATCTCACGATCGTCTGATAAGTGTCATAAATTTTTAGGCGTACTCAAGAAAGACAACAATCTTCTATGGTCATCAAAGTGCGTTCAAGCCGTGAAGGAGTTAAAGGCTTATCTATCATCACTGCCATTACTCGCCAAAGCAGAACCTAGAGAACGTCTTCTCGTCTACCGCCGTATCCGAAGTAGCAGTGAGCGCAGTCCTGGTCCGAGAAGACAAAGGTATGCAATCCCCCATCTACTACATTAGCAAAACCTTAATCGACGCCGAGACGTGGTACCCTCACCTCGAAAAACTGGCACTGGCCTTGGTTGTAGCTTCAAGAAAGCTTAGACCCTGCTTCCAGTGCCACCCCATCTCGGTAGTCACAACTTCCCCTTGAGAAGTATTTTACATAAAACTGAGCTATCGGGAAGGTTGGCTAAGTGAGCTATAGAATTGAGCGAGCATGATATCACGTATCAACCACAGACTGCGATAAAATCGCAAGTCCTCTTCGACTTTGTCGCCGACTTCAGCACAAAAATAATGCCTGAAGTAGAAAAGGAAGCCGCCCACGCGTCCCCACAAACACAAGATCAATGGATTTTGTACACTGACGGCGGTTCCAATGCGTCAGGGTCCGGACTGGGACTCGTACTCGAGGTCCCGACAGGGGAAGTAATTCGCCAGTCCAAAAGGTATCCGAACATGACTAACAATGAGGCCGAGTATGAGGTCTTGATTGCAGGATTAAGGCTAGCACTCAAGTACGGAGCGAGGCAGGTCATCCTACACTGTGACTCACAATTCGTCATCAACCAAGTCACAGGGACTTTCCAGATCAAAAAGCAAAGGCTGCAAAAGTACCAAGCCAAAATCTACAAATTACTGCCTGAGTTTGATGAATGCCAGCTCGATCGAATCCCTCGGGCACAAAACACCAAAGCCAACGGCCTCGCCAAATTAGCGGCAGCCACCAAAAGTATAACCGGCGAAGGAAACGTTATCACCCTCCACTCGTCGATAGATCAAATTGAGGTAAGGACTATAAATCTAACTTGGGACTGGGGCAATTATATTATTACATACTTGTAGGATGGCGACTCCTAGATGATAAAAAAGAATCCAAGAAACTTCGGATGCAATCAGCCAGGTACAACATTGATATCGCCCAAACTCACACCACTAATTTAGGTTGCAAGGTGGTCGATGCAATAATAAAAACCCAATGCGAGTCGGGGTCGATTTCACAAGGAGCTTGATGTGGGATTAGGTATATACCTAGTGTGAATGTATGTCATGCCTAAGATTACACTTCCACATTTTCAATTGTTTTTTCTACTTCTACTTTTACGCTAAAGCTTGTAATTGTAAAGCTAAGAGACAATGTTTTTGGTTTTGGTTATTTTTCAAGTTATAAAAGATCGAGGGTTGCGACTTCCGCCTAGTTGGTTACCTAATGGATTTATAGCTTTAGGGAATATTTGGTTGATCGGGATACAATATAGCAATCACACGTAATTACTCACTCTATACCTCTCGGTAGTTTGAGTAATTTTGCCCAATTCGGCTTTCTCAAGTCCAAATGGGTATCTCACGAAACAAGTGATAAATGCTCAAGTAGGGTCTTACTATCTCTAGATTCGACCCTTTAATTGAGGCTACCAGTTTCTTGAGTTTATCCCAATTTCTTGTTAGCCGAGTTTTTCTAGACTTAGTCTCACTTTCTCAAATATAGACTAAGTCAATTAGGCATGAATCAATATTTGCAACCATAAACTCTCAAATTCAAGCAAGAACTAGGCTAAAATTCATATACCCAATCACAGATAATCCCTAAATCAATCACCCATTAAAAACCCATACTAGGGTTGGGTCACAACCCTAGCTAAGGGTTTAGATACTCATGGAAAATGAATAAATTAAAGAAGAAACTAAGATAAAATGCATAATAATTGATTAAGGAAAGAAAATCTAATGTTTAAAAGCTAAACTAGTACAAAGTTACCTAATACAGTAAATAAAAACGGCTCTAAGTGTTCAGGTGCACCCAACTTAACCTAAAAATAACAAAAAGTTCTATTTATACCCAACTGAAAACATCTGACAAAATTGCTCATGCGAAGGTTGTGCGGCCGCATAATCCTGTGTGCGGTCCGCACTTTGAGACTGACTGGTCAGGTTGGCTTTCTGTGGTCGCATAAAAGTGAGTTGCGGACGCACTTCCTCTAATTGTTCGGACCGCACATTTCTGAGTGCGGCCGCATTTTGGCATCCTGCGGCCGCACAATAAAGGTGTGGTCCGCACATCTTCAAGCTCCCAAACTACAAGTCTCTGAATCTAGTCTTATGTGGCTTCACAATAATTGTGCGGTCCTCACTCTGTGAAGAAATTCTATCAGTGCATCTTTAGAATTTGCGGCCGCACACAGTATTGTGCGGTCCGCACTGTAGCCCCTTTTGCCTTGTTTTGGTTCTAGTCCAATTTTACTCCCTTTTGAGTTGATTTTCACTTCTTTGGCTCGTTTCCCAATATTCCTACAAGAAAGCACATTTCATTAGTTCTCTGGAATAACTTTAAGCATTTTTGAGCTAAAACATAAGTAAAAGAGAGCAAATAAGCGGTCAAAATTCCTACTTATCAACTCCCCCAATCTTAAGATTTTGCTTGTCCTCAAGCAATTAAGGCAATTTCCCACCTCCACTAGAAAAAGGGCTATTTCAGTTGGCCTAAGTTGAATCAAACACAAATCAATTGGGACCAACAATTACCCACACGCTCATGAATCATTAACAAGCCTATGATTTGAATGTTAAAGCACAAATGGCTCTAATGTGATGCTTGAGCATCAAGGGTTGACTTTGTTCATCAAGGAAGCTCGCACTTTCATGCAGGTCACTGTGGATCCCAAACTCCTCCTCCTATACTCTCTGTAAGCTCATCTCATTCACGAATGAAGAATTCAATTCAATGACTCGAGAAAGATTTTCTCATCACTCTCAAAAGAATGTCACAAGCCCGGCTCTAAGTACCATATGCTTGCCCCTCATGTAGATCACCACTAATGTAAGCTCGCTCAGCTTGAAATCACGTAGGGCTTTTTCGGCATGTAATGAAGGCTTTTGGACTAAGGAGGAAAATATCAGAATGGAATTGGTTCATCTTCCCTTTAGCACTTCATATTCTCTTTTTGGCTCTTACTTTGCCGATAGAGAGACTTGACATCACTCTTTCTTTGTCATGCTATTAATATTTTCCTTCTTTTTTGTCTTCATGCTTTGAACTTTTGCTTTCTTTTGCATATTTTCAACCCTTTCACATTATTCACTTTCTTTTTGTGTTTTTCTTTTGTTCTTCCTTTCTTTTTCTTTGCCTTTCCTCTTCTTCATTTTTTTTCTCTTTTTGTGCCTTGAGACCATATTTAAACTCCTCGCCTCTCCCCCAAACTTATGTTTTTGCCATTTGAATCACATGAGTGCTAAAGAAAGTTCGGGTGCCAAGAGAGAGTCACTATAAAACGGGTAAAGGCTTGTAATATGTTTATCGAATAAAAAGGCTTTAGGCTCAAAAGGGTTTACTAAGGATTATATCATAGGTGGGCCATGGAAGGTTTCAAAACGGGTCAAGGAAAGCCTACAATCACTTCTCAAGCCAGGATAACTTAGAATTTCGCCTAGAAACACATTCGGGGCAAGTTCCAGACCACTCGCACGGGTACTTGGACTTGTAACAAAATACCTAACCTCTCACACAACCGGATTGTTAAAGAGAATAGAGTCGAGGGCCCACAACAACCGCATTCAAGAGTGAAAATCGCTAATGGTTCAACTAAACCACCTGATGATTGCCTAAGTCAACACAAGAGTCACAAGGTCACTAACTAGGGCTATTTCTTTACAAAAACTTGTTTTTAACCATAAGCACGTAGTTAAGTGTGTTGGTACCAAGTGAAGCATGATTGACCCTTATTTATTCATAAATACTACTTGTTTCTACCTAATCATCAAAAACTGACTCGATCCCTTAAGAAGGTTGTCACGTCATCCATCGTTGGGAAGAGCCACCCAGTTTACACAAGACTCACCTTTGGAAAGAACCGTAGCATTAAGAAAACCAAAGGCTTATTGTTCACTAAAATATAAAAAGAAGCTAACAAATCAAAAAGAAGCTAATAAAGTAAATAAGAAGCTATACTATTAAGAAAACAAAATGAAGAAGCTATTAAATAAACTACTGAAAGTAAGGAAAATAAATATACAAACCGAGAAAAATAGAATATATACAAGGGGGATGAATATATACATAATGAGGGAGAAAATAAAAATAAAAGAAAAAGAGTATTAAAGTTATTACAGGCCCAAAAGTAATCAAATGTCATCACAGTCATCCAAAATGAACCAAAATAGACCACCCCCCAGAATAATAACAAGCATTGTCCTCAATGCTTAGAAAAATCAAAACAAAAGAGGATAGAGAGTAAAGAAAACTCCCTATGTGGTCTCAGGGTGACTGGAAGCATCACCACCCTCAGTCTCCTCCAACAGTATCTCATCATCACCGGGCTGAGGGACAACATGGTTGGTGAGCATCTGAAGCATCTCCTCAGCAGTGGGGGCAGTGAGATCTGGCTCGTCAGAATGGCCAGCTGGTGCCTCTGCTGATGGTGCCCCTGCTGATGGTTCTGCTGGGTCAGCTGGTACTGATGGATCTGTCTCCATCAATAGGTCAAAAGGCAAATCACCTGTTGCTGCTATCTTCTTCACCTCTTTTCTCAAACTCTCCACTGCTTTCTTTGAAGTCTGGGATTTCCTCATCTTCTTCACCTGCTTGGTCAACACCTCAATAGCACCCTGTGGGCCACCGGTGTATCCATAATAGTCTTCTGGTTGTCCAGAATCTTCTTCAATGTTTCCTCCACTGACGGAGGGACCTGTGGTGCTGCTGGGGTAGAGGATTGTGCTGCAACAATACTGGATATGTCAGACAGCTTAGAAGTGGTTGTCTGCATCCAGTTGTTGAGGCTCACCAAAGTCTGGGAGACTCGCAACGCAGTGAGAGGATAAGTGGATGCGGCTGGCACTGGTACTGCAATTGATGGCCTAGAAGATGAAGATGGTGGCATTGCGACTGTCCCGGTATAAGGCCCAGCTGCTATGGAAGGCATGGGAGTTGTAGATGGCTTAGTAGCAACCTCGAGACCCATCACCGATGATTCGTCAGACTGACCAACGGTGGTAGTGACCATACCCTTGAACTTTGGGTTGTCAGCACCCTGCAGGTGGTACCATGAGAAAGGCTTCTTGGCCTTTACTTTTGTGTCATATGGCCTCGGCTCCACCTTAACATCATTGAGATACTCTATGAGGGTGTTTGGATAAGGGTACGAATTTTCACTTTTTCGGACCGTGAATGTGATGTTGGTTGACATGATGGCACCCACATTGATCTGGTACCCCACCATAATAGAAGCCACCAGAACTGCCCGTGGAAGTGGGAGGTTGTTCTCATTCAAACTCGGATCGATCCGGCTACACACATAGGTTTGCCACCATTTAGATTCAAAATTGAGGGTGGCCCGGAGGATAGGAACTCTTGCTGTAATCCATGGTGGTGATGGTCCTCGGGCGGCCAAAATCTCAGCTAGCCAAGGGCGAGCTGCATCACCCAGAGCCAACTTCTCTAGGTACTGGACTGCCTCCACTTCTTCGAATCCCACATAAGTGTTCAAAGAGCAGGCATCGAAGCAGACTTTCAAATTTCTCACCTTTGTCACTTTTGTCCCCTTCTTGATGTGAGCCATATTGGCATAGAACTCCCTGACCAAGTGCTCATTTGCATCTATGACACTGTGGGTGAACCACTTCCACCCCTTGCGCTCATGAAACTGTCTAAGGATATTTGGATTATGAATATCCAAATCCTTCATTAAGAACTGTCGCTCAAGTGTGAGCGACCTCTGGGGCCACAATTCCCGGTACCTATTGAAAGCTGTCAAGCTCACGAACCGATCCTCCCATATTTATTTTTTCTTCGACATCTCAAGGCCGCCCACTTGAGTGTCCCCCCCCCCTCTACTATCATCCGGGACATTATCATCATCGACATCAATAGCTACTGATGCCGGAGAAGTAGGTGTAGAGGAGGGTTTGGAACCCTGGCTTCCCGCATCAGAACCCCCAGAAGAACTAGATTTAGGTTCGTCACGTAATTGATAACGCATAGTGGGTTGGGGTGGTTGGGACTGGGCCTCAGGTTGGACCTCCATTGAATGACCCTCGGAGGCTTCCCTGTATAGGGCATAGGAACTGTATTCTAAGGGCTCTGTGGCCCTTCCTCTCCCGGTGGTCGACTTTTTAGCAATAGGCTTCGATTGCACTCGCAGAGGGCGAGTGCCTTTTCCTCTGCCTCGGGAGGATTCACTTCTCCCTTTTGATGTATCGCCTCTACCACGTGATCTAACCATTGTCTGCAATATAAGGTACATAGGTCAGTTGAGTTCAAAATAATTCAAACATTTGCAGAACAGTTGCAGCACAATAGTCATCAAAGGAGACAGTGCGGACCGCATAATTCCGAGTGCGGCCGCAGACTGTCTAGTGCAGACGGCACAATTTTGAAGTGCGGTCGCACCCTCTGAAGTGCTGACCGCATAATTGTGAGTGCGGACGCATATCCTGAAGTGCGGACCACATAATTTTAAGTGCGGCCGCACAAGTCCAATCCTGAGATACTGATTCTCTGAAGTTCAAAAGTGCGGTCGCACACATTTTTATGTGGCCGCACAATTTTTCTGCGGACCGCACAATTTTGAATGCGGTCCGCACTATTCAAGCACAATATTTTCCCTAATCAAGTGGTCTGCGGACCGCACAATTTGAACATTTACGACAGTAAAGTTAGGGTTCATGTAATTTTTTACAATTTAGACATGGCATGTACAAATTAACATGAGTAATGGTCTACCCAGTCCCTAATGAACATATATGAAACTACCCACATGATTTTAAGCACCCATGACTAATAATTGACATTTTAGGTCTAACAATAACTCTACCACAAAAGAACAAAAACTAAAAGAAATTGCAAAATCTAAAGATGTAATGAACATGCCAGTTATGAAGGATGCAGGTAAGAATCTACACTGATGAAATGAAGGAAGATTGTAAATTAATTTATTGTGCATTGTGTTTGCTTAGGGTTCAAGAACTCAGAGTGGTAAAGTTGTGAATAGTGCCTTGAGGTTTTATTTATAGATTGACCAAGTCGCCCCAAACCTAAGGCGAGTGCGGCCGCACAATTTTGAGTGCGGACCGCACTCTTTACCTCGACCTTGAAGCAACTCTGCGGTCCGCATAAAAGTGAGTGTGGTCGCAGAATTTATGCGGACCACATAATTTTGTGTGCGGCCGCAGATTGGCTATGAATTTTGACAGGCCAACTTTAGAGAACTTGTAATTTTGGTCTTCTAGTTGTGCGACCGCGCACAGAATTGTCCGGCCGCAGAGTGATTTTTGCTGCTGCCTATAGAATTGTGCGGTACACACAATTAATATGTGGTCCGCACTTTTTCAACACTTAGCAAAATAGTTTTTTATTTTATTTTTTATGACACATTCCCTACAATGTACATCCATTCTTGCATAGACTTCAAAACTAGTTAGCATAAAACAAAGCCTATCTATTGAAAAAGAAAAAGAAAAATACACATGGGTTACCTCCCAAGAAGCGCCTGATTTAACGTCGCGACACGACGCAGGTTACCATCAATCACTTGAAATGAATTAATGCCACAACGTGGCCATCATCAATTTTGCCAAGATAAAGTTTCACCCAGTAACCATTGACTCTAAACACTTCATCATTCTTGTTAATCAAGTCTAATGCACCAAAGGGTGTCACATGCACAACCTCAAATGGACCACTCCACTTGGATTTTAACTTTTCCGGAAACATCCGCAACCGAGAATTAAACAATAGCACAAGATCGCCTTCTTTGAACTCCTTGTTCCGGATGTACTTGTCATGGAGGTATTTCATCTCGTCCTTGTACAAAGACGAACTTGAATATGCACGGAACCGGAATTCATCAAGCTCATTCAATTGTGCCACCTTTATGTTGGCAGTGACATCCCATTCAAGATTAAGCTTCTTCAATGCCCACATAGCCTTGTTCTCAAGGTCCACCGGTAGGTGACAAGCTTTCTCGAACAATAACCGATACAGAGACATACCAATCAGTGTTTTGTAAGCCATCCTATAAGCCCAAAGAGCATCATCAAGTTTTTTTGACCAATTCGTCTGGTTGGCATTCACGGTCTTTGACAAAATACTCTTGATCTCCTGGTTAGAAACTTCAACTTGCCCGCTTGCTTGAGGATGATGGGGGGTCGACACTTTGTGAGTAACACTATACTTTGTAAGTAAGGTATCAAAAGCTTTGTTGCAAAAGTGCAATCCCCCATCACTAATAATGGCCCTTGGAGTACCAAACCTTATGAAGATGTTCTTTTTCAAAAATTCCACCACACTCCGAGCTTCATTGTTGGACAAAGCTACAGCTTCAACCCACTTTGACACATAATCCACAGCTACCAATATGTAAGTGTTCCCACAAGAGCTCATGAACAGACCCATGAAATCAATGCCCCACACATCAAAAATGTCAATCTCCAAGATGGTGGTGAGGGGCATCTCATTTTTCTTAGAAATCCCACCGGCCCTTTGACATTCATCACAATGCTTGACAAGATCGCTAGCATCCTTGTAAAGAGTAGGCCAATAGTCCACAACTTAACACTTTTGTTGCCGTTCTAGCTCCACCATGGTGACCACCATATGGCGAAGAGTGGCAAGCCTCAAGAAATTCCATTTGTTCCTCCTCCGGTACACATCATCGAATCACACCATCGGTACAAATCCGGAAGAGATAAGGCTCATCCCAATAATAGTCAAGGCAATCCCGTTTGAGCTTCTTCCTTTGGTTTGAAGAGAACTCATTCGGTACAATGCCACTTATAAGATAATTGGAAAAGTCGGCGAACCATGGCATCCCGGTCATAGAAATGGCTAGGAGTTGCTCGTCGGGAAATGAATCATTTATCTCAAGGCCATCATGTGGCCTCCCCTCCTCCTCCAAACGAGATAAGTGGTCCGCCACTTGGTTTTCACTACCTTTGCGGTCTTAAATCTCTAGATCAAACTCTTGAAAAAGAAGCACCCACCGCATTAGTCTTGCTTTATAATCTTTCTTGCTCATCAAACATCGAAGCGCCGTATGGTCGGTGTGAACAATCACCTTTATACCCATCAAGTACGGGCAGAGCTTTTCCATAGCAAAAACAATAGCAATGAGCTCTTTTTCGGTCACTGTGTAGTTGACTTGTGCATCATTCATAGTCTTACTAGCATAATAGACCGGATGGAAGATTTTGTTGATACGTTTCCCCAAAAATGCTCCGACGGCCACATCACTTGCGTCACACATGAGCTCAAA
The DNA here is from genome assembly GCF_000390325.3 of Nicotiana tomentosiformis. Classification (NCBI taxonomy): domain Eukaryota; kingdom Viridiplantae; phylum Streptophyta; class Magnoliopsida; order Solanales; family Solanaceae; genus Nicotiana; species Nicotiana tomentosiformis. The sequence continues at coordinate 36,242,346 of NC_090812.1, read as the reverse complement.
AGGCAAGCTCCAATCTGGTGCGATGATAATAGGAGTAGTAGTCAACTTGAACTTGAGCAATTTGAATGCCTTCATACAATCCTCGTTGAAATGGAACTTGGCATACTTTCCAAAGGTTTACACAAGGGGTTCACCACCTTAGAAAAGTCCTTGATGAATTGGCGATAGAACCCCGCATGACCCAAGAAGCTCCTCACTCCCTTCATGGATGTTGGGGGATTTTGGAGATCACCTCAATTTTGGCCTTGTCGACCTCAATACCATGCTTTGAAATTTTATCGCCGAGGACTATGCCTTCTTTGACCATGAAGTGATATTTCTCCCAATTCAAAAACAAGTTTATCTCCTCACATCTTGCCAAGACCTTATCCAAGTTATTCAAGAAATCATTGAGGAATTCCCAACCATAAAGAAATCATCCATAAAGACCTCAGGAAAATCCTCCACCATGTCGGTGAAGATGGCCATCATACACTGTTGAAAAGTCGTTGGTACATTGCATAACCCAAATGGCATCCGCGAGAAAGCGAAAGTACCATAGTGACAAGTGAAAGTAGTCTTCTCTTGGTCCTCAGGAGCAATGAGAATTTGATCCATCAAGGAAATAATAAAAAGCTCGTCTGGCTAACCTATCAAGCATTTGATCAAGAAATGAAAGCGGAAAATGATCTTTCCGAGTGACTTTGTTGAGCTTCCGATAGTGCATGCACACTCTCCACCCGGTCACCAGTCTTGTAGGAATCAATTTGTTCTTGTCATTGGTGACCACAGTCATGCCCCCTTTCGTTGGGAAACATTGCATCGGAGAGGTCCACGAGCTATCAAAAATGGGGTAAACTACCCCGACATCTAACCACTTTATGATCTCCTTCTCCACCACCTCTTGCATTGCTTCATTTAATCTTCTTTGATGTTCAATGGAGGGTTTGGAATCCTCCTCCAAAATAATCTTGTGCATGCAAAAGGCAGGGCTTATACCCCGAATATCCGCCAGTATCCATCCTATAGCTTTCTTCCTCTTTTGAAGCACCGCCAAAGTAGAATCTACCTGCACGTTAGTCAAGCAAGAGAAAAGAATAATAGGTAAAGTAAAACATGGGCCAAGAAACTCATACCTGAGATATGAAGGCAATGGCTTTAACTCCAAAGTGGGAGGCTCCTCGATTGAGGGCTTTGTTGGAGGAATCTTCCGGTTCTCAAGATCTAAGGATAATTTTCGGGCTTCATAAGTATATGACCCCATTCCTTGTAATGAATTTACACATTCCACATAGCCATCCTTATCATCATCATTATGATTAAGCAATACGGCCTCCAAAGTATCATCAACATTCATCATGGCAATAGCATCATCAACAATCACCTCGGTCACTAAGTCCACAAACGAACAAATTTCGTTGCTATTCAGTTGCCTCATAGATTTGCACACATGGAAAACCACATTTTCATCACCCACCCAAAAGGTGAGCTCACCGGCTTCCACATCAACAAGAGCCTTCCCCGTAGCAAGGAAAGGTCTACCCAAGATAATAGGCACCTCATAGTCCACTTCACAATCAAGAATCACAAAGTCCTCCGGGAGAATGAACTTATCAACACAAACCAACGCATCATCAATAATACCCAATGGTCGCTTCATAGTACAATCCACCATTTGTAACCTCATAGATGTGGGTCTTGGTTTCCCTATTCCCAAAGTTTTGAAAACAGAGTAGGGCATCAAGTTGATACTCGCCCCTAGATAACATTGAGCTTTGGCAAAGTCGGCACTTCAAATAGTGCAAGGTATTGTGAAAGTGCCAGGATCCTCCAATTTCGGAGCCATTGAGTTCACAATAGCACTCATTTGATGTGTCATCTTTATAGTTTCATAATTCATAGTTCTTTTCTTTGTCACCAAATCTTTCATGAACTTTGCATAACCGGGAATTTGTTCCAACGCCTCAACCAATGGCACATTAATGGATAAGCTCTTGAAATGGTTCTCACTATTTTGCTTGGCGAGCCTTTGAGGGTATGGAGGAGGAGGCCTTGGCATTTGTGCCTTGGCCTTTGGCACTACCGGTTCCGGTATGTCAATCACGTGTTCCCTAGACAGGTTCACTTCTTCTTGGGTCTCCTCCACATTCTCGTCAATATCAATTCTCACTTCTTCATTAGCTTGAACCACATGGCTTGGAATCTCATCTTCTTGAACCACTACATCATCATCCATAATTCTTCTTTGATTTGAGGTGGTTGCATCTCCACCTCTTCCACTCCTTGTTGTTATGGCCATGGCATGTCCCGTATTATTCCCACCCTTAGGGTTCACCACCGTATCGCTAGGTAGTGCCCCCTTAGGAAGAGTGTTTAAAGCTTGCGAGATTTTCCCCAATTGAACTTCCAAATTGCGGATTGAAGTGTTGTGAGAGGCTAATTAAGCATCAGAGTCGGTATTTTTCTCCATCATTTGTTTAAACATATTTTCAATCCATCCCATCTCATTGTTGGAAGAACTAGAACCTTGAGATGAATAAGGAGGCGGGTTGTTTGGTTGTTGATACATCGGGGGCCTTTGAGAGCCCGACCCCCGATTCCCTTGGTTATCGTTCCAACCCCCTTTGTTGTTGCCTCCCTATTGTTGCCATCCCAATTGCCTTGGTTGCCTTGATTGTTCCAATTGCCTTAATTATTGTTATTGTTCCAATTACCTTGATCGTTGGTACCACCACTCCAATTGCCTTGATGGTGTTGATTGTTCCAATTTCCTTGATTTCCTTGAGATCGCCATTGTTGTTGATTAGGGCCTTGAGAGTTGTTCCTTTGCCCTTGGTAGTTATTCACATATTGCACTTCTTCCTCTTGCTCATTATACGATTCGTCTTGGTCGAACCCACTATCATATTGCACAAATTGTTCCATACAGTTTTGCACTTGTTCACCCTTTTGTTTTCGCTTGTTCACCATCATATTGACACTTTCCATTGCATTTACTTGCTTAGGACCTTGAACCTGTTGAAGTTGAGCTTTGGCCAATTGATTCATTGTAGTGGTCAACTCAGCAATTGCTTGCCTATGATCGTGCAATTCTTTGTGTAGGTGAATCACATTTGGATCACTTTGAGGAATATTTTCTCTACTTTGCCATGCCGATGAAGTATCTACCATTTCATCTAAGATTTCGCAAGCTTCGACATATGGTGTTGTCATGAAATCTTCACCGGCAAGTTGGTTGACCACACATTGATTGGTAGTATTGATCCCCCTGTAGAAGGTTTGTTGAATCATAGCCTCGGTCATGTCATTATTCGGGCACTCTTTCACCATAGTGCGGTACCTCTCCCATATCTCGTGCAAAGGCTCATTGGATTATTGTTTGAATGCTAGAATCTCGTCTCTAAAAGTAGCCATATGCCCGGCAGAAAAGAACTTGATAATGAATTTTTCTGCCAATTCATCCCATGTATGGATAGAATGGTTTGACAATCTTTCTAACCAGTCCAAGGCTTTCCCCCATAGAGAAAAGGGAAATAGTCTCAACCTTAAAGCATCCTCGGAAACGTTGGTCTGTTTACTCCCCAACAGGTGTCCACAAATCCTTTCAAGTGCTTGTACGTATTTTGATTCGGATCCCCGGTGAAGAATCCTCGTTGCTCAAGCAATTTAAGCATAACATTTGTGATTTGAAAGTTGCCCGCCCTAATGCGGGGCAGGACTATGGCACTTGTGTACCCTTCATTCGGTAACCCCCGGTGTGGAACCTCTCTTGGTGGATTTGGGGGAGGAACGAGAATGTTGTCTTGAGGCGGCCGGCCTCGTCTATTTGCTTGAGGTTCAAGAGGAACCTATTCAACTGGGTCATCTTCCATGTCCACATCCCCCAAAGGCATGTTTCCGAGAGGATCATTGTTGAGACCTATTTTTTTGTACCTACATTCGATTCACAAAAAGGTTAGTAACCCGGAAGGAAAAGAAGACAAGTCACACACAAAACCAAATATATAGCTAAATCTATTTTTAGCTCCCCGGCAACGGCGCCAAAAATTGATATCGCCCAAACTCACACCAATAATTTAGGTTGTGAGGCGGTCAATGCAATAATAAAAACCCAACGCGAGTAGGGGTCGATTCCATATGGAGCTTGATGTGGGATTAGGTATATACCTAGTGTGAATGTATGATGTGCCCAAGATTACACTTCCACATTTTCAATTGTTATTTCTACTTCTACTTTTATGCTAATGCTTGTAATTGTAAAGCTAAGAGACAATGTTTTTGGTTTTGGTTGTTTTTCAAGTTATAAAAGATCTAGGGTTGCGACTTCCGCCTAGTTGGTTACCTAACAGATTTATAGCTTTAGGGCATGTTTGATTGATCGGGATACAATATAGCAATCACACGTAATTACTCACTCTATACCTCTCGGTAGTTTGAGTGATTTTGCCCAATTCGGCTTTCTCAAGTCCAAATGGGTATCTCACGAAACAAGTGATAAATGCTCAAGTCGGGTTTTACTATCTCTAGATTCGACCATTTAATTAGGCTAACAATTTCTTGAGTTCACCCCAATTTCTTGTTAGCCAAGTTTTCCTAGACTTAGTCTCACTTTCTCAAGTATAAACTAAGTCAATTAGGCATGAATCAATGTTTGCAACCATCAATTCTCAAATTCAAGCAATAACTAGGCTAAAATTCATATACCCAATCACAAATAAGCCCTAAATCAATCACCCATTAAGTACCCATAATAGGGTTGGGTCACAACCCCACCTAAGGGTTTAGCTAATCATGGAAAATGAAGAAATTAAAGAAGAAACTAAGATAAAATGCATAATAATTGATTAAGGAAAGAAAATCTAATATTTAAAAGCTAAACTAGTACAAAGTTACCCAATACAGTAAATAAAAACGGCTCTAAGTGTTCAGGTGCCCAACTTAACCTAAAAATAACAAAAAAGATCTATTTATACCCAACTAAAAATATCTGACAAAATTGCTCCTGCGAAGGTTGTGCGACCGCATAATTCTGTGCGTGGTTCGCACTTTGAGCCTGACTGGTCAGGTTGGCTTTCTGCGGTCACATAAAAGTGAGATGCGGCCGAACTTCCTCTAATTGTGCGGACCTCACATTTCTGAGTGCGGCCGCACTTTTGCTCTTGGACTGGATCTGGGCTTCATTCTGCGGACTGCACATTTATGAGTGCGGCCGCATTTTGGCATCCTGCGGCCGCATAATAATGGTGCGGTCCGCACAACTTCAAGCTCCCAAACTAAGTCTCTGAATCTAGTCTTTTGCTGTCACACAATAATTGTATGGTCTGCACTTTGTGAAGAAATTCTATCAGTGCATCTTCAGAGTTTGCGGCCGCACACATTATTGTGCGGTCCGCAATGTAGCCTTTTTTGCCTTGTTTTGGTTCTTGTCCAATTTTACTCCTTTTGAGTTGATTTTCACTTCTTTGGCTCATTTCCCAATATTCCTACAAGAAAGCATATTTCATTAGTTCTCGGGAATACCTTTAAGCATTTTTGAACTAAAACGTAAGTAAAAGAGAGCAAATAAGTGGTCAAAATCCCTACTTATCAAGCATCATCCAGAATGATTTGTACAAGAGGACGTACGGCTGCCCCCTAGCAGAATGCTTGGGCCAGAATCAAACTCGCCGTGTCCTAGAAGAAGTCTATGAAGGCCACTGTGGGGCTCATTCCGGCAACCGAGCTTTGGTCAGATGCCTCATACGAGCAAGATACTACTGGCCTACTATGAAAAAAGAGGTCGCGGACTTCGTAAAAAGATGTGAGTAATGCCAAAAATACGCCCCAATGATCCACCAAGCAGGCGAGCAACTCCACTCGGTCACTTCCCCTTAGCCTTTCATCAAGTGAGGGATGGACATCGTCGGCCCCCTCCCTGCAGGACGAGGTAACGTGCGTTTTCTTTTAGTTTTGACTGACTATTTTTCTAAATGGGTAGAAGCAGGAGCATTCGCTCAGCTACGCGAGCAGGAAGTGATCACCTTCATATGGAAAAATATTGTGTGCCACCTCGGCCTTCCCAAAGAGATCAGTTGCAACAATGGACCCCACTTTAATGGATAAAAGGTCGCCGGATTTTTCGAGAAGTGGCATATAAAAAAAAAATACTCTCCACCCCATACCACACTGCGGACAACGGCCAAGCGGAGTCCTCCAATAAATCAATACTGAATATCATGAAGAAAAAGCTCGAGGACGCAAAGGGACTTTGGCTAGAACTACTGCCAGAAGTGCTATGAGCCTACCGCACAACGCAAAAGACGAGCATAGGGGAAACGCCCTACTCGTTAGTCTATGGGACTGACGCAGTAATACCAGTCGAAGTCGGAGAGCCCAGTTTGAGATACTCCCATGAGAGCGGGCATAGGAACGACGAAAGTAGAAGGTAAGATCTCGACGAAGCCGAAGAACAGAAAGACATGGCCTACATAAGAATGATCGCCCAAAAACAACAGGCAGAACGCTACTACAACAAAAAGGCCAAGATCAAACCACTAAAATCGGGGACTATGTGCTCAAAGCCCAAACACAAGCAAAGACCTACAGGAGGGCAAACTGGGAATAAATTGGGTCGGCCCATACAAAATCACAGCAGCAACAAGCAAAGGGTCATTTCAACTAGAAACAGTGAAAGGAAAACGACTACCAAACAATTGGAACGTCACCCACCTCAAGTACTTCAACTTTTAAGAACAAGCGTCCTCCAAGTCGTTCTCTTTTTCCCTCACTTGAGTTTTATCCCAACTAGATTTTCTCAAGGGGGTTTTTAACGAGGCAATGAAGGGAACACTTCAAGTTAAAGTACAGACAAGAAAAAGGCATAGTTCATTGTCCAACCTCTCGTCATATCTCCAGGTCGCCCAATGAAGGGACTAGATAGATCGGGACTGGAATGCCATCCCGAAAAATATGTAAATTTCTCCAACTATTGAGCAAAACACACATGTATGTTTTCCAGAACATTACCTCAGCATCTACCCGACCCACGACCATAATTGAACAAACTACATTCGACCTCGTTCGAATTAAAAAATATTCGACTTTGTTTGAATTAAATGTCATTCGACCCAGTTCGAATTAAAAAACAATCGACCTCATTCGAATTAAAAAACAATCGACCTCATTCGAATTAAAAACCATTCAACCTCGTTCGAATTAAAAGACATTCGATCTCGTTCGAATTAAAAGACATTCGATCTCGTTCGAATTAAAAAAACATTCGACCTCGTTCGAATTAAAAAACATTCGACTTCGTTCGAATTAAAAGACATTTGACCCCGTTCGAATTAAAAAACATTCGACCTCGTTCGAATTAAAAGATATTCGACCCCGTTTGAATTAAAAAACATTTGACCTCATTTGAATTAAAAGACATTAGACCTCCTTCGAAGTGAAAAATATTTGACCTTGTTCGAATTAAAAGACATTCGACCTCGTTCGAATTAAAAAACATTCGACTTCATTCGAATTTAAAGCCATTCGACCCCGTTCGAATTAAAAAACATTCGCCCCCGTTCGAATTAAAAGACATTCGACCTCATTCGAATTAAAAAATATTCGACCTCATTCGAATTAAAAGACACTCGACCTCATTCGAATCAAATAACACCGACCTCGCTCGAATTTGCATTCGGCTTCATTCAGGTCAATTGTGTCTTATATTTTACTTTGCTCGAATTAAGCTTATATGACCCTCGGCTATTTTTGGATTTAGGTTACATCGACCTCGCTTATATTAACTAAGTTACGTTTCAAATTAAGCTCCGACTATGTTTGACTTCGTTCGATAACACTTAATTGGCCCAGGTCACGACTACCAAGTGCGGCGTTTGAACTCGTTCAACATACAAATCGAGCTTCTACAGCTAAAAGCAGCCAAACGACATAATTAAGGAAATGATCATACAAGACCGAACAGAGAAAAGATTCAGAAACGAACAACAAAAATAGCATTTCATACTTCAAAAAAAAAGCTTTACAAGGGCTAAATAGATGCCCACAAAAATATGAAAATATTACAAATCAAAGGGATAACTACTCGCCACCCGACCCAGCATCGCCATCTCCACCATCGCCATCAGGATATTCGTCCTTGTACCAGGCATCCTGCTAAATCCCATCTAAATCATCCTCGCCATAGCCGGTCCCCTGTGTAGTAGGGTCATAGCCATAGGCGATCCGAGCTGCACGTGCCTTGGCACGAGAATCCTCAAAATCAGCCTCAGGAACTCTCCCCGTCATCATCATATCTCTGAATATGTCTAGCTGAGCCTTGGCGTGGATCCACTTCTCATATAAATCTCGCAGAACATCAAGATAAGCATAAGTGTGATAGGACGAAGATTGGGCCAACAAATGTGTCTTCTCGGCCTCGAGAGCGACGATTTGGTCACCAAGGTTCGAGACCTCTTTTTCTAGCCCCCCGATTTGCTCGTCAAGCCGCTCTTCCCTGAGCCTGGTCATCTCCAAATTGTTTGCCCGCTCAGACCGAAGGACGCGGATTGCATCCCTCAAAGCCTACGCATTTGTCAAAGCCGCTAACCGAGCTAACTTGGTCTTCTCCAAATATGTCGTCTTCTCGGCGACCTCGTCACTCAAAGCATCGACCCTGACCGAACATTGCTCGAGTTCGGCCTGCAGAGATACTACTTGGGCTTGAAGGTCCGTGCATTTCGGCCTCAACTCTCTTGCTCACTTAGAGCTCCTCTTCTTTGTCCCTAAGCGCCCTTTCAATGATGTTGCATTTGCTGATGACTCTCACTAGCTTATTGTCTTTCTACTTCAGCTCGTCCCTGATAGCTCGGAAGTCGCCGCTCTCACCAAATCACCTACAAATCTCGCGATGCTTGCTGAGGTATTCACGGTACTTACTCGCCATTTTCTTGAAAATGGTTTTACGCCTCTCCTCTCGGCGAGCACTCTCAATCTCCAAGATAATAGTCTAAAAAAAGAGGGGGAAAAATCAGTCTATCAAAAATAGTGCACAAGACATAAAAACTACCAAGGTCGGAAGATTTACCCTAAGGGAGAGGCCGGCTATACTCGACGACAGGGTGGCATCATTCAGTAACTCGAGGGTCTTACCCTCCACTTCGGAGCAAAGGGGACCTAAGGAAGGGACCACATTTTCAGTGTTCACCAGCAGGTCGCGGTCCATGGGGACCACGATGGCATGAGTGGACCCTTCCAACCTCACTTCCACCCGAGAAAAAAATGAACCCCTCGCTCAACATCCGCACCTCATCGAGGTTAATATCAGAGACAGTTTCGTAGCCATCCTCAGTAATACCTTTGCCTCTCACCTCGGCCAACGAGGGAACATCAACCAATACCGAGGATGACATGTCACTTCTCAATACGCTATCACCTACCTCCACGGACAACCCTCCAACTTCAACACCAACTTCAAGAAAGGGCGTACCTTCCACCACTCCCGTTGATAGCGAAACTCCAGATGACGGTTTCGCGTCACTTTCAGGTGCAACAATGGTGGGCTCATAGTCGTCCCTTGTAGAGTCCACTGCTCGAACTGTACCACCGCCAACATCAGTCGATCTCCTTTTTCGTAGATCCAGATCTTCCTCGCTCGACGACAACTCATCTACTAAATGCAGCACAGGAAAAGCCGATGTCCCAGATGCTGAGGCCGCCGATGGCTGAGCTGATCTCGCCAAAATTGGAGATCAAAGAAAGGCAGATGACCGAGAAAGCTTGGTCGCAATTGCAGCTGGAACAGATTCCGTTGTGGCGGTCGCCTGGCAGAACGAATGAGTAGGAGCTCTCGGCTTCCTCGTACCTCACCGTGCTGACAACAAAAGAGATAAAAAAGGTCGGGATCAACCCCCGCAAAGATAGAAGGCGACCTAAAAGGCGACCTATCAGAAAACTTCAATGACGAAGACAAGCAAACTTACAGAGAAGCTTAGGCCCGAACTTAATGCGGAAGGCCAACCATTCGCGGATCCCCACTGTATGAGGAAGGACTTGGCTAACCCACTCGTGAATATCCTCAACCAAAGGAGGGGGGTTTAGCTTTCGCTGTGTAAAAAGAGAAAAATAAGATATAGTACAACCAAGGTCGACTAGCACAAAGTGCAACCGAGGAAAAAGGAAGAAAGGTGCTTACGAGCATAGTTCCAAAGCTAAGGAAATCCGTTTGCATTTGTCACCACGTCCTCAGTTCTAACGTAAAAGTAGTTGAGCCAAAACTGGGGGTTGGCCTTGTAATCCATTTTTACCACAAGACACTTGTCGCCCCTGTGGCGAAGATGTAACATCATCCTTCTGTGAAAACTGGAGGCGAAAAGATGCATCAAGTGACGGATGGTCACCTTGACCCCGACCAACTACGCGAACTTTGAAATCATGCAGATGAGCTTGTAAATATAGGGGGGAGAGTTGAGCCGGGCACACCCGATAGTAGTGACAAAAATCTTCGGCTAGGGGTAGGATAGGAAAAGAATAACCTACGAAGAAGGGGTATGCGTAGAAGGCACAGTACCCCCGGCGATGTATTTTCACCATGTCGTGCCCCACAGGGATGAGGTCTATGTGGGCGGGAATTTTGAATTTAGCCCTAAACTCAGCGATGGCCGCCTTTTTCATCAATGACTCCGAGATCTGTGGATCATCTTCGGGCATCTTTAATAAGTCAGACCTAGCCTTCTCCTTACGGGGAATTATTTTCTCCACCATAGGAAATTTGTCATCTTCAGCAACCATGGCCACCCTATCATCGTGGGGAGGCTTGCGAACTGCCAAGGGGACAGGATCAGGTACTCCCCCTTGAATTAGTTGTATTAACTATTTTTGCTCTTTTTTATATAGAGAATACGCAAGCACAAAAGAGATATAAGTGCAGAAGTTATCTGAACCGGTGAAAACAGGAATGCAAGGATGAAGGTAACAAAAGCAAGAATAATGAAAGAAGGAAGGAAGAGATGAAGATTCAGTGTTTGAAAAGCACAAAAAATCAGGCAAAGGGTTTTGTGTCCTTATTTATAGGAACTCGTGCACCACAATCGAGAATACAAATCGTCGATGCCCAGCACGGATTTCAAAATGATAGAGGCACGAGAAACGATACAATATATCAAGAAAATGCGTAATAATGATGCGTGGTGTCGTGGCGTCATTCTGAATCGACGTAACGATAAGTTATGGTTCACGAAGTGCCACGTTATCATCTCGCCAAGAGTGTTACTATTCGACCCGCCCGCCTAAAATCTCTCAACTATGACTAGCGAAGTCCGCTCATCGAGGTCGTCCGAGAGGCGACCCTGATAAGTTGAGGGACTAACTGTATGGGTCAAAATCCGCCTAAGGGCATTCAACGCGAAGTGGAATTGCCAAAAGTAATTTGGCCGAGGTCGAGTAGTAACTAATGGGATTCATCGCTGAGCAGCCAGTCATGGCCGAGGTCAAGTATTAGAGGGAGCAGTAACGACCAGTTTAGTAATAGGACCTTTAAGAGAATATTCTGTTGGATATTCTTTATACTTGTACTTTTAGGGTTAATTGGGAGCATGTCCCTATAAATAGAAAGAGAGAGATTAGATAAGAGGCGGATGATATTCTCTGACAAGTACATTCTTGATAAAACAGACTCTCGATAGATAAATACAAACACTACCTTTCTAAAGGGATTCGATTGTTGATTGTTCTATATCTTTTACATCAGATCCGAGAAAGGCTCCGATACTTTTGTATCTATATGTCATTCATCATAGTCAGAAGGAGGAATCATCCACCTTATTCAATATTGGGTGAATCATTCTCCTTATTTACTTTAGTACCATTTATTGTTATTAAATGCTTGATATTCCTCTTCCATTATTGATATTGAAACATTAAATACACATCAAATCTAACTCTCTTTCAAAGTTGTTCGAACTTTATCCACGTGGATCGATTACACATCTGAAATTATTATTATTAGCTAGGCTTAACCTCTCATTAAATACATTTAATTAGTTTAGCCAAAGATCTATATTTTTTGGTCAAACACCATCAAAACAGTCCAAAATAAGAAGAAAAACAAAAGATATCTATCAAAATCTCATCACCAAGACACGAGTAAAACAAATAAAGGAAAAAGAGAACAAAGGCCAAAAACACAAAGAGCGAAAGTGCAAAAACCAACATATATCATCACAATTCCATTACTAAGAAACTCCACAGAATTCACATATATGATAAACCCCAAAAACAAAGAGCAAATGAAAAAATGTAGAAATCAAGTAAACGCTAATGGCTAGAGTGAAGAAGAAACTAAGGAAAAAGGTGGAATAGAGCAATAATCGAGCATAAAGACTTAAGATGAAACTCAAACTTCAAATCAAAAAGGGATTATCACCTGGTTTTTGCTCTTTCTCGATGCTACGCTTTGATTATGGTGAATTATTGCTGTACTGCTTTTTCTCCGTGCATGTCTAGAAAAATCTAGATTGGGACATTGAGTAGAAAGAGAGAAAAGGGAAAGAGATGCAACCCTATAACAATCACAAATAGACTTATCGATGGGCAGATAAAGCCACGTATATGTATTAAAGGTGACAAACGGGCCGGGTTGACCTATTTTCGGACCGGCCTGGACCTGTAGTTAGGGGGCCGGGTGGGCTGGGTTAGGGAGTTGGTCCGTATAAAAAAGAAATTCGGTTAACCGGACCGGTCGAAACCGTTTTATTAAATTTTCTGTTAAACCGGTTCAAGGGATATTTTTGACGGTTGGCAACGGTTAGCTTCAAATTTGACCGTTGCCCAACAGAATTATTGCAAGAATGGCCCTTTATTGGGAAAGTTTTTCTAAAAATAACACTTTTAGTAATTACTAATTTAGCCCTTTGAAAAACTATAAATACACCCCCTCTCTTCTTCATTTCTTCACTCATCTCTCATTTCTCAAACTCAAATCTCAATTGTCATTCTCTCATTCTTACCTAAACTGCAATCAAGTATTTGGCTCTCATTTTTTTTAGAATTTAATTTATTGTATTATTTGAAGTTTGAACTTTGAACTTTGAATAATTGACTTTTCTTCGTGGTAATATTGGAGTTGCGAAAATCATCAAGTGTTCAACTTATTTTGGAATTCGGTGCACTTCCTCCAACTCTTTCTCTTATTTAATATTTTATTTTCATATTTAATTTTTGTTAGTAGTTAAATTTTTACAATATGTTTAATGCTGTAAAAAGAGTTTGTAATAAGGTTGCTAATCGAGGTAATCGAGAAAATAGAAAAAGAGGTACTAGTTCAACATCTAGTAGCAATTTAAATAACTCTACACATATTTCTGAAATATCATTTGATAATAATATAGATTATGAACAATTACAAGAAGATTTCGGTATAGAAGATAATGAATTAGAAATTAAAGATGAGACACTACTTACAACTAGTAGTGTTGGAGTTGGTAGCAGGGGTGGTGGTCGTGGCACTAGTAGTAGACCATCTGTGACCCCGACTACTAATCGGAGGAAAAGAAGTAAAGTTTGAAAATATTTTGACGAAATAGAGAATTCTGATAGAGTTAGATGCAAACTTTATAAAGATGATTTTATAACATAAGACTGGAAGAAGTTTAGGGGGGACTGGAACACTTAGTAGACATATAAGAATTACTCATCCTATAGAATGAGGCTCTAATTTAAATAAAAATCAAGGAACTTTAAACCCTAGTACTGGAGGACTTATGAAATATGATAAAATGAAGGAATCGTGAGGAGTTAGCAAAAATGATTGCTTTGGGTTGTCTATCTTTTTCTGTTGCTTCTTCATCATATCTGACTATGTATATTCAAAGAATTTATAATCCCTTATTTAAAGGTATCCCTCGAAGTACTTATAGATTATTATATCTTTAGACGACATACCCTTTTTTTTAGAGCGTATAAGGGCTTGACTTCAAAGCCTTACCATCCCTTCGCCGCCTCCACAGAAAGATTGGTCACTTTATAGGCCATTATATAAGTTGGGTGCTTGTACAATATTAGACATACATACGGTATTTGTTTGACCGCCTTCCTTGTAGAGTTTCTCTAACTTCTGATATTGGCCATTCTGTAAACGGAAATGATTATTTGACAATTACATGTCATTGGATAGATAATAATTATTGTATGAAAAAACGTATTATTACTTTTAAATATGATGAAGATCAAAGTCATAATGCTATTTTTATAAGTACTATTATTTGCGAAGTTGTTGAATTTTGTAATCTTAATAAAAAAGTATTGTGTATGTCTTTTGATAATGCTTCTAACAACAATGTTGCCATTTCAATATTAAGACTACATTTGAAACCACCACTAGACGAAATTTTTTATTTTAGGTGTGCATGCCATGTTTATAATTTAATCGTTAAAAGTGGTCTTGATTTATTTTCGACTGAGATTACTCATGTTAGAAGAGCAGTGGGTGTTATTCAAGGAAATAATAGATAATCTAGAATTAGGGAATTTAAGACTAAGTGTACGGAGCATAACCTTAAACCCAGATTCATGCAAGATGAAATTGTTACTAGATGGAGTTATACATACTTATTTTTAAAATATTGCTACAAATATAGATTACCGATAACTGAAGTTGCTAAAGCGCATTTTACTGATCCAAACCGTATGTTAACAACTAATTCTTGGGAGACCATTAATGATGTTGTTCACTTTTTACATAAATTTTGTACAGCTACTGTTGAGTTTTCTGGAGCATATTATCCTACTGTTACTATGGCTTTAGTACATATAGCTGAAATTTCTTTTCTACTCTCTAAATTAAAGAAGAAAGAAAAATATAAGGATGCTGTTGAAAAAATACAAGCCAAATTCAAAAAATATTTCTTTCCAATTCCTTTGATTTATTTAATTGGTGATGTTTTAAATCCTTCTATAAAGATGTCTAATTGTCACCAATTAATCAATGCTTTATATAATTATATGGAGATTGAACCAACTAACCCCACATATGTATAAAATTGTATGAACAAGCTAAATGATTATTTACAATAATTATATAATTTTTATGCAAATATAATTAATGATGGTGCTATTAATGTAGGCAATGTTAATCCCACTATGTATTATACTACTTCTACTGCATCTGCTAATATGGATGAAGATGAAAGTCTTGATGGTTATAATATTTGAGCTACGTTTCCTTCCACTCAAATCAGTAGTAGGAACATTAATGAACTTTAATTCTACTTGTAAAAGCAATCAGAGTCCCGCAATAAGGATTTTTCACCGTTGGGATGGTGGCATGAGAATGAAAAGCAATTCCCTGTTCTTTCTGCTATGGCTCGGGACGTGCTGAATGTGCCAATTTCAACTGCGGCATCAGAGAGTGCATTTAGTCAAGCAAGACAACAACTGAGAGACACCTGTCACTCATAGGGATGTAATGCTTTAGAAGTTTTAGTATGTTTCAGAGATTGGATTAGATCGGAGCGAAGAAATCAAGGACGTGAAGATGTTGATAAACCAGAAGACGAAAAACTTGGAGATATACACATGGTCACCCATCTGAATTTAACACTCGAAAAGATGGCCAAGAAGTTCATATTGATTATGAAGAACTTACTAAGGCAATGCAAAACCTTTGAAGTTCTAGATTTATATTTAATAATTAAACTTTGAATTTACTCTTTTTTCGTTAATTTAGTTGTTGTTAAATGTAATGTAAACTTTAAATTGCAAGTTTGAAATAAAAAAAGAACTTGCAAATTATAAGTGCAATTATTTTCTATCTTCATTGTATTTATATTATCTTAAATTCTTAATAAATATTCAAATATAAGAATTTTAAAATCTTTGCATCCTTTATTCAAACACTCTTTTTATAAGATTGTTTTTTTGTTTTATATTTTTACTTTAGTTATACAAAATATATATATATATATATATAAAATTATACACAAAACCGGCCCGGTAGGCCCGGAATCGTTCCGGTTCCATTTTTGACCGGATGTGGCCGGACCCATTATGCCCGTTTGGTCGAACCCGGAACCCAACCCGGATTGGTGACCGGCTGGTCACTTTTTTCTCGACCCGGACCGGCCCGACCCACCCGTTTGTTACCTTTAATATGTATGATATAATATAAGTGATTATTTAAATGACTAAATTGCCCTCGAGCTTTTTGAAAAAGACACTAAGCAGACACGTCAAAACTCAAGCGCTTCTAATGTATTA
The DNA here is from genome assembly GCF_000390325.3 of Nicotiana tomentosiformis. NCBI lineage: Eukaryota > Viridiplantae > Streptophyta > Magnoliopsida > Solanales > Solanaceae > Nicotiana > Nicotiana tomentosiformis. The sequence continues at coordinate 36,226,143 of NC_090812.1, read as the reverse complement.
ATATATATATATATATATATATATATATATAATAAAAAATTGTATAAATGTATTATGAGGTTGATTTGGTTTCGGGTTGACTTTATTTATTAAAACCAAGTCAAACCAATTATGGTCGTTTTTTTTTTCAATACCAAACCAAATCAAACCAAACCACAATCTGATTTTTTTCCCGATTTGACTCAGATTATCGGTTTGGTGCGATTTATTAATTTTTTTGTACACTCCCAATCATTAGGGTGAAAAAGTAAATCAAAAGATCTCGATCTTACAATTCAATGACATAATGGGAGTCTCCACACAATAAAAGGAAAAGAGTCAAATATACCCTTATACTTTCGGAATGTGTTTAAATATGCCCTTCATTATACTATGAGTCCAAATATACCCCTGCCGCTATACTTTGGGTTCAAATATACCCTCATTTAAATGGAGTAACAAGTGTCATCGTCCTATTGGCCAATTCTAAATATCTCTTAATTAATTAAAAAGACCCATATCCATAACCATACCCATCACCCATACCCGAAAAGCAATTTTCTAAAGAATATTTTTTGCAAAAATTGGAAAAAAATGATTTTTTAATTAAAAACTGAAAAAAACGAAAAATATTTTTTTTTTCAGTTTTTACAAAAATATTACTTTAAAAAAACTGAAAAAACCAAAAAATATTTTCTAAAGCATTATTTTTTTAAAAGCTAAAAAAAAAACTAAAAATTAATTTTCTAAAGTAATGTTTTTGTAAAAACTGAAAAAAAAGATTCAACAATTGTTTTTCCAGTTTTTACAAAAAAATAATTTTTAGTTTTTTTAAAGAAATAGTTTTGTAAAAGCTGAAAAAAATATTTTCATTTTTTTTTCAGTTTTTAATAAAAATAATTTCAGTTTTTACAAAAAGAAATTGCTTTAGAAAATATTTTTCAGTTTTTTCAGTTTTTTTTAAAGCAATTTTTTTGTAAAAACTGGAAAAAAAAAATTTTGTTTTTTTTTCCTTCAATTTTTAGTAAAAATAATTCAGTTTTTTCTATTTTTACAAAAAAACGGGTTTGGGTAAGGGTCTTTTTAATTAATTAGGAGATATTTAGAATTGACCAATAGGACGATGACACGTGTCACTCCATTTAAATTAGGGGTATATTTGAACTCAAAGTATAGCGGGAGTGCTATATTTGGACTCATAGTATAATGAAGGGTATATTTAAACATTTTTCGAAAGTACAGAGGTATATTTGGCCCTTTTCGTTCATTCTCACTGTTTTCCTTTTATCGTCTACGTTCTTGAAACACAACAACAACAACCCAATATAATCTTGCTAGTGGAGTTTGGGTAGGGTAATGTGTACGTAGACCTGGGTAGGGTAATGTGTACGTAGACCTTACCCCTACCCTGTGATAGAGAGACTGTTTTCGATAGACCCCCAGCTTCTTCCCTCCAAGAACTCCCCACCTTGCTCTTGGGTGACTCGAACTCACAACCTCTTAGTTGAAAGTGGATGATATTCACCACTAGAGCAACCCACTCTTGGAGGGTGACCCTGTAGTGTAATACAAAAATAAAAATCTCGGGTTCAACTTTCCCTTTTTAAAGCCCATTATTTCTTAATGGGCCAAGTTGAAAACCTAAAATCTTATGGGCCCAACCCGACAAAATTGAAGCACCCTACATTTTTGTATTGAAATTAAGAAGAACCTTCTTTAATTCTTTTTTGGGGCAATGAAATTTCACAAGTCATTCCCCTTTTCCTGAATTTTCACTCTCTTTCCCGCGACTCCCCAACTCTCTCCGTCTCTCCTGTGTCTATATCTGTCAAATTATTCTCAACTGGGGTTTTTCTCTCTCCATACTTTTCATCCCAGGCGCGTCGCTCATACGGGTAAGCATATTTCTTATGTGTAGATATACTTGTGTGTGTACTGTTTCCCTATTTTACTGTGATTCGGGCTTTTTGGTCACATGGGCCTTAGAAGTTTGAAGTATTTGGATAGTGAGTGCTGTTTTCTCTCTCTCTCTCTCACAATTATAGAGTATGAACTCCGATTCTCATAATTGAATTTTTAGGGTTTCGGATGTTTTTTGATCTGTTTTTTGGTGTTTGAATTATGGATTTGTGTCAGTTCCTAATACTTTGACTACGTAAGGGTCTCTATTAATTGCTTCCCTTTGTTCGTTTTTTGGTAAAATTTGAGCTGCTTGTGTTACTTTCACTATCTGATACCCTATATTTTGCGTTTGATTATTCCGTCACATTTAAGAAATACGCTGACCCCACATGTGGGATTATACTGGGTTTGTTGTTGTTGTTGTTGTATTTAAGAAATATGCTCAGAAGGCAGGATTCTGGAAATATACCTACCTCCAAACTTTAATAGACCATTTGAGTTAAAAGCTCCCAAATGCGACATCTATGTGTTTTGTTTATTTTTATTTTACTTAATCGTTTACCGTAGATTAGTTGAAATTAGCTATTCTTTGTTGCAGATTTTGGTACCTTTATTTAAGCATCTGGTCTTTCTGTGGTTTTGATCTGCCACTAATCTCGCTCATAGCTGCTCCAAAAGCACATTAAGTTATAACTGAAGGTAAAGTTCCTTATCTAGAGCTGTTGCTATGCGACTTAATTAATAGTAAAAATGTGGTTTTCTATGTCTATCTTGAGAAATGCAGCATTTCCTTTTTACCATTTAGTACTCTTGTTTTGCTTTGTGAAAGTATATGTTATTTTGTTAATATCCACTTTGACTTCTGTTTATATGTATGCACACTTTTGTTTTGGGCGATATTGATGTTACTTTCCTTTTTTCTTGTATGATTATAGAGTTGAGATGAAGAAGACAAGTTAGAAACTTATGCTTATCACTTGACCAGTTAATTTATTAAGTTCAATCTGCGATGGACTGCAACAAGGACGAGGCCCTAAAGGCCAAAGAGCTTGCGGAGAAGAAATTGCTGAATAATGACTTTGAAGGGGCTAAAAAGGTTGCGGTGAAAGCCGAACGACTTTACCCTCAACTGGAGAACATTTCCCAGTTACTTGCTGTCTGTAATGTTCACTGTTCATCTCAAAACAAAGTAGTGGGATCAGAAAGGGACTGGTATGGGATTCTTCAAATTGATAAGTTCTCTGATGAATCGACCATCAAGAAACAATATCGTAGACTTGCACTCGTGCTTCATCCTGACAAGAATAAGTTGCCTGGTGCAGAGGCAGCTTTCAAGCTAATTGTGGAAGCAAATATGGTTCTCTCTGACCCAGTTAAAAGGTCTTCGTACGATAATAAGTGTAAAGTTCTATCCAAATCTTTCGTAGCAAAGCAACCACCTCATCAGGTTAATCGATATCCATTTGTCAGGCAAAACAATATTAACAATGGTTTCAATGCTCCGTTCAATACTCTAAATAACCGTCAATCTACACAACCAGCTTCATCTACAGTGCAGGAAACGTTCTGGACAGAGTGCCCCTCTTGCAAAGTTAGATACCAGTATTATAGTAATTATGTGAACAGTGCTCTGCGCTGCCAGAAATGCTCGAAGCCTTTTATAGCATTTGATATAGGTTCTCAAGGCGTCCCTCCTGGACCCAAATGGAGTCAGCCTGCATTTCAGGATGTGCCCCTTAAATCTAATCGCAACCAGTCTTTTGTGCAGAAAGAACTTCCTAACCAAGGAACCTCGAAAATGACTGCAGGAAGTGCTGGGTTTCCACCTACCCGAACTGGACCCCAACAGGGTCCAGAGATATGCAGAGGAAAGACTGCTCCAGTGTTTGAGGATATGAGAACCAAACGAAAGGATGAAAAGCGAACAGGTGGTATGAGAGAAGGAGCTGCAATGCCAAAGGTGGATCGCAAAAGCAGGAAAAGGGGTCGGAAGCAGACAGTTGAATCGAGTGAAAGCTCTGATACTTCAACCAGTGTCGAGACAGAAGATGTGGAGTTTGAAAATGGAAACAATCCACCTGCTGGACAAGGAACTGGACTTGATGCCTATGGCTCTAGGAGATCATCTCGGCGTCGGCAGAATGTTTCATACAATGAAGGTGTAAGTGATGATGAGAATGATTTGGCAAGCCCTCTGAAGAAGGCGCGGTCTAACCAGTCAGCTGGAGATAGTAAACCTCTGCAGAAAGAAGCTGTTGGTGGTGATAATCAAAGACATGCATGTGCAACTAGGCCGTGCAGTAATTCTGTGGAAAGATTAAATCAAAATGGAGTGGGCTGTCCTGAAAGGGATGTGCAAACCAACAATTTTAAAATTGGGACAGTTAATGGACAGGCTTCCGGACCGCCATCAGGTGGTGCCAAAAATATTGAACTTCTTGTTGATTCTGATTCCGAACCAGATACCATTTCTGATAGTAATCCTGCACAGGTGTATGATTATCCTGATCCTGAATTCAGTGATTTTGACAAGCATAAAGCAGAAAATCGCTTTGCTATTGACCAAATCTGGGCTTGCTATGATACGGATGATGGTATGCCAAGATTCTATGCCCACATTAGGAAGGTATCCAGTCCTGAATTTAATGTGATTTTCAGTTGGCTCGAGGCTCATCCAGAAGATCAAGGAGGCAGAGCTTGGGTCAGGGCAGAGTTGCCTGTTGGCTGTGGGAAATTTAAACGTGGGTGTACTGATTCCACTTCTGATCGACTTACATTTTCTCATCAAGTTCCGTGCGAAATGGGCAAGAGAGGTTTGTACGTTGTATATCCTAGGAAAGGGGAAACGTGGGCCCTTTTCAAGGATTGGGATATTTGTTGGACCTCCGATCCAAAGAACCATAGGAAGTACAAGTATGAAATTGTGGAGATTCTTTCTGATTATGTTGGGGATGTTGGTGTCCAAGTTGGTTACTTAGATAAAGTGACTGGTTTTGTTAGCCTTTTCCAGCGAACAAGGATTACTGTATCTGCTACATTCTTTGTAAAGCCAAATGAACTTTACAAGTTCTCTCATCGAGTTCCCTCTTTCAAAATGACTGGAACTGAACGAGAGGGTGTACCAGCGGGATCGTTTGAACTTGATCCTGCTTCCCTACCCCTTGATCCAGATGATATTTGGTACCCTGGGAAAGTTAAGGAAGAAAGCAGGACTTCAAATTCTCAACCTATAGAAGAAGTTTTGTTTGCTGTTCCCCCTGGAACTAGAGACAAATCCAGGACATCCGAGAATGCAACGATATCTCTGAAGTCTGGGGACTTGAAAGGCATCCATGCTACTGATGGTGAGTCTGCTAAGATTCGAAAATCTGCTAGAGGAGTGAACAACTCTGAGAAAAAGCAAAATAAGATGAGCTCTCTTTCTGCCAATGACAATCCTTCCACTGATTTTGATGATAATTGTGTTAAAAAGAACTGTCACTCAAGTCCCAGCATACCAAGTCATTTGTCATGTCAAGCTGATGAAGTGTTGCATTCACCCACAAAGAGCTTTGGTCTCGGCAACTCCTCTGGAAGCTCCAAAAATCCAATAACTTTATCAGATGAAAAAGGTTCTGAAGAAGTTTTTTGTGATTTTAGGATGGACAGATCTATGGGGAAGTTTCAAGTAGATCAGGTATGGGCTCTTTATGGTCAAAATAGTACATTGCCAAAGACTTATGCTCAGATTAAGAAGATTGTTCCTTCGCCATTCAAATTGCATGTAGTCCTTCTTGAATCTAGTGCAGGTCGTAAAAATGCTCCTCAGACTGTTTGTGGAACATTCAAAGTCCAGAATGAAAAATGTCAAGTCGTTGAGCCTAGTACCTTCTCACACGTGGTGAAAACAGTCTCTAATAATAGAAACAGGTTTGAAATCTATCCAAGAGAAGGAGAGATTTGGGCACTCTACAAGAACTGGAAAAAATCAGGTTTGGATCCAGACAAGTTTGAGTATGAGATAGTGGAGGTCATCGAGAATTCAAAAGACCGGATAAAAGTTTCATCCATGGTGCGTGTGAATGGTTTCAAGTCAGTCTTCAGGTCTCTAAGAAAACAAAGATTGAATCCTGCTATTCTAGAAATAAAAAAAGATGAGTTCGGGAGATTCTCTCATCAGATCCCTGCATTTCAGCTGACTGGGGAAAAAGGAGGGGTTTTAATAGGCTGCTGGGAGCTTGATCCTGCTTCAGTGCCATGTTCCCTATAAAGTGTTGCACCAATTATAGTGTGATGAGACTCAAATGTGAATTGGTTCTCCTGGATCTTGGCAGTGAAATCTTCCTCTGTTGCTCCATATCATCAGTTTATTGCTCGATGGTTGCATGACCTGTAGACATGACAGATTCTTCAGTTTTTTGCTTTACTTCGCTAGAATTCATTGTTAAGTGTAAATCTTAAGATTGTTCGCTACATTTAATAGGATAGTTGACATTTTGCTTGAATCAACTTTTAATTGCTGTATGTTTGCAACAGCAGCTATTAATATAAATTGGTCCTTTGCTCTAAGTCTGGTGAATGAATTGTATTGCCGGATGGTTGCTGAAACATGTAGCGACTTGCGAGGACATTAGATGGACAACATCATCCTTTCCAATGGCATTGTGGTTTATGTAATCCATCCTTTTCTGCTAGGGGAATGGGCAACTTGAAAGTTGCAGGCCTTTCTGGTTTTCAATCAGCTATTCTTTTGATACTCTTTGTGATCATTTACCTTTCAGTTTTGAATTGGATGACTTTGTGACTTGAGAGTTCAGCTATATAAAAAGAATGAATGTGTGTGAAACTAAAAATTCCAACGTGAACCTGTTAATCATATGTATTTTTAACTGGAACTCGGATATAAATATTCCTTTAAATGATTGGAGCTAAAGTTAAAAAAGATTCAATTCAAAATAAATTAAGTAGCATGATCTGACTATGTTGTTCGTATATCTTAATATCCTTAAAATAATGAATAACTTTAGATAAAATTGTAATATTGTAATTTGCCCTAATCCAAATTCGTATGAACTTCTAATTCTAATAAAGTTTAAACTTCTCCATAATATATCCCAACTATGTTTTGAAGTTTCAGACCATACCAATTCCCGAGTCTAGAAGAACTCTTTAATTTGAACTGACATCTTACCACTATATGAAATTTTTCGTTGCCTCATCAATTCTTTAACAATGCTTTGTATTGGCATGTAGAGGTAATTTGATTTTATTCATCACATGAATTCTCTCTATATAATTTATTCTATGTATCTACCTCAACGAAGAATAAATTATCCCATAATTATTTCATGCTTTTGTTATTTTATTAAAAAAAATTAGTTTCTTTCAACAAAAAGTGACAGAACTTAATGAAATTCCTATGGAGAAATCTTTCGTTACATTGCCCAATTACATTCTTTTATAATAGGTTGTATCAGCCATTAACATGCTCTAAATCGTATCTATTTAAGTAGCAGAACTATTTCATGCTCCATCCGTTTCCTTCAATAATAAAAATGGTCTGTTTTTATAATTAGTATTATGATACTATCATACCTCTATCTATTTTTTAAATTTTAATTCTCGTAGATGAACAGATGTATAGAATACGTAACGTAATTATAAATCTTTTCTCCCATTTAAACTAACTAGGTTTTAGTGTACGTGCGTTGCACGTGTTTATCGTGTTAATCAATAAAAATATATACAAAAAGAACAAATTTATTCTGCATGTACCCCATACACTCCTATAATCTAGGTAAACCGATATGTATTTCAGTAATCTTCGTAGGCCGTCAGCCAGACATTCCCAATTTAATTCCTTTTTCTTGAGTCCTATGTTTCTTCTCATCTCAAAGATTTTTATTTAACTCTAACTTATGCACCACATGAGAAAGTACGAACACTCTAAAAGAACTCATTCCACCTAATCCCTTCATAAATAATTGTATTTATGGATTACATAATTATATATATAGATCAAAGTAAAAATATAACATTTCAAAATTTAACATGTAAATAAAAAAATGAAAAGGGAAAAAGGATACTACGTTTTTGTTTGACAGAGTTTCCGAAAAATTACCCATAACAAAAGTAGTTAAGAGTTTCCTTTTAATGCACTGTCCTTTTCTATTTATGTATAGGAAAAATTAGAATTTAAAATAATTTGATTCCTCCTTGAAATATATATTTTCTTTTAATTAACTTAAGATTTTAGGAATTGAAGACATTTTAGTTGGTTCTCTAAAACGTACTTTTCTCATTTATTTAAGGTAGAGATTTTAGGAATGTGTTTTCTACTTTTCTAAATCAAGGTCCTAAATAGGAAAGTAATTAAATGAGTATTTTTAAATATTAGAAAAGTAAATTGAATGATTAATACTATATATAGGAAGACAATTAAATGACTATTTTGTCCAGTGTGAACTCTATTTTAAAAAGGTAAAAAAGACGAACGATATTTCGCTAAGGACCTTCGTGCTTTTAATATAACTAGTTTTAGTGTACGTGCGTTGCACGTGTGCATTGCGTTAATTAATATAAAACATATACACAAATTATTGAAAAATAGTAATGGAGGTTAAACTAAACTTAATATATGTTTAATGATGAAAATATATATTAGTAAATTGATACAATATATGGTTGAATTCAACATTTTCTGAATGAATTTTGGTGTAATTAGTTCTATCGAATTTATAGTTATAAATATTTTATTATATAAAATAAAAATATACTATGTTGTTGTATCTCATCTTGCATCTCTTTGTAAATTTTACGTTCATAATGTCATTATACAAAAAAATAATTATTCATTCAAAGTTAATCAAAATTATAGACAAGCCAAATGGACCTCTTTGTGTGTAAAAAAGTTGCCTGGATTCTTATTGATTTAAGTCTAAATTCCCTTATTTGCACGTTCATCCAATGCCAAATAAAAGTTAATACTATTCTAAACTCATTTTGAATGTACTTTGCTAATAACAACTTTAAAATTTCAAGAGTTCACAATGTTGAGGTCAATTGGGGGATGACAAATTTATAGTTATTCCAAAAGTTCTAAATACATTAGTTTAACTTAAGTTTAAAAAATTAATTGTAGTTACAATTTCACATAGTATGACCGTAGCTTAATTTATTTCTAAATTAACACCATATTAGTTCAGACTTTTAGAAATTTAAAGTTAAAATTAAATCAAAACTCTTAAGAAGTTAACAGGAAAAAAGCGAACATGCATTACTAATGGATGTTCCATATTTTTAGGTAATCAATTATTGGTAATTTGGAGAAAAAAAATACTATTACATACCTCATAGGCTAAGAATTTAAAAAGAAATTTAGGGGCCACGTACTAAACTCTAAAAGGATATTTATAAAAATTGGTCAAATAAGAAAAAATTTAATAAGGTAAATTTTAATTGAATTTGAAGTCCTAAATATTAGGATATTCTTAAGTAAAATTTTAGTTGAATTTGAAGTCTTAGATATTAGAAAAATAATTAAATGACTATTTTGTCTAGTATGAAATTAACTTTTAAAGGGTAAAAAGACGAATGACATTTCGATAGGGTTTCGTGCTTTTAATATAGTATAGATATAGATTAGCAAATTGATTATGCATGTACAATAATTTATAAGAAATAATTTCCCTATCACAAAATTAATAGAAAAGACTACAAAAGTAAATTGATAATTGCGCGGTACATAGTTTTATGTCTTTCCTTTTGTCAGTCTAAAGGTTGTTCATCTAGTTTTGTTATTGTGCTTTGAATAAAGAGGTTTCTAGAAAAAAAAATATAATCTACTATTTTTTGTGTTCCTTAATTGCCGACCACAAATATAAAAGTATGAATATAATATTGATGGATAAAAATATCCGTTTTATATTATTCTTAACGTAAATTTGTAGGTTATTCTGTTAAAATAATATTGATCAAATTCTAACAAAATACTACTTCTGGTTGAAATAGACTTCTTACTGAAAAATTAGGTTAGCCGTGAGTTGGGTCTTCAGGAAGAGTTTTCTTTAGCTTATTTTTTGTTTTATTTTATTTATTATTTTTATTTTTGGAAAGCAAACAATAATATGATAGCTAAAACAATAAAACAATCGAAGAAAATATACTAAAGTAAAATAAATTATTATTCCTATCAAGTCAAATTGTAACCAACTAATTGTTTATTATTAATTGTAAACAACTAAGCTTTTATTCTTCGAAAGCTAAATTTTATATATATATATATATATATATATATATATATATATATATATATATATATAACTTCACGTAGGATAAATTGTAATATCTAAAGCTTCAAATGACTAATAATAGAGTTTTTAAAATTTTATAATAGTTTTATTTCATTAAAGATGCAATTCCATATTGAATAAAATCGTAATATTTCATATTTTACTCAATACTTAGGATTTTTAATTCAACTAATAATCAACTAGAAATTATTATTTTGACTACAATTGTGATTTTAGAATAAAAATAAAAATACAAAACATTTTCCTAAACCAACGTGACAACTTCGAAACGTGCCAGTGTTGTTTTTGATTTAAAAGACTATCTTTTTCTTTTTTCTTTTAATTGGGGAAACGAAATTAGAGGTAACTCTCCCCTAGGGTTGTCTTACATTTTTTGGATAGTGTCTCGAGATGTTTAGACAATCGGTAAATTTACCTTGAGAATATGAGATTGTTAGTAAACACATTACAAAGAAAAAGGGGGAAAATCAATTACTCATATAATTTTTTAAGTTATTTAAAACACCAATAAATAAATAATTTTAAGGAAAGAAAAGGAAAAGATGGAAACTACAAAATGAGAAATCATTTCTAGATTAACCAAGACCATTCAGATAAAGTGAAATATTCTATATATAGTAGTTTTTCATTATAAGATCTTGAAAGATTATTTTAATATAGTCAGAAAAACTTAAAAATCTTGAGATTGAATAAGCAATTGGGTAAAATATTTATATTCAACAGTTAAGTTTATTATATTACTTATTAAATAACAAATATGTAATTCTAACAATATATCTATACTTAATATAATACTGAAAAAGAAAAACTAGACATTATTTGACTCACGTACCCTTGGCTGAAGATACAGATAATTTCTTTTTTATCTCTATTTGGTTAAACAAGATCCCTCTTCATTTAAATACTTACTTACTATTAATGGAAGAAAGTTTCAAGAAGTTTAAATAAGCTGCAAATGAAAGGTCACTAGAATCAGATAATAACATTTCAGAATACTTAAGTGAGGTAGTCCTGGATCTTCAAACTATTTTAAGCTCTCCGAAGTTTATTTACAACTATATTCGTGCAGTAATCTAGCATATTTTAGAAAGTTGTGGTAACATATTATGAATGCATATCAGACGACTTTAGAATTTAGAAGAATAAATGACAATTCATCTAATAATTAATTAATTATTTTTAGAGAGTACGGACAAGTTGTGTAAAAGAATATGATGCACCTAATCTTTATCAAAAGTCTAGATGATAATATTTCATCACAATAGAGAAATAATTGAGAAAAAAATCCATAAAAGTTTATGTGAAATTTTTTAATGGATAATAAAAAGAACTAAATCCTCATCAAGAGCAAGTTTTCAAAATAATATTATAAAAAGTTAATTATAACAGAGTATGATTATTCTTTGTCGATAAACTTGAAGGGATAGGAAAATATTCCTATAGCGTTCTTTGCATGCAAAATAAGGAGGTATAATAGTGTTAGCAATGTCAATAAGTGGTGTACGCGATTTTACCGGCGGTTGTATGACACACTCAAAATTTAACATACCTCTTTAAATAGCTGAGACTGTAAAGTCTCGTAAATTCTTTTAGTTAATTCCTACTAATTTTGAGTTTGAGAATGCAATGTAATTTATCACGACCCAATTTCACCTATAGGTCATGATGACGCCCAACACTAATAGGCAAGCCAACTAATAAATTAAACATATATAAAAAAAATTTAAATCCAAGAAAAATAATAAGACACTAAGTTCTACCAATGTGTGTGCCAAGACCTGGTGTCACAAGTGTATGAGCATCTAGTAGATTATACAAAACCACTAATACTGTCTGAAATAAAAATAGACAGAATGAAAAATACAAGGAGAGACACTGGTAGCTGCAGAACGGCTCAGAAAGGCAGCTCACCACTATGCCCCTGGATAACGTGGGTGTAAGACAATAGGTCCCCCACTAATACTTGCTTCAGGTCCTACACAAAAAGTGCAGCAAGTATAGTATGAGTACGTAAACAACGTATACCCAGTAAGTATCAAGCCTAATCTCGAAACGGTAGAAACGAGATGACCGACTTTGACACTCACTGTGGGTCAATAATAATAATTGAAATAAAACTAGAATATCTAGATCAGCATGATTCACAGAATGTATCAATAATTTATTTAACCAGCAGAAATAATTACATTTCTTTCAATTTCAATAAATTTTTAAATTTATCAATTAGTCTCATTTACAGGAATAACAATAATTCCTTAACAAGCAGGAATAATAATTCATTAAATTTTAAAGATTTTCAATTTATTAATTAGCTTCACAAGCTGCAATAAACTATCAAAGTATCGTGTAATTATTATTATTATTATTAAGCACGATTTCTGGTGAGGTCGTACGGCCCGATCCAGAGTTTCGTGTACACTGCCGAGGGACGTGTGACACGATCCATAGATGCATCTATCCTGCCGAGGCATTCGGCCCGCTCCTCAAGAAATGAGGACATTTTCTTATATACCTACAAGCTCGAGCCTGAGCCTCATCAACCCTAGGCTCGATACCTGGGCTCAATATCTGGGCTCGATACCTGGGCTCGATATCTGGGCTCGATCACAGCCCAGAATGTCCAACAGAAGAGGAAAAATTGCAGCAGCTTTTTAAGTCCAACTTTTGATCCGTTAACCATCCGAAACTCACCCGAGACCCTCGGGACCTCAACCAAATATACTAACAAGTCCTAAAACATCATACGAACTTATTTAAAATCTCAAATCACATAAAACGACGCTAAAATCACTAATCATGCTCCAATTCAAGCTTAATAAAACTTAAAATTTCTAACTTCTACATTCGATGTCGAAACCTATCAAATCAAGTTCGATTGATCTCAAATTTTGCACACAAGTCATAAATGACATAACAGAGCTATGAAAATTTTCAGAACTGGATTTCGACTTCGGTATCAAAAAATTCAACTCCCCGGTCAAACTTCCAAATTCAAATTCTTATTTTAGCCATTTCAAGTTTAATTTCACTACGGACTTCCAAATAAAATTTCGATCATGCTCCTAAGTCCAAAATCATCATACGGAGCTGTTGGAATCATCAAAATTCTATTCCGGGGTCGTTTGCATATAATTCGATATCCGGTCACTATTTAAACTTAAACTCTTAATTTTTTATCAAAATTCCATATCTCGGGCTAGGGACCTCGGAATTTGATTCCGGGCATACGCCCAAGTCCCAAATCATGATACGGACCTATCGAAACTGTTAAAACACTGATTCGAGTCCGTTTGCTCAAAATATTGACCAAAGTCAACTCAGTTGAGTTTTAAAACTCTAATTCATATTTTAATCCATTTTTCACATAAAAACTTTCTAGAAAATTTTACGGATTATGCACGCAAGTCAAAAAATAATAAATAGTACTTTTTGAGGTCTTAGAATATAAAATTAATTATTATATTTAAAGATGATATTTTTAGGTCATCATATAATTAAATATGAGCTACATGATTATTCGAGTGGAACAAAGTTATTGGAATGCTTAGGGATAATATTGATAGTTAATCATTGAATTAGTGGAGGTTACAAGGTCATCAAATATATTTGGAGTATATCAAGTTTCTATGTCATAAATGCTGAAATTTTGAGAATTCAATGGTATGTAACCAACTTGAAGAGTTGGAATTTAATAAGAAAACAAGGATTTAGAATCCTAGCCTTCAGTTGGCAGCGAGAAAGGATTTAGAAAACTAAAAAAGTTATACAACAAAGAGACAAGGATATAAGGGGGGAGGGGGAGGGGGAGGAGGGGACAAGAAAATTAATTAAATAGCAAAGATAAGGGAATAATAGAAGTAATTATGAAAGACAAAAAGAAAGCATATTAAGTAGGAAATGCAATGATTAAAGTTGAAGACCAAAATGTTGCTTAAGTGATGGAATAAATTGGAACCCAGCGTGAGGTAGTGAAGTGCAGAGAAGGCGTGCAACTCAGCACCCGAAATTTAAAACCCACAGCTGAAATTTTTATAGGCATTTCGTAGAGAGAGAAATTATATTATTTTGGACTTGGTCTTGCGGATTAAAGAGAAGGAGAAGCTCTTTACCATTAATACATCTTCAAGGTAGGAATTAAATGCCTTTCTTTGATAGATTTGGTTCATTTATTACATCTCTTAACCCTCTAACATCGTGGGATTCATAAAATTTTGAAGATAATCTCAAGGACATTTCAAGAAACTTAAATCTTGAAACTTTTAGGGTTTGATAAAGAGGTAATTTCTTCACTCCAATCTTATGTACTATACACTATGGGCGTAGTAGAGTATATTTATGAAGTTAGATTTGTGTTGAAACCATCTATTCATAAAGCCCTAGAAGCTAGTCTTGAAATTGAAGAGTTGGTTGGTAAAGATGATGAATAGTGTTGGGTCTTGTTTGAACGATGTTATTTTTAGTTTCTAGTGGAACGACTAGATCCCATAACAAGTTTAATGAATGAGTTGGAGTTAAAATTCAAGGATTGACCTTCAAATGGTGAAATGAGGATTTTTATTAAACTTATGAAATTGGACTTAAGTGTTAGACACTTAGTTGATTTAGTTGGTATTGTTGTGATGCGTTCTTGAATTATGTGAGTTCGTATATGTAGATTGTGACTCGTTGGAATTATTGGATCATTTGGGGGTAAGGTTGGAAGCAATTTGAGGTACGTTGAAACTTACTACCCTCGGAACGTTTCTCAATACTCATATCGATACACGATTAAATTGAGTTTCTAAATGTGAGTCCTAACTTGTGGGGACGAGCGAGTTGGGATTGTATCATTCTTGCATCATAAAAGATTTAAGTGCTATGAATATTATTTTCTTGAAATATTTTATCTTAATTTTTAAAAAACTAAATAAATAGGGAATAACACCTGTAGTATTTTTTTAAAATGGAAATACATGGGTTGTGAAATATATTGAATTTAACTATTCTCAAATTGTTGATTTGGCTATAAAAATCATCATTGATAAATGTAAAGGTTTTGGGAGTTACTTAAATTCACCGAGATTGACCTTGGATACTTTTTCTCATTTGGTCATGAAACTACATGTGACGGTGTAGGCGTAGAACTTACCTCACGGTTGGGAACTACGGCAGAGTACTTCCCATTAGGGGTACTATTGTGCTACTTTATTAGCATGACCGAGTCAATTCATGGGGTACAACGATGAGACGACCTGAGCAAGTAGGATATATGATACTTGCCGCTAGGTACATAATCTAGTTGACCTTATTTCGTGTCGGAGATGGTATAGTGCTCCCGGTAAATAAAACATCTAACATGATTTTGAAAAGATCAATGCTAAAGGAAGACTTTGAAATGTAACGATCCGGCCGGTCGTTTTGAGTATTACAACCCCGTTCTCCCATTTACTGCTCAATTTATGCTTTACAATTGTTATGTGACTTGCCGGGGTGATTAGTTTGGGTCCGATGAGGTTTTGGAATGAATTGAAACACTTAGTTCCAAGGTTTAAAGCTTAAGTTAAAATAGTGGCCGGATTTCGACTTATGTGTAAACGACCCCGAAATAGAGTTTTGATGATTTCAATAGCTCCGTATGGTATTTTGGACTTAGGAGCATGTTCGAAAAATTATTTGGAAGTCCGTAGTGGAATTTGGCTTGAAATGGCGAAAGTTGAATTTATGGAAAGTTTGACCGGGGAGTTGACTTTTTGATATCGGGGTCAGAATCCAGTTCTAAAATTTTTCATAGCTCCGTTATGTCATTTATGACTTGTGCGCAAAATTTGAGGTCAATCGAAATTGATTTGTTTGGTTTCGGCATCGAATGTAGAAGATGGAAATTCTTAAGTTTCATTAAGCTTGAATTGAGGTATGATTCGTGATTTTAGCGTTGTTTGATGTGATTTGAGGTTTCGACTAAGTTCGTATGATATTTTAGGACTTGGTATATTTGGTTGAGGTCCCGAGGGCCTCAGGTGAGTTTCAAATGGTTAACGGATCGAAATTTAGACTTAAACAGCTGCTGGAATTTTTCTGATGACTGTATCTGGTTTCCTTCAATCGGGGGCAGCGATCGGGGGTAGTGATCGGGGGCAGTGACCAGGGGTAGGCCTGGATAGAAACTTAAAGTTATAAAAAGGGGACTTCGTCCTATTTTCTATTTTTGACAAATTGGAGCTTAGGGAGAGGCGATTTTTGAGAGATTTGCAAGGAAAAACATCGGGTAAGTGATTATAACTCAGATTTGGTCAATATACACGAACATATCATTATTTTCACCATTTAATTAGTGTTTTGAGATGGAAATTTGGGAAAGATTGTAGAAATTTCATAAAACAAATTTTTGAGATTTCGATGTCGATTCGGAGTCGGATTTGAGTGAAACTAGTATGGTTGGACTCGTAATTGAATGAGTTGTCAGATTTTGTGAGTTTCATCGGATTCCGAGACGTGGGCCACACAGGCGATATTTGGGTTAAATTTCGGATTTTGTTAGAAAATTTGTATTTTCTTATGGAATATATTTCTATAATTTGTATTGATTGAATCGAATTTATTATGATTAGATTCGAGCCAATCAGAGTCGAAAAATAGAGAAAAAAGTATACTACTTGACTGATTGAGCGTGGTTCGAGGTAAATGACTTGTCTAACCTTGTGTGGGGGAAATTTCCCTTAGGATTGGTATTGATATGATAATTGTGATGTGTTGAAAGTCGTGTATGCGAGGTGACGAGTGTATACACGGGCTAAATGTGGAAAACTCTAGTTTAAAATTGTATAGATCTCTGTTACACATTAATTAAATTATTTTATCCGGTTATATTCATCATCATTGATCTATTTTTATATTTTAAATTTGCCTGACATTTTTTCTGCTAATTACTTTACTTGTTTAGTTGAAACTTTATTTCTTATATTCTATGCTCAATATTTGAAAGTTAAATTTCTTAATTGAATTATTATTAATATGAAGTATTTGACATTTTTAAATTTGGTATTGAGGCAACGTGCTAAAAATTGTGAAATATTATTTTTGCTGAGTTATTCATTCCCGAATATTTTGTGAGATTTTTATACTCATTGTGATTGAGCCGTGAGCTCCTTATTGTAGGAAATATTGTTGTTGTTGATTTATTTTGGCAAGTTAAAATATTTGGGCACTTGAGGTGCAAATTGTGATATATTATGATATTGATACGCATGCGGTAGTATAAGGTCGGGGTGTTGAAATGCATGCGGTGAGATAAGGGTGGCTTGATACGCGTGGCTAGTAGGGGAACTACTAGAAGTCATGCGGTGTGATAAGGATAACTATTTGAATCGCGGCTTGATTTATTTTATATGTTGAGATTTGAGTTTCAGTTTTGTATTCCGCATAATTGATAGGCTTACCTAGTCTTAGAGACTAGGTGCCATCATGATATCCTACGGAGGAAAATTGGGGTCGTGACAAGTTGGTATCAGAGCTCTAGGTTCATAGGTGTTATGAGTCACAAATAGGTATAGTAGAGTCTCGTGGATCGGTACAGAGATGTCTGTACTTATCTTCGGGAGGCTATGGAACTGTTAGGAAATATTCACTTCTTTGATTCCTTGTCGTGCGCATTTGTTGACTTCGAAATTCTAAACCAATATCTTCCTATTCTCTCACAGATGGTGAGGACACACACAACTGGATCCGATGATCAGACACCCGCGTCCACTGTTAAAGCCGCAAGAGGCTGGGGCCAGGGCAGAGGCCGAGGAAGACCACGTGGTGTAGCCAGAGCACCTGCACGAGCTGCTGCAGAGGAGCCACCAGTAGCTCCAGTTGGAGAGCAGGCACCTGAGATGCCTGTTACTACCCCTGCACTTCAGGAGATTTTGCCCAAATTTTGAGCATGTTTGGCACTCTAGATCAGGCGGGGCTAATTCCACTTGCTCCTGCCACATCTCAGGCCGGGGAGGAGCACAGATTCCCGCCGCCCGTACCCTAGAGCTACGTGCCCAGGTTGACCATACCCCAGAGGTTATACCAGTACAACCAGTTGTCCCAATTCGGCCCGAGGTTAGGGCAGTAGTTTCAGAGAGGGAGCAGCTCAGGCTCGAGAGGTACAAAAAATACCACCTTCCCACATTCAGTGGTTTAGCTTCAGAGGATGCTTTGGATTTTCTTGAGGAATGTCACTGTATCCTCCGTACTATGGGTATTGTGGATTCCAGTGGGGTTTCTTTCACGGCATTCCAGCTTAGAGGAGCCGTCTACCAGTGGTGGCGGGCATATGAATTGGATAGTCCAGCTGAGGCAGTTTCACTCACTTGGACTCAATTTTCAGATATGTTCTTGAGGGAGTATGTTCCTGAGAGTCTTAGAGATGTATGGCGCGCAGAGTTTAAGCAGCTCCGCCAGGGTTCTATGACCGTGTCAGAGTATGCAGTCCGACTCAATGATTTGGCTAGGCATGTACCAGCCTTAGTTGCTATTGTTCGAGAGCGGGTTCACCGATTTATTGAGGGGATCCACCCTAGTATCAGATTCAGTATGGCTCGAGAGATGGAGATGGACATCACATACCAGCAGGTGGTGTCAATTGCTAGGAGATTGGAGGGTATGCGGATCCGGGAGAGAGAAGATAGGGAAGCTAAGAGACCTCGAGATTCTGGCACATATAACAATTCTCGTGCCCCAGCTGCAGCCCGTCATGGTTGTAACGACTTGGCCAGTCGTTTTGAGTGTATTAGCCTCGACCCCCTATTTTCTGGTTTCCCCGTGTCTATTCCTGCTTATGTGACTTTCCGGGAAGTTTTGTTTTTGGTTTTGGAGTGTTTTGGGGCACTTAGTCCCTACAACAGAAGCTTAAGTCTTAGAATTTTGACCGTAGTCGGAACTGTATGAGGACGACTCTGGAGTGGAGTTCCGTCAGTTTTGTTAGCTCCGTTGGGTGATTTGGACATAGGAGTGTCCGAAATGTGATTTGGAGATCCGTAGTAAAATTAGGCTTGAATTGGCGAAAGTTGGAATTTTGGCAAATTTGGCCAGCAATAGAAATTTTGATATCAGGGTCGGATTTGATTTTCGGGAATTGGAGTGGGTTTGTGACATCATTTAGGACTTGTGTACAAAATTTGAGGTCAATCGGATGTGGTTTGATAGGTTTCGGCGTCGTCTATGGAATTTGGAAGTTTAGAAGTTCTTTAGGCTTGAATCCGGGTGTAATATGTGTTTTGATGTTGTTTTAGGTGATTTGAAGGTTTGACTAAGTTTGCATTGGGTTATATGACTATTTGGTATATTTGGTTGAGGTCTCGGGGGCCTCGGGTTGATTTCGGGTGGTTAATGAACTTGATTTTGAGTTGATAAAGCAGCTGAAGTGCTGCTGCTACTGGTGTGACCGCACCTGCGGAGTGTGCACCGCAGGTGCGAGCCCGCAGAAGTGGGGAAGGAACCGCAGAAGCGACCAAAGATGAGTTGAGCAGAGGTCGTAGGTGCGAAGATTTTCCCGCACATGCGATGGCCGCAGAAACGAGCATGTGGGCGCAGAAGCGAGAACGAGCCGCAAGTGCGATGGGTTTCCCGCACCTGCAATAGGCGCAGATGAGGTCCTTTGATCATAGAAGTGGAGGCAGCGGTTAAGTGACTTCCATAGAAGAAGGAATGTTTCCGCAGAAGCGGCCCCGTAGGTGCGGATAAATGGCCGCAGGTGCGAAAAGTCTGGGCAGAAGGTTTAAAAGCAAGGGTTCGTGATTTTAGTCTTATTTCAACATTTTGGACTCAGACTTAGGCGATTTTGGAGAAGCTTTTCGAGGTGATTATTGAGGTAAGCTTCTTGTTCTCGTTTTGGATCATAAAACTTGTTTCCCCACTGATTTCCCCGCCTAATTAGTGAGACTTTGAAGTGAAATTTGGGGGTATAGGGCTTGAGAATTGGAGAGTGGATTTTGGGGATTTGGATGACCAAATGGTGTCGGATTTTGATAAATTTGGTAGGGTTAGACTCGTGAGTGAATAGGATTTCGGGTTTTTGTGACTTTTGTCGGATTTCGAGGCGTGGGCCCGGGGGCTGGGTTGAGCCTATTTCAGATTTTGGCTTACAATTTCGTATTTTTCTTGTGGAATTAATTCTTTTAGCCTATACTAATTATATCGTACTGCTTGTGGCTAGATTTGGGGCATTTGGAGATTGATTCGAGGGGCAAAGGCATTGCGGAGTAGGATTTTACGCGATTTGAGGTAAGTAACAGTTTTAAATCTGGTCCTGAGGGTATGAAACCCTGGATTATTGGATTATGTGAGTATTTTGGAGGTGACGCACATGCTAGGTGACAGGCGTGTGGGTGTACACCGTAGGAATTGGGACTTGGTCCATTCCGTGAAACTGTAAATTTGAATAACTTGTTGCTAGCTATATGCTCTCCCTGTGTTATAGAAATTTGACTGTAAATCATGTTAGAAATCATGCTTAGGCTATGTGATGGTACTGTTGGGATCCGCAGATGTCACGTACTTGTTGAATTACTTGCTAATTGTTGTCTTGTACTCAGTCATGGTTTTACTTGCATATCATATCTCAGCCTCTTCTTTATTCTTGTTGATACCCTATGTTATCTTTGTTTGGGCCGATCTTTGTGATTTTCGAGAGCCCGAGAGACTAAAAAGGTTGATGACTGAGTGAGGCCAAGGGCCTGTATGTGAGGTATTGATACTAGGGCACATGCGTTGTCCGTACAGATCCACATATTGATACTATAGCACGTGAGTTGTCCGTGCAACACGTGAGTTGTCCGTGCAGCATGTGAGTTGTCTGTGCGGATATAGAGCTTGGGCTGAAAGGAGCCCCTCCGGAGTCTGCAAACCCCCAGTGAGCGCAGGTACCTATTGAGTGTGAGTACTAAGGGCTGAGAGCCGAGTGATTTGAGCTGTTGTGATGAGTTGAGTGACTGTTGCCCTGAGAGGCTGTACTTGCCTTTTCATTTATTGATGCACTTAGTTGCTATCTGTTATTGTTGTGAAATTCCTGAAAGAATCTATATCTGGATTACCTGAACTTTAACTGTATAAAACTGATTGGACTTAAACTGTCGGATGTGAAAACATGTCTATTCTTTGCTGGAATTATTGAAAATGAACTGTAATTGTATAGCTCGTCACTACCTTCTCAGTTCCTTGTTTATTTTTGTTACTTAGTGAGTTGGTTGTACTCACGCTACACCTGCACTTCGTGTGCAGATCCAGGTGTTCCCGGTCATAGCAGGTTGATATTTGAGCAGCTGATTCCGGAGACTATCGAGGTAGCTGCATGGCGTTCACATGCCTTGGATCTCCTTCATTATCTTATTCTCATTTAAGTTTTTATTCCTTAGATGTTGTATTAGACTGCTCCTGGTATAGATGCTTATGTACTCAGTGGCACCCCGATGTCGGGCTATTTTTCCGCACTTATGCTTTGGGTTTTACCCCATATTTATGAAAGACTCCAGTTATTTTAAATATATTAATCCATTTCTGTTAAATGTTGAAAGTGTTTTGGAGATGTCGACTTGCCTAGTATCATGATAGGCGCCATCACGACGGGTTAGGTTTTGGGTCGTGACAAGTTGGTATCAGAGCCTAGGTTATATAGGTCTCACAAGTCATGAGCAGGTTTAGTAGAGTCTTGCGGATCGGTACGGAGACGTCTGTACTTATCTTCGAGAGGCTGCCGAACCCTTAGGAAATTTCACATTCTTGAATTCTTGTGGTGTGAATCTTTTGATTTTGGTAACTAAATTTCTGTTGTTCTAATTCTCTCACAGATGGTGAGGATGCATACTAAGGGGCAGGATGGACAGCCACCGGTATCACCAGTCAGGGCCGCGAGAGGGCAAGGTCGCGGTAGAGGCCGCAGTAGGGGTAGAGGTGCAGCTCGCACTGCAGCTAGGGCAGCACCTGCAAATCCGCCAGTCGCCCCAGTTTAGGAGCAGGCTCCAGTTGTGGATGAGCCTATGGGACAAACTCAGGCACCACCCGTGCCCATAAGGCCTTAGCTCAGATCCTGACCGCGTGTACCAGCCTTGCTCAGGCAGCCTTGCGCAATACCCCTTACCTGGCAGCAGTTCTCTGGTCTATTCTTGGAAAAGTTTGTGCCTCAGTCCCGCAGAGAAGAGCTGCACAGGCAGTTTGAGCAGCTTCATCAGGGTGGTATTTCCGTGACGCAGTATGAGATGAGATTTTTAGAGTTGGCCCGTCTTGCTATCTGGTTGGTTCCCACAAACAGGGAGAGGATCGGGAGGTTCATAGATGGCCTCACTTTTCAGTTGTGATTGCTTATGACTAGAGAGAGAGTGTCTGGTGCTACTTTTGATGAGGTTGTTGACATTACTCGTTAGATTGATATGGTTCGCATCCAGGAGAGGGTTGAGAGGGAGGCCAAAAGGCCTCGTGGCCAGGGTAGATTCAACGGTGTTCCTTCTGGGGGCAGTTCCACTATGGTAGGGGTCGTCCTTTCAGACATGCTCAGACGGCTCGCCCAGTTCACCGTGGTGTATCATCTGGCCATGGTTCGCACAGCTATCAGTAGGGCCAGTCTTCATTCAGTGCACTACCAACGCAGAGTTCTCACCCTGCCTCGTCAGCTCAAGTGTCTATGGGTAGTTCTTCGGGGCATCAAAAGCAATAGTTCCGTTAGAGGAGGGGCTGTTTCGAGTGCGGAGATTTTGGTCATATTAAGAGAGATTGCCCTAGGTTGTTGGGCGGGACTTCACAGTAGAGTTCTCAGCCAATGGCACCAGCATCAGCAGCTTCACCACCCACCCAACCAGTTATGGGTGGGGTTCAGTCAGCTAAGGGTCGCCCTAGAGGGGGAGGCCGATCAGGGGGCGGCCAGACCCGTTTCTATGCTCTTCCTGCCAGACTAGATGCCATTGCTTCGGATGCTGTGATTATAGGTATTGTCTTAGTTTGCCATAGAGATGCCTCTGTATTATTTGACCCTGGTTCCACTTATTCATATTTGTCCTCGTATTTCGCTCATTATCTGGATATGCCCCGTGAGTCTCTAGTTTCATATGTTCATGTGTCTACTCCGGTGGGTGATACTGTCATTGTGTACTGTGTATGTCGGTCATGTATGGTGACTATTAGGAGTCTGGAGACTAGAGTGGATCTCTTGTTGCTTAATATGATCGATTTTGACACGATTTTAGGTATGTATTAGTTGTCTCCATGCCATACTGTTCTAGATTGTCACGCTAAGACCGTGACGTTGGCGATGC
The DNA here is from genome assembly GCF_000390325.3 of Nicotiana tomentosiformis. NCBI lineage: Eukaryota > Viridiplantae > Streptophyta > Magnoliopsida > Solanales > Solanaceae > Nicotiana > Nicotiana tomentosiformis. The sequence goes on along the minus strand of NC_090812.1, from coordinate 36,202,718 downwards.
CGGGGTTTTTGAGGGTTGAGTGGAGCGGCTCTATAGACTATGTTCCCAGTAGAGTGATTTCATACTTGAAGGCTCAGCGGATAGTTGAGAAGGGTTGTCTATCTTATCTGGCCTTTGTGAGGGATGTTAGTGAAGAGACCCCTACTATTGATTATGTTCCGGTGGTGCGAGAGTTTCCGGATATGTTTCCTGCAGACTTGTCGGGCATGCCGCCCGACAGAGATATTGATTTCGGTATTGATTTGGTGTCGGGCACTCAGCCCATTTCTATTCCACCGTATCGTGTGGCACCGACGGAGTTGAAGGAATTGAAGGAGCAATTTCAGGAACTCCTTGATAAGGGGTTTATTCGGCCTAGCATGTCACCTTGGGGTGCACCAGTTCTATTTGTAAAGAAGAAGGATGGTACTATGAGAATATGCATTGATTATAGGCAGTTGAACACGTATCCATTGCCTCTCATTGATGATTTGTTTGACCAGCTTCGAGGAGCGAGGGTGTTCTCCAAGATTGATTTGAGGTCAGGGTATCACCAGCTAAAGATTCGGGACTCAGATATTCTTAAGACAGCTTTCAGAACCGGATATGGCCATTATGAGTTCCTTGTGATGTCTTTTGGGCTGACCAACTCCCCAGCAACGTTCATGCATCTGATGAACAGTGTGTTTCAGCCTTATCTTGACTCATTCGTTATTTTTTTCATTGATGATATCCTGGTGTACTCTCGTAGCCAGGAGGAGCATGCCCAGCATCTGAGGATTGTGTTACAGCAGTTGAGGGAGGAGAAGCTTTATGAAAAGTTCTCTAAGTATGAGTTTTGGCTCAGTTCATTGGCGTTCTTGGGACACGTGGTGTCCAGTGAAGGTATTCAGGTAGAACCGAAGAAGATAGAGGCAGTTTAGAGTTGGCCCAGACCGTCCTTAGCCACAAAGATTCAGAGTTTTCTCGGTTTGGCTAGTTATTACCGCCGTTTTTGTGGATGGCTTCTCATCTATTGCATCGCCCTTGACTAAATTGACCCAAAAGAGTGCTCCTTTCAGGTGGTCGGAGGAGTGTGAGGAGAGCTTTCAGAAGCTCAAGACTGCTTTGACCACGGCTCCAGTTCTAGTTCTACCACCAGCTTCTGGTTCTTACACAGTGTATTATGATGCCTCGTGGATTGGTATTGGGTATGTTTTGATGCAGGAGGGTAGAGTGATTGTTTATGCTGCACACCAGTTGAAGCCTCATGAGAAGAACTATCTTGTCCATGACCTTGAGTTAGCAGCTATTGTTCACGCCTTGAAGATTTGGTAGCTCTACTTATACGGAGTCCATTGTGAGATTTACAATGATCATCGGAGTTTGCAGCATCTGTTTAAACAGAAGGATCTTAACTTGCATCAGCGGAGGTGGTTGGATCTTCTTAAGGACTATGATATCACCATTTTGTACCATCCCGGGAAGGCCAATGTGGTGGCCGATGCCTTGAGTTGCTAGGTAGAGAGTTTGGGGAGCTTAGCATATCTTCCAGTAGCAGAGAGGCCATTGGAATTGGATGTTCAAGCCTTAGCTATCCAATTTGTTAGATTGGATGTTTCTGAGACGAGCCGAGTATTGGCTTGTGTGGTCTCTCGGTCTTCTCTTTATTATCGTATCAGGGAGCGTCAGTATGATGACCCCCATCTGCTTGTCCTTAAGGACACGGTCCAACACGTTGATGCTAAAGAGGTCACTATCAGGGTTGATGGTGCATTGAGGATGTAGGGCAGGCTATGTGTGCCCAATGTAGATGGTTTGCGTGAGTTGATTCTCTAGGAGGCTCACAGTTCGTGGTATTCTATTCACTCGGGTGCCGCGAAGATGTATCAGGACTTGAGACAGCATTACTGGTGGAGGAAAATGAAGAAGGACATAGTGGAGTATGTAGCTCGATGCCTAAATTGCCAGCATGTGGAGTATGAGCATCAGCGACCAGGAGGGTTGCTTCAGAAGTTAGAGATTCCATAGTGGAAATGGGAGCGAATCACTATGGATTTCGTTGTTGGGCTTCCACGGACTCAGCGGAAGTTTGATGCAGTTTGGGTGATTGTGGATAGACTGACCAAGTCAGCTCATTTCATTCCTGTGATGACTACCTATTCATTCGAGCAACTGGCTCGAGTGTATATCCGCGAGATCGTCAGGCTCCATGGCATACTGGTATCTATCATCTCTGACTGGGGTACGCAGTTTACATCACGGTTCTGGAGGGTCGTGCAGGATGAGTTGGGGACTCGAGTGGAGTTGAGCACATCATTTCACCCTCAGACGGACAGACAGTCCGAGCGCACTATTCAGAAATTAGAGGATATGTTCCGTGCGTGTGTGATGGAGTTTGGGGGTTCGTGGGATCGGTTCTTGCCTCTAGCGGAGTTTGCTTACAACAACAGTTACCAGTCGAGCATCCAGATGGCACCGTATAAGGCTATATATGTTCGGCGGTGTAGGTCTCCGGTGGGTTGGTTCGAGCCGGCCGAGGCTAGATTATTGGGTACAGACTTGGTTCAGGATGCTCTGGAGAAGGTTAAGGTGATTCAGGATAGACTACACATAGCCCAGTCCAGACAGAAGAGTTATGCAGATCAGAAGGTTTGCAATGTTGCATTCATGGTTGGGGACCGGTTCTTGCTCCGTGTTTCGCTTGTGAAGGGCGTTATGAGGTTCGGGAAGAAGGGCAAGCTGAGCCCACGGTTCATTGGTCCCTTTGAGGTGTTGCGGCGAGTTGGGGAGGTTGCTTATGAGCTTCCTTTACATCCCAGTCTAGCGGGAGTTCACCCAGTATTCCATGTTTCTATGCTTCGGAAGTATTACGGCGATCCATCTCGCGTGTTGGATTTTAGCTCAGTCCAGTTGGACAAGTATTTATCTTATGTTGAGGAGCCGATGGCGATCTTGGTTAGGCAGGTTCAAAAGTTGAGGTCAAAGAATATTACTTCTGTGAAGGTTCAGTGGAGGGTCAAACCGGTCGAGGAGGCAACTTGGGATACCGAGCATGATATGCGCAACTGTTATCCTCATCTTTTCACCACTTCAGGTATGTCTCTATGCTCGTTCGAGGACGAACAATTATTTTAAGAGGGAAAGAATGTAACAACCCGCAGGTCATTTTGAGTGTATTAACCCCGAACCCCTTATTTTCTGCTTTCCCCGTGTCTGTTTCTGCTTATGTGACTTGCCGGGAAGTTTTATTTTTGGTTTCGGAGTGTTTTGGGACACTTAGTCCCTAAAACGGAAGCTTAAGTCTTAGGATTTTGACCGTAGTTGGAACTGTGTGAACACGACTCCGGAATGGAGTTCCGTCGGTTATGTTAGCTCTGTTGGGTGATTTTGGACTTAGGAGCTTGTCCGGACTGTGATTTGGAGGTCCGTAATAGAATTAGGCTTGAATTGGCGAAAGTTAGAATTTTGACGAATTTGGCCGGCAGTGGAAATTTTGATATCGGGGTAGGATTTGATTTCCGGGAATTGGAGTAGGTTCGTGACGTCATTTAGGACTTGTGTGCAAAATTTGAGGTCAATCGGATAAGGTTTGGTCCATTCTGTGAAACTATAAAGTTGAATAACTTGTTGCTAGCTATATGTTCTCCCTGTGTTATTGAAATTTGACTGCAAATTATATTAGAAATCATGCTTAGGCTATGTGATGGTATTGTTGGGACCCGCAGAGGTCTCATATTTGTTGAATTACTTGCTAATTGTTGTCTTGTACTCAGTCATGATTTTACTTGCGTATCATATCTCAGCTTCTTCTTGATTCTTGTTGATACACTATGTTATCTTTGTTTGGGGGCCGATCTTTGTGATTTCCAAGAGCCCGAAAGACTAGAGAGGTTGATGACTGAGTGAGGCCGAGGGCCTATCTGTGAGGTATTGATACTAGGGCACATGAGTTATCCGTGCATCACGTGAGTTGTCCGTGCGAATATAGCGCTTGGACTGAAAGGAGCACCTCCGGAGTCTACATACCCCCAGTGAGCGCATGTACCTATTGAGTGTGAGTACTGAGGGCTGAGAGCCGAGTGATTTGAGTTGTTGTGACGAGTTGAGTGACTGATGCCCTGAGAGGTTGTACTTGTCTTTTCATTTGTTGATGCACTTAGTTGCTATCTGTCATTGTTGTGAAATTGCCGAAAGATTCTATATATGGATTATCTGAACTTAAACTGTATAAAACTGATTGGACTTAAATTGTCGGATGTGAAAGCATGTCTATTCTTTGTTGGAATTATTGAAAATGAACTGTAATTGTATAGCTCGTCACTACCTTCTCAGTTCCTTATTTATTTTTGTTACTTACTGAGTTGGTTGTACTCATGCTACACCCTGCACTTCGTGTGCAGATCCAGGTGTTCCCGATCGTAGTGGGTGTTAATATTTGAGCAGCTGATTTCGGAGACTATCGAGGTAGCTGCATGGATTTCGCAGGCCTTGGCTCTCCTTCATTATCTTATTCCCATTTCAGTTCTTATTCCTTAGACGTTGTATTAGACTGCTCCTGGTATAGATGCTTATGTACTCAGTGGCATCCCGATATCGGGGCTATTTTTCCGCACTTATGCTTTGGGTTTTACCCCATTTTTATGAAAGACTCCGGTTATTTTAAATATATTAATCCATTTTTGTTAAATGTTGAAAGTGTTTTGGAGATGTTGTCTTGCCTAGTATCACGATAAGCGCCATCATGACGGGTTAGGTTTTGCGTCGTGACAATGGTAGAGGCTATGTGAGCCGTCCTATTCATTCAGCACTTACAGCTTCCAGCAGTATTCCGGCTACGCCCAAACCTCAGGCTCCTTATTATGCACCGCCATTGTCTAGTGTACCTCCTTCATGGGGTGCTTTCAGCGGTTTGTCCAGTCGATCAGGCCCGAGCCAGTCCCAGCAGCCACGTCCTATGAGGGCTTATTTTGAGTGTGGTGACACTCGTTATATAATTAGGGATTGCCCCAGATTTAGGAGGGGTGCACCTCCACAGATTTCTCAGGCCCCACCCATTCCACAAGGCCCTCAGGCTTCTCAAGCCATGATTACTACACCAGTTGCCACCCCACCTACATATCCAGCTAGAGGTGGAGGTCGGACAGGTAGAGGTCGCCCTAGAGGGGGAGGCCGGGCCAGATATTATGCCCTTTCTGCTAGGACGGAGGTAGTTGCATCCGATTCTGTTATCACAGGTATTGTTCTGGTCTGTCATAGGGATGCATCAGTCTTATTTGATCTAGACTCCACTTATTCTTATGTGTCATCTTATTTTTTCTCGTATTTGGGCGTATCCCGTGATTCTTTGAGTTTTTATGTTTATGTATCTACACCCGCGGGTGATTTTATTATTGTTGACCGCGTGTATCGGTCGTGTTTGATTGTTATTAGCAGTTTTGAGACAAGAGCTGATTTATTATTGCACAATATGGTGGATTTCAATATTATTTTGGGCATGGACTGGTTGTCGCCCTATCACGCTATCCTTGATTGTTACACCAAGATGGTGACGTTGGCTATGCCAGGTCTACCGCGGCTAGAGTGGAGAGGTACCTTAGATTATGTTCCTAACATGGTTGTTTCATTTCTTAAGGATCAACGAATGGTTGAGAAGGGGTGTGATGCGTATCTGGCCTATGTGAGAGATGTTAGTGTTGATACTCCTACCGTTGAGTCAGTTCCGGTAGTAAGGAAATTTCCTGATGTATTTCTAGCGGATCTTCCGGGTTTGCCACCCAACAGGGATATTTATTTTGGCATTGATTTAGTACCCAGCACTCAGCCAATTTCTATTCTACCATATTGTATGGCCTTAGCAGAATTGAAAGAATCAAAGGAGTAATTACATGAGCTTCTTGATAAGGGTTTTGTTTGGCCCAGTATATCGCCTTGGGGTGATCCTGTATTATTTGTGAAGAAGAAGGACGGTTCTATGCAGATGTGTATTGATTACCGCCAGTTGAACAATGTTACAGTAAAGAACAGGTACCCATTGCCACGTATTGATGACCTATTTGATCAGCTTCAGGGTGCCAGAGTGTTCTCTAAGATCGACTTGCGTTCAGGCTATCATCAGTTGAAGATTCAGGAGCAAGATATCCCGAAGACTGCTTTTAAGACTCGGTATAGTCATTATGAGTTCCTTGTAATGTCATTTGGGTTGACCAACGCCCCAGCAACATTTATGCACTTAATGAATAGTGTATTTCAGCCCTATCTTGATTCTTTCATCATTGTGTTTATTGACGACATTCTGGTGTATTCCCGGAGTCCGGAAGATCATGAGCGGCACTTGAGGACTGTGCTTCAGACTTTGAGAGAAAAGAAGTTATACGCAAAATTTTCAAAGTGTGAATTCTAGATTGATTTAGTAGGACTTTTGGGGCATGTGATAACAAACAAGGGGATCCAGGTAGATCCGAAGAAAATTGAAGCAGTGCAGAGTTGGCCCGGACCGTCATCAGCTATTGAGATCCGGAGTTTTCTTGGCTTGGCGGGGTATTATCGCCGATTTGTAGAGGGTTTCTCTTCTATTACTGCACCTATGACCAAATTGACCCAGAAGGGTGCTCCGTTCAGGTGGACCGAGGAATGTGAGGAGAGCTTTCAAAAGCTCAAGATAGCTTTGACTACAGCCCCAGTATTGGTATTGCCTACAAGTTTAGGGTCTTATACTGTGTATTATAGTGCGTCGTGTATTGGTCTCGGCGCAATATTGATGCAAGATAGTAGGGTGATTGCTTATGCATCTTGACAGTTAAAGGTACATGAGAAGAATTATCCGGTCCACGACCTTGATGTAGCAGCTATTTTTCATGCCTTGAAGATTTGGCGGCATTATTTGTACGGTGTCCATTGTGAGGTCTACACCGATCAACGGAGTTTACAACATCTATTTAAACAGAAGGATCTTAACTTGCGGAAGCGGAGGTGGTTGGAGTTGCTTAAGCATTATGGTATCACCATTCTCTATCATCTCGGGAAGGCCAATATAGTGGTCGATGCCTTGAGTCGTAAGGCGGAGAGTTTGGGCAGCTTAGCATATTTACCGGTAGTGGAGAGGCCTTTAGCCTTGGATATTCAGGCCTTGGCCAACCAGTTTGTTAGATTGGATGTTTTCGAGCCGAGCCGAGTTTTAGCTTGTGTGGTTTCTCAGTCTTCTCTGTATGATCGTATCAGGGAGCGTCAGTATGATGACCCCCATCTGCTTGTCCTTAAGGACACTGTTCAGCACGGTGATGCCAAAGAAGTCACTATTGGAGATGATGGTGTATTATGGATCCAGTGCAGGCTATGTGTGCCTAATGCAGATGGTTTGCATGAGTTGATTCTCCAGGAGGCTCATAGTTCACGGTACTCCATTCATCCAGACGCCGCGAATATGTATCAGGATTTGAGGTAGCACTATTGGTGGAGCCGGATGAAGAAAGATAGAGTGGAGTATGTCTCCCGGTGCCTAAATTGTCAACAAGTGAAATATGAGCATTAACAACGGGGTGGATTGCTTCAGAGGTTAGAGATTCTACAATGGAAATGGGAGAGGATCACTATAGATTTCGTTGTTGGGCTCCCACGGACTCAGAGGAAGTTCGATGCAGTTTGAGTGATTGTGGATAGATTGACCAAGTCAGCTCATTTCATTCATGTGGTTACTACTTACTCTTCGGAGCAGCTGGCTCAGGTTTATATTCGCGGGATTGTTAGGCTTCATGGCATACCGGTATCTATCATCTCTGACCGGGGTACGAAGTTTACATCACGGTTCTGGAGAGCCGTACAGTGAGAGTTGGGTACTCGGGTAGAGTTGAGTACATCATTTCACCCTCAGACGGACGGGCAGTCCGAGCGCACTATTCAGATACTGGAGGATATGCTTCGTGCTTGTGTGATAGATTTTGGGGGTTCTTGAGATCAGTTCTTGCCACTTGTGGAGTTTGATTACAACAACAGTTATCAGTCGAGTATTCAGATGGCGTCGTATGAGGCTTTATATGGGAGACGGTGTCGGCCTCCGGTGGGTTGGTTTGAACCAGGTGAGACTAGGTTATTGGGTACTGATTTGGTTCAGGGTGCTTTGGAGAAGGTTAAATTGATTCAGGAGCGGCTTCGCACGGCGCAATCTAGACAGAAGAGTTATGCTAACCAGAAGGTCCGTGATGCTGCTTACATGGTTGGGGAGAAGGTTCTACTCAAGATTTCACCCATGAAAGGTGTGTTGAGGTTCGAGAAGAAGGGAAAGTTGAGCCCTACGTATATTGGGCCGTTTGAGGTGGTTAAGAGGATTGGAGAGGTGGCTTATGAACTTGCATTGCTGCCTAGTCTATCAAGTATTCGTCTAGTGTTTCATGTATCTATGCTCTGGAAGTATGTCGGGGATCCGTCTCATGTTTTGGATTTCAGCACAGTGCAGTTGGATGGTAATTTGACTTATAATATGGACCCGGTGGCCATTTTAGACTGGTAGGTTCGAAAGTTGAGATCAAAGAACATAGCTTCAGTGAAAGTGCAGTGGAGCGGCCAGCCAGTCGGAGAAGCTACTTGGGAGACTGAGCGGGAGATGCGGAGCAAATATCCACACCTATTTGAGACTCCAGGTATAATTCTAAACTCGTTCGAGGACGAACGTTTGTTTAAGAGGGGAAAAATATAACGACCTGGCCGGTCGTTTTGAGTATTACAACCCCGTTCCCCTATTTACTGCTCAATTTATTCTTTACAGTTGTTATGCGACTTGTCAGGGTGATTAGTTCGGGTCCGGTGAGGTTTTGGAATGAATTGGAATACTTAGTTCCAAGATTTAAAACTTAAGTTAAAATAGTGATCGAATGTCGACTTATGTGCAAACGACCCCAGAATAGAGTTTTGATGATTCCAATAGTTTCGTATGGTGATTTTGGACTTATGAGCGTGTCCAAAAAATTATTTAAAAGTCCGTAGTGGAATTTGGCTTGAAATGGCGAAAGTTGAATTTTTGGAAAGTTTGACCAGGGAGTTGACTTTTTTATATCGAGGTCGGAATCCGGTTCTGAAAATTTTCATAGCTCCATTATGTCATTTATGACTTGTGTGCAAAATTTGAAGTCAATCGGAATTGATTTGATTGGTTTCTGCATCGAATGTAAAAGTTGGAAATTCTTAAGTTTTATTAAGCTTGAATTGGGGTATGATTCATGGTTTTAGCATTGTTTGATGTGATTTGAGGTCTCGACTAAGTTCGTATGATGTTTTAGGACTTGTTGGTGTATTTGGTTGAGGTCCCGAGGGCCTCAGATGAGTTTCAGATGGTTAACGGATCGAAATTTGGACTTAAAGAGTTGCTGGAATTTTTCTAATGCCTGTATCTGATTTCCTTCATCCGTTTGCGATGGGGGCAGCGATCGGGGGTAGGCCTGGACTGAAACTTTAAGTTATAAAAAAGGGACTTCGTCCCATTTTCCATTTTTGACAAATTGGAGCTTGGGGAGAGGCGATTTTTGAGAGATTTTCAAGAAAAACCCATCGGGGTAAGTGATTATAACTCAGATTTGGTCAATATACACGAATATATCATTATTTTTATCATTTAATTAATGTTTTGAGATGGAAATTTGGGGAAGATTGTAGAAATTTCATAAAACGCTTTTTTGAGATTTCGATGTTGATTCAGAGTCGGATTTGAGTAAAACTAGTATGGTTGGACTCGTAATTGAATGAGTTATCGGATTTTGTGAGTTCCGTCAGATTCTGAGACGTGGGCCCCACGGGCGATTTTTAGGTTAAATTTCGGATTTTGTGAGAAAATTTGTATTCTCTTATGGAATTTATTCCTATAATTTGTATTGATTGAATCGAATTAATTATGATTAGATTCGAGCCGATTGCAGTCGGAAAATCGAGGAAAAAGTATACCACTTGAATGATTGAGCGTGGTTCGAGGTAAGTAACTTGTCTAACCTTGTGTGAGGGAAATTTCCCTTAGGATTGGTATTGATATGATAATTGTGATGTGTTGAAAGTCGTGTACGCGATGTGACGAGTGTGTACAGGGCTAAATGTGGAAAACTCTGGTTTTAAATTGTGTAGATCTCTGTTGCACATTAATTAAATTATTTTATCCGGTTATATTCATCATCATTGATCTATTTTTATATTTTAAATTTGCCTGACATTTTTTCTGCTAATTGCTTTACCTGTTTAGTTAAAACTTTGTTTCTTATATTTTGTGCGCAATATTTGAAAGTTGAATTTCTTAATTGAATTATTATTAATATGAAGTATTTTTTAAATTTGGTATTGAGGCAACATGCTAAAAATTGTGAAATATTATTTTTGCTGAGTTATTCATTCCCGAATATTTTGTGAGATTTTTATACTCATTGTGATTGAGCCGTGAGCTCCTTATTGTGGGAAATATTATTGTTGTTGATTTATTTTGGCAAGTTGAAATATTTGGGCACTTGAGGTGCAAATTGTGATATGTTGTGATATTGATACGCATGCGGTGGTATAAGGTCTGGGTGTTGAAACGCATGTGGTGAGATAAGGGTGGCTTGATACGCGTGGCTAGTAGGGAAACTACTAGAATTCATGCGGTGTGATAAGAGTGGCTAAAATGCGGGATTCTATTTCGTGTCACGATCCAAAATCCATAAGGGTCGTGATGGCGTGGGACACCGCTGTCAGGCAAGCCAAAAATAAATACTTAATTCGGTTCTCATTTCTAATATTTTTGAAATCATATTTTCTTCAATTAAATAGTAAAATATAAAATTTACAAAATAAATAATATCTTTAAAAGTTCTAATACAGTGCAACCCATAATCGCCCAAAACACGGTGTCACAAGTACATGAGCATCAACTAGGAATATAAAATAAAATACAACATCTGTCTGGAACACAAATTGGATAGAAAACTATAAATACTCTGAAGGAGACTCTGCTGGTTGCGGACTCGTAACGTGGAATGCAGCTCACCTAAGTCCCCGCAATAACCGCGCCTCTGCGCCCACAAATCCACTAGGCATATATGCACCTGCACAAAAATGTGCAGCAAGTGTAGCATAAGTACGTAAATCAACGCGTACCCAGTAAATATCCCGCCTAACCTCAAAGAAGTTGTGACGAGGGGTCGACTTCGACACTTACTAAGGGCCAATAATATGATAATATGAAAGTCTAATTAAGCAAGAAATATATAACCATAAAAATCAGAACAAGAAATAACTGAACAATTCATTACCATATTTAAGAACCAAAATCCCTTCCTTCATTTTAAACAAATGATCTTTCAAATAAAGAATTTATACCAATTATAAAAGGAACTTCATGTTCTATTATCACACATAAATACCACCGAGGACGTTCAGCCCGATCCAACATAAATGTAAAATGTGCATTGCCGAGAGTCGAACGACGCGAACCATAGATTTATCTATTACCCCACTCGCGGATCATACATGTGACGCTGTCAAATATAAATTTAAGGAATTACCCCGCTCGCGGATCATACTTGCGACGCGGTTACACATAGATTTCTTAAGTTATTATAGTATTCTTCCATTCTTTTTAAAATACGAAATTCAAATGAAAACTTTTAAGATCTTAATTTTTTTCTCAGTTTCAACTCCTTTCAAAACATTTAATAAGCAAACACAATCCCGCTCCTTCTCAAGACAAACAATAAACATAAATCAATATCAATACCCACAAAGCGTGATGTAAGCCTAAACTTACCCGGACATAGGCATAGCTAGTAGCTACGAACGGACTCCCATCACCTCGTGCATACGTAGTCCCCACAAATAGAAGCACAAAATAATTTAGTTCATCTATGGGGTAAATTCCCTCTTACAAGGTTAGAAAGGAGACTTACCTCTCTCCAAAATTCCATAACCGGCTCCCAAGCCCTTCCAAAACTCAAACCGATGCCCAACGCTCTAAAACTAGTCAAATAAGATGCAACCCAATCAAAATATACTCTAATACTCATAATTAATCAATTTATAACAATTTCCAACTCCGCTCGAAAAATCGATAAAGCAACCCTCGGGTCCACGTGCCCGGATTCCGAAAATGTTCGAAGATAAACACTACCCATTGTATTACGAACTTCAATTATATAATTTATTCTCAATTCCATGCCCAAATTCGTGGTCAAAATCCAAAAATATCAATTTTTAGGTTTTTCTTCAAAATCCCAAATTTCTACAAATTTCCATGTCTTAATCCATGTATAAACCTTGTATTTAACTCACAACTAGAAGAAATCACTTAGCTATTGATGATGATGGAACCCCATCTCAAAATTCTCTCAAAAATCACCTAAGTCCAAGTGGGAAATGAGGGAAATGAGTTAAGTCCTGCATTAAAAGCTATTGCACAGGTCGCAGATGTCGCATTTGCGACACTTGGTTCGCAAATGCGCAGGTCGCAAATGCAACAAAATCATCGCAAATGTGAAGCTGAGCTTCCCACTGCCAAGGTCGCAAATGCGACCAAAAGCTCGCAAATGCGAAGGCAGGTTGGTCGCAAATGTGACTGGAAGTCTCGCAAATGTGATTCCTGCCCAGATCAGGCTTGCGAAGCCTTTCTCGCAAATGCGAGGTTCGCAAATGCGAACCAATTCTCGCATTTGCGATACCTGAGATACCAGCAAAGAAAAAACAGAAAACTGAAGCCTTATAAACCATCCGAACACGTCCGAAACTCACCCGAGCCCTCGAGGCTCCACACCAAATGTCCACACTAGTCTAAAAATATCATACGAACCCGCTCGCGGCCTCAACTAACATCAAACAACATTGAAATCGTGAATTGCATCCCAATTCGAGCTTAATGAACTTTAGAACTTCAAACTTCTCATTCGATGCCGAAACCTACAAACCACGTCCGATTGACCTCAAATTTTGCACACAAGTCACATTTGACATTACGGAACTACTCCAACTTCCGGAATCGAAATCCGACCCTGATATCAAAATGTCCACTCCCGGTCAAACTCCTCAAAAACCTTCAAATTCCAGCTTTCGCCAAATGACCTCAAAATGACCTACGGACCTCCAAATCCACATCCGGACACGCTTCCAATACCAGAATCACCATACGGAGTTATTCCTAGGCTCGGAATCCCAAACGGATATTAGTAACATTGAAATGCACTTCAACAAAAATTTAGGAAATTCTTCCAAAATGCCAACTTCCATAATAGGCACCAAAACGCTACCGGGTCCTCCAAAACCCGATCTGGACACACGCCCAAGTCCAAAATTATCATACGAACCTGTTGGAACCTTCCAATCCCGATTCCGAGGTCATTTACTCAAAAATCACACTTTAGTCAATTACTCCAACTTAAGGCTTCGGAAATTAGTCTTTTCTTTCCTTATCAACTCCAAACTTCCCGAAATTAAATTCCGACCACGCGTATAAGTCATAATACCTTAAGTGACGCTACCCAGGGCCTCAAACTGCCGAACGACGCACTAGGGCTCAAAACGACCGGTCGGATCGTTACATTCTCCCCCACTTAAACATACGTTTGTCTGCGAACGTGCTAAGAACTGCTCTGGAGTTGTCTGAAATCGTTGTTTAACACCTTGTGCACCTACCCGTGCTACCATAACCCAGTTGAGCACATTTGCTCGAGCAAACCTAAAAATCCTCCCTTTTTGCTAGTCAAATAAGCCTTAGTGCCAAATTCCAATATCTGAAATTCTCTACCAGGTCTGTTCCAATATATGAACACGGTATCCATCACTACATGATGTACTAACACATGATTGTATACCCTTACTGAATTCTTACCATGAACCACATAATTTACATGACCATAATAACATCCCCTGATAACAACAGCCGAAAACCCACGAATCTGATGCTCACAACACACTTCATGACTTATATAAATCCTGTTCCAACTCTTGCAATATTGCCACGATAGAGAAGATGGGTAGAACTCATAACCACCTGCCGAAACACAGTTTATGGAGCCTTTCCTCCCGACAAGGACCACTACCTCATTCTGGACTGAATAGCAATATTTACTCTTTAATATGCTTCATATAAATCCTATCGCACTGATCCCATGTCCAATAATCTCATCTCACCCAGTACAAGCTGCTCAAGCAATAAGCCACCTCAGACACTGCCAAAAGTCTCATAGGATACCACAATGTGCCAACAATCCACAAACTCGAATGTGGTACATAAGGAAAAACGAACTCTGGAAAGAGTTACTCAACCCACGTAGCTAATTAAACAACCGAAAGGATGTTATGAACCTTCCTCAGGAAATGAGAAGCAAAACACACAATAATAAATATGAGAAGCTGTACTCAATAACACACTGTTGCTGCGTGCAACCCGACCCAACCATGATACCCGTGGCGGCGTGCCACCCGATCAAATCAACATATCCGTGGCGGCGTGCCACCCGATCCAACCATAATAATCTAAAGAAGGCACACATCGAGCCGTAACGCTCATACACACGAAATGCCCGAATATCGACCATAAGCACGCCAAGTGCATAATATAAATCCTGGGGAGACGGGTAGTGTCACGCGCTACAAATCTCAAGTGCCACTAAGGTGCGATATATGACTTGTATCTAGAGAGCCATCCTGCTCACATAATACCACAAAACATACGGGATCTCAATACGAGTGCGAATAATCAAACCACTTCACAACCCAATTGGTATAATATAGATTGCACGGGATAGCTGATGACAGGAATAACATCCAAGGCCCGAAGGCCCTCCCAAAAATAACGCTATGCTGAGATGAGCACATCCGGCCCGATATAGAGCCCACATTCTCATTTCGATCCATCCACGGACCTCAAACCGATTCTGATCATACCATGCTTGACTAAGTAGCCTCACAAGGGCCCACAATGACCTATTCACGACACATAAGGGCAACCGTCAAGTCCAGAACAAACTTCCACATTCCACAACCAAATGAACCGAGCGACCTCTAGGCATAAATTCTCACATTAGCGATAGTACCACACTCCCCGTACTTGGTTTCCAATCTTTAACCAATCAAGTTACTACATGACACACTTATACAATCGTCCCATGGGATACGCTCCCACGACCTTCCGCACTAAGTAACAAGTCTGCATATCCATACCACCGGTCACACTAACACTGTAAAGAAGATGCAAATCAGTACACAAAGCCTCTTACACAGGACACCTATCTCAGGTGATGCTAAGGACAATACCAGCTTACTCTAAACATCTGAATTCTTCCCTGCTTATCCGAGCTCGTGACATTCTTGTCAACACCGAACCGCAACCTTGATCCTCAGCTTCCAATTTCCCATGCCGCTCACTGCACCTAACATGCCAATACGTGAGTGTACCAGAATTCCATAATAACCCCTGATCCACTAATAGGATAAACACTTCATCATATAAAAACCCTTTACTTAGCTCATTTCGGAAGAACCAATGCAAAATGCAACCTAATTCCCAAACCACAGAAAATACAACCTCGTCTCGTAATCTAAACTGCCATAACGCTTCCGGAAATTCCTTTACATAACAAAGCCATACGAGTCGAATACATCCCAAATCAACCAAGTTGTGGTGGCGCTCAAGCCCAAGTGTACAACCACAAACTACATGTATAACTTCACGCTGGAGAAACTGGCCACTGCCATAACCATGCTAATTCAACCATTACCAACCGAGCCACTTCTTCTAATTTACTCGGGACTTGCCCTAGAAATAATGATAGCTCCATTCAAAACATCATGAACCCAATCCGCACTCATCCTGAGTGACCTTATATCACGAGACCACGTTGTCTCCAAAACCCACGAACCATCGTATACCCTCCTTATGCGCATATTCGCATCTTCAACTGGTACACCTATTCTGAAAATTCTTTCATGAATCCGAAGTTATTTTCTCCCGTTCCTTCGATGCTGCACCGCAGACTGTAGACAACATAGAATATTCCAATTCCCCTTTTCCATAATCCGCTGTCAAAACTCGATACTTAACCATACCACGGACTCGAAATCCTTAGGCACCGCTCTTTGAATTTTTTTTTTGAACCCACTAGAACCATTGTTGAGAGTCACCCACTCTTACTTGTTCCCAATTATGATCAAACTCCAAGGCCCTGCTAGCACATGAACACTCTCTCAAAGAAGCAACCGACTAAGTTCCTTTTCCTTGTACATCACATCCCCACGAAGCATAAACTTTGTGTCTTCCCGAAACCTGAACATGAATCAATAAGGCCAATTACCACACACATTTCTCGAATCCTTTGCTCAAATTACCACTGATGTTCTCTTTCCTTAGTCATGATAACCCACCAATACGTTGATAACCAGAAACCACACAAGTTGACAACTATGCCATCCAATCATAGACGATGGGGGCTCTCCCACTTAGCTTGAAGCTACCATTGTATAACTTTGAAACCCACCAAGATTCCTTATCCCCTATTGACATGATCTTGCACAACCAACCCGCCAAATTCCTCGAAATCCTTATGTTAAACATTTCATGAACATTCTGAATCACTAGCCACATTCACATATTCGACCTCTTAGTGGATAGCCAGTAAATTTCTTCGTAGAAGCTTCATCAACACCATGCAACCGCTAACCTGCACACAGGAGATATCCCACCTGTGGAAATTCCATGCCGACATCTTCCAACAACACTGCACCAAGTACAATTACCATGAAACCAATAAATCGTCCTGAGCCCATGCTCATTCACCAGCTGTACAAGTCCGTTCACTCCTCATGGACATCAACTAAAGGTGCGACAATACTTCCAATCCAAAGTAATGTGGTATCCTGCTTCATATTAGGCAACCCCCTCCTGTCACACCCAATCTTCCTCAATATAGCATCCAATATTCCAAATTAAGCCCGTAGACCTAGTCACTGTCCACCATGAATCCCAAATCACTCTAACTTTTCCCAAGGCATATAGTCATCCTACCACAGGACCCACATGCTACTCTGCCACTCTCCCACTTTGGTCAAACCCTCTCCTTTAAGCAATTACCCGACTTCTGTTTCTCACACTTGGCCTTCTAGAAGTTAAACCACTGCAAGACACCTCCCACATGTTCTTCCTTATCCTTCGCTGCCCAGTTATTGCCTTAAATCTAAGTCCATCTCTGTAGTACCTGAACCAACAGATCGCTACCAACTTTAAACTTTTTTGAAGATCATCTTCCTTGATCCCTCAACACCCGGACCACCGATTAAGTCCTGAACCACCGCACACTACGATCTCTGACAGCCGCTTCCCTAACATTGTTTCAAACCACCCTACCCGAAGGCAAATTGATGAAGACCATAATACTGGCGAACATAACACATTCAATTCAGGGCGACGACACCACATCACAGATGAAAATTCCACCATGCTCGAAATACCCAGTCTCGTTACTCCGTCAACCTAAACCTGAATATTCATAGTTCGATTGCCTTTCATTCGCCGGAAATAAAATACTAGATCGCTGAATCATGCACTAAGTAACCCTCTTTCCAAGTCATTCACTGCTTCGATGCATAGACAAGCATCCTTCTATTACACAAACACGGTGCGATAGCAATACACGAATCGTCATAAAAATCAATGCCAAATCTCGAAACCTTAGGCAATGCTGACTTTGAGCTGCAATGGCAGAACGACCTTCCGCGAGGCAACGACAATAGCCAAACAAATACGCAGGGAGAAACATCCTGCACCACATCTGTAGTACCATTAAAATTCCTCGATTCCTAATTTGTAACAAGCGCTTCACGTCGCATAAGACTGAATAGGAAAGGAATGAAGGCATAAGCCTCAAAGGAATCGAATCGCACGAAAAGCAATCAAGAAGGGAAGTGCTCCTAACAGTCCTGTAACCTCTTGAAGATAAGTACAGATATCTTTGTACCGATCCGCAAGACTCTACTAGACTCGCGAGACCTAAATGAACCTAGTGCTCTGATACCATATTGTCACGACCCAAAATCCATAAGGGTCGTGATAGCGCCGGACACCACTGTCATGCAAGCCAAAAATAAATACTTAATTCGGTTCTTGTTTCTAATATTTCTAAAATCATATTTCCTTCAATTAAATAGTAAAAAATGAAGTTTACAAAATAAATAATAATATCTTTAAAAGTTCCAATACAGTGCAACCCATAATCATCCAAAACCAGGTATCACAAGTGCATGAGCATCAACTATGAATATAAAATAAAATACAACATCTGTCCGGAACACAAATTGGACAGGAAACTATAAATACTCTGAAGGAGACTCTGTTGGTTGTGGACTCGTAATATGGAATGCAGCTCACGTAAGTCCCTGCAATAACTGCGCCTCTGCGCCCATAAGGCCACTAGGCATATATGCACCTGCACAAAAATGTGCAGCAAGTGTAGCATGAGTACGCAAATCAACGCGTACCCAGTAAGTATCCCGCCTAACCTCGAAGAAGTTGTGACGAGGGGTCGACTTCGACACTTACTAAGGGCCAACAATATGATAATATGAAAGTCTAATTAAGCAAGATATATATAACCACAAAACTCAGAACAAGAAATAACTGAACAATTCATCAACATATTTAAGAACCTAAATCCCTTCCTTCATTTTAAACAAATGAGCTTTCAAATAAAGAATTTATACCAGTTATAAAAGGAACTTCATGTTCTATTATCACACATAAATACCACCGAGGACGTTCGGCCCAATCCAGCATAAATGTAAACTGTGCATTGTCGAGGGTCGAACGGCGCGAACCATAGATGCATCTATTACCCCGCTCGCGGATCATACATGCGACGCGGTCAAATATAAATTTAAGGAATTACCCCGCTCGCGGATCATACTTGCGACGCGATTACACAGAGATTTCTTAAGTTATTATAGTATTCTTCCATTCTTTTCAAAATACGAAATTCAAATGAAAACTTTTAAGATCTCAATTTTTCCTCAGTTTCAACTCCTTTCAAAATATTTAATAAGCAAACTCAATCCCGCTCCTTCTCAAGACAAACAATAAACACAAATCAATATTAATACCCACAAGTCATGATGTAAGACTAAAATTACCCAGACATAGGCATAGCTAGTAGCCACGTACGGACTCTCGTCACTTCGTGCGTACGTAGTCCCCACAAATAGAAGCACATAATAATTTAGTTCACCTATAGGGTTAATTCCCTCTTACAAGGTTAGAAAGGAGACTTATCTCCCTCCGAAATTCCATAACCGGCTCCCAAGCCCTTCCAAAACTCAAACTAATGCCCAACGCTCCAAAACTAGTCAAATACGATGCAACCCAATCAAAATATACTCTAATACTCATAATTAATCAATTTATAATAATTTTCAACTCCGCTCGAAAAATTGATAAAGCAACCCTCGGGCCCATGTGCCCGAATTCCATAAATGTTCGAAGATAAACACTACCCATAGCATTACGAGCTTCAATATATAATTTATTCTCAATTCCATGCCCAAATTCGTGGTCAAAATCCAAAAAATCAGTTTCTAGGTTTTTCTTCAAATCCCAAATTTCTACAAATTTTCATGTCTTAATCCATGTATAAACCTTGTATTTAACTCACAACTAGAAGAAATCACTTACCTATTAATGATGATTGAACCCCCTCTCAAAATGCTCTAAACAATCGCCTAAGTCCAAGTGAAAAATGAGGGGAATGAGCTAAGTCCTGCATTAAAAGCTATTGCACAGGTCGCAGATGTCGCATTTGCGACACCTGGTTCGCAAATGCACAGGCCACAAATGTGACAAAATCATCGCAAATGCAAAGCTGAGCTCCCCACTGCCAAGGTCGCAAATGCGACTGAAAATCTCGCAAATGCGATTCCTGCCCAGATCAGGCTTCTTCGCAATTGCGAAGTCTTTCTCGAAAATGCAAACCAATTCTCGCATTTGCGATACTTGAGACACCAGCAAAGAAAAACCAGAAAATTGAAGCCTTATCAACCATCCGAACACGTCCAAAACTCACCCGAGCTCTCGAGGCTCCACACCAAAGGTCCACACTAGTCTAAACACATCATACGAACTCGTTCGCGGCCTTAACTAACATCAAACAACATCAAAATCGCGAATCGCACCCCCAATTCAAGCTTAATGAATTTTAGAACTTCAAACTTCTACATTCGATGCTGAAACCTATCAAACCACGTCCGATTGACCTCAAATTTTGCACACAAGTCACATTTGACATTACAGACCTACTCCAACTTCCAAAATTGGAATCCGACCCCGATATAAAAAAGTCCACTCCCGGTCAAACTCCTCAAAAACCTTCAAATTTTAGCTTTCGCCAAATGACCTTAAAATGACCTACGGACCTCCAAATCCACATCCGGATGCGCTCCCAATACCAGAATCACCATACGGAGCTATTCCCAGGCTCGGAATCCCAAACGGACATCAGTAACATTGAAATGCACTTCAACCCAAATTTAGAAAATTCTTCCAAAATGCCAACTTCCATAATAGGCGCCGAAATGCTCTTGGCTCCTCCAAAACCCGATCCGGACATACGCCCAAGTCCAAAATCATCATACTAACCTGTTGGAACCTTCCAATCCCGATTCTGAGGTTGTTTACTCAAAAATCACACTTTTATCAATTTCTCCAACTTAAGGCTTCGGAAATTAGAATTTTCTTTCCAAATCAAATCCGAACTTCCCGAAATTAAATTCCGACCACGTGTATAAGTCATAATACCTGAAGTGAAGCTGCTCAGGGCCTCAAACTGCCGAACGATGCACTAGGGCTCAAAACAACCGGTCGGGTCGTTACATTTCGGGAAAAATATTTTCTTTAAAATTAAATGTGAAGGCTCCCGCAGTGATATAAGAAAATGAGATATTGTGAATTTATTTCTGATTTGGGACTACGAGGTGATACCTCGGGAGTGCCCTTATTGATATTTCTTTATGGCTGCATTTACCTTTGGTTATTTTGGTAATTTCTTTAAAGTTGTAAATTTTTATTTTCTTTCCGCAAGGTATTATTTGTCCTTTTTCTGTGAAGTTAAATTGTGACATACTACTTACTTGATTCATCCCCATTATCATTATTATTATTATTATTATTATTATTATTATTATTATTATTATTATTATTATTATTATTATTATTATTATATTATTATTAAACTTTTCTCCCTGTCTTTTATTATTCTGGTAGGGCCTGACCTGACCTCATCATTACTCTACCGAGGTTAGGATTGGCACTTACTGGGTACCGTTGTGGTGTACTCATACTACGCTTCTGCATATCATTTTGTGCAGATCCAGGTACTTCCTAATAGACCAGGTATCAGTGAACTAGCTACACATGGAGACTTCAAGGTATATCTGCCAGCGTCCACAGACCTCGGAGTCCCCTTCTATCCTTATTGTGTTACTTTCCTTATTCTCTTTAGATTCTAATGTATAGAGACACTTAGAATAAATTCTTAGAAGTTTGTGACTTATTTCTACCGATTTTTTAGAGTTGTAAATATTTAAATTGCGATTTGATTTATTTTATATGTTGAGATTTGAGTTTCAGTTTTGTATTTCGCATAATTGATAGGCTTGCCATCACGATATCCTACGGAGGGAAATTGGGGTCATGACAAATATGTTTTACCATATTATTTTATTTTACTTTCTTATTTGTTAATTGATATGAAGGCTTCTTTCTTGATATCAATTGTTATTGCATTTCTTATATCTTCTTAAATCTTGTCCTATTTTCTTTTGGGGAAAGATTCATGATTTGTACTAGGCATGTGGAGCTTAGGCCTTTCGGCCACATTTCTATTTCTATTTTCAGGGACTGGACCTCAGCAACTTGGGCCGCGTGGATAGGGCAACTCTACATTTCTCATTGACGTTATTTGGTGAGACTCCACGCTAGTATTCGTGGAGGACTTTATTATATTACTATTCTTTTGAGCCACCAGGTTATGCCTCGGTTGACTATTCCATTTCGTGTCATAGATATTCCATAGACAGTAGTAGTATTCATTGTGGGTTGTAATCCTATGGTTACTTACATGGCGTGCATGAATGAAACTTTCTTTTATCTTTATGAAGCTTTGCCTACAAAGGAAAAATATTTACTTAAAGAAATTAATCATGTTTTGTCATATATCTTAAAAAGATTGTAATTGAAGAGGCTTTTGCATCCTCCTATTAGGCATATAGATGTGTATTAATCTATGGGATGGTTCACTCGGGTCTGGTAGAGTACCGGGTGCCGGTCACGTAGTTTTAGGGCGTGATAAACTTGGTATCAGAGCCCTAGATTCTAATTCGAGTTCTAGGAAGTCTATGGAATCGTGTCATGTAGAGTTCTCTTTATTGGTGTGTTGTGTACCACTTTTATATCGAGAAGGCTATATGGACATTATAAGAATACTTCACTCTTTTTTCTTATTCTAGAATCGTGCAATAGAACTAAGAAATATTTACTAACTCGTGCGCTATATCAATTGGCAGAAGATGGTGAACACGCGTGGCAATAATTTGAATCGGGAAGCTGCTCCTATACCTGATGCAGCTTTGGGAGGGGTACCCGCTAGACCTAGGGGACGACCTCCGAAGGCTGCAAGAGCACGGACTGCGCCAGTTCTAATGGCTCCAAGGATGGTCCAGGAGCTCGAGGAAGAAGTTGATGAGGTACCTACTCCACCTCCAGAACCAAATCACTTGGAAAAAACCCTCACTGATATTAGAAAGGCTATGGATACTTTTGCTTACCACATGGATATGCAGACCCAACAAAACCCTCAAGTGGGTATTCAGGCACTCCAACAAGGAGGGATGAGAGCACCAGCGGTTAAGGACATGGCACAGTTGGCCATGAAATTTGTGAGACTTGAGCCGCCAGTTTTCATTGGTACAGATCCCAGTGCAGACCCTTAGGACTTCTTGGAGGTAGTTGAGAAAACCACTACTTTGCTGGGAGTTAAAGACTACAAGGTGTTTCAATTGGAAGCCTACCAGTTGAAAGACATTGCTAACCTCTGGTTCAAAGGGGTAGAGAAAAGTCGACCGGAGGATGCACCTCTAATGATTTGGGCAGAATTTAAGAAGATCTTCTTTAAGAAGTGGTTACCACCAGGAGTGAGAGCCACCCTTGCGATATTATTTGAGACCTTAAAGCAGGATACCGTGACCGTCCTTGAGTATAGCATCAAATTAGAGAAGTTATCCCGTTATGCTCCCCACCTCATCCTCACCGAGGATGAGAAGATTGATCGCTTTGATCGTGGCTTGATTCTGGGCATCAAAAAAGATACGGCTAGTGGGAGAAGAAACACTACCTTTATTGACTTTGTAGATATAGCAATGGATCTCGAGAGGATTCATCAGGAAGAGAGGGCCAATAGGGAGCAGAACAAAAAGGCTCAGAATTTTGGCACTTTTAGTGCGATGCCTAGTTCGGGCAGGGGCAGAACAACAGAGGATCATCTGGCCCACCGTAGTCTAGGATGCAGACAACTTTCAGTAGCCCTCCATTGGCATACAGTTTCAGACAAGAAGGGCCAGTCTAGGTCCGTTCAGAGTGAGCACCGTACTGCACAGCAGGATCAGAGTAGTGTGGGTTCTCATCAGCAGCAGCCTAGTGTTACCATAGGACCCTGTGGTCCTTGCTATGGTTGCGGGTTGACGGGTCATATCCGAAAGTTTTGCCCTAACGGGCAACAGGGTTTGAGAGCTCACCTGACGCCTTCTATGGCTACTACTTCAGCTGCATCACCCCCACCTAGGGGTAATGGGGCCCATAACATGCACAATATAGGAAAGGTGCCACAGACAGCTGCTACTTCTCAGGGAACTGATCCTCGTTTCTATGCCATGCCTACTCACCCTACTGCAGAGGCTTCAAATGTTGACATCAAAGGTATACTTACAGTTTTTTCTCTACATGCGTATGCTCTTATGGATCCTGGATCTACTTTTTCCTATGTTACTCCGTACTTTGCTTTGGATTTTGGGATAGAGCCAGAACAACTACTTGAACCATTTTCTATGTCGACTCCGGTGGGAGATTCTGTTATTTCCTCCCGCATTTATAAGGGTTGTGTGATTATAATTCAAGATAGAGAGACTACGACAGACCTCATTGAGGTAGAAATGGTTGACTTTGATGTGATTATGGGGATGGATTAGTTATACAAGTGTTATGCCATTCTTGATTGTTGTGCTAAAGTGGTCAAGCTTGAGTTTCCTAATAAGCCAGTTCGTGAGTGGAAAGGCAATATTGCTGAGCCTCGAGGTAAATTTATTTCATACCTTAAGGAGAAGAAGATGATCACGAAGGGATGTCTTTATCATTTAGTCAGAGTCATTGACATAACTGTGGAGGTAACAAGCATTCAATATGTGCCAATTGTTAATGAGTTTCCTGATGAGCTTTCGGGTATTCCACCAGATCGGGGTTATCGAACTTGGGATAGATGTGGTGCCAGATACGCAACCGACATATACTCCCCTGTACCGAATGGCTCTAGTCAAGTTAAGAGAATTGAAGGAGAAATTGAAAGATTTACTGGATAAAGGGTTTATTAGAACTAGTGTATCACTTTGGGGTGTGCCAGTGTTGTTTGTGAAAAAGAAAGATGGTTCTTTGAGGATGTGTATTGACTACAGGCAACTTAATAAAGTGACCATCAAGAATAAGTATCCATTACCTCGAATAGATGACTTGTTTGACTAGTTGCAAGGGGCAAAGCTCTTCTCGAAGATTGATTTAAGGTCGGGGTATCATCAGTTGAAAATTCGAGAGAAGGATATTCCCAAAATGGCTTTTTGGACCCGCTACGGGCACTATAAATTTTTGGTGATGTCATTTGGGCTAACAAATACACCCGCAACCTTTATGGATTTAATAAATCGGGTTTTCAAACCATTTCTTGACAAATTCGTGATTGTTTTCATTGATGACATATTAGTCTATTCGCGAAGTCAAGAGGAACATGCCAATCATTTGAGAATAGTGATGCAGACGCTTTTGAAGAATGAGTTATATGCCAAACTCTCTAAGTGTGAATTTTGGTTTGAATCTGTGGCATTCTTGGGCCATGTGGTATCTCATGAAGGCATTAAGGTTGATCCTCAAAAGATTGAAGTGGTTAAGAGTTGGCCTAGACCAACTACACTGATAGAGATCCGTAGTTTTTTGGGATTAGAGAGTTACTATCGGCGGTTTGTTGAAGGCTTTTCTACTCTTGCATCTCCGTTAAGCAAGTTGACACAGAAAGCTACGAAGTTTCAGTGGTCAGATGCTTGCGAGAAAAGTTTTCAAGAGTTGAAAGCTGGATTGACTACGGTGCCGGTATTGATGTTGCCAACAGGTTTGGGTGACTTTATGGTTCACTGTGATGCCTCTAGAGTTGGGTTGGGTTGTGTCTTGATGCAAAAAAGGTAAGGTTATCGCTTATGCTTCTAGACAGTTGAAGATCCATGAGAAGAACTATCCGACCCATGACTTGGAGCTTACAATACATATTCAAGCAGAGGGAATTAAACTTGAGGCAAAGGAGATGGTTAGAACTATTGAAGGATTATGATTTAAGCATTCATTACCATCCGGGAAAGGCGAATGTGGTAGCCGACGTGCTAAGCCGAAAGTCAAGAGGTACTTTGGTGCATTTACCGATAGCTAAAGAGATTTCTATTTGTCCCATAGCACGTTCCTCTCTTATTGAGCATGTCAAGGCTAAGTAATTTGAAGATCCAAATTTGGTGGATATTCGAAATGGTGTACAATCTAAAGATATCCTCGCATTTTCTCTTGACGAGGATGGGGTGTTGAGGATGAACGGTCGCTTGTGCGTGCCAGATATTGATGGACTTCGTAATAAAATTATGGCTGAGGCACACAGCTCGAAATATTCTATACATCCAGGGTCCACAAAAATGTATAGGGACTTGCGGTAAGTCTATTGGTGGAATCGAATGAAGGAAAATATTTCAGACTTCGTGGCTAGATGTTTAAATTGCCATCAAGTAAAAGCTGAGCATCAAAGACCTGGTGGGTTGGCTCAAAATATTGAGATTCTACTTTGGAAGTGGGAGATGATTAATATGGACTTTGTGGTGGGTTTGCCTCACACCCGCTTTAAGCATGACTCTATTTGGGTGATTGTAGACCGACTTACAAAGTCGGCACATTTCTTACCGGTAAAGATGACTGACACCACACCACAGTACGCTAAGTTGTACTTAAAAGAAATTGTCAGACTTCACGGTATTCCAGCTTCCATTATATCTGATAAAGGGGCCCAATTTACTGCTCATTTTTGGCAGTCCTTTTAAGAGGGATTGAGTACAAGTGTCAATTTGAGTACCGCTTTTCATCCACAGACTGTCGGACAAGCTGAGAGAACTATTCAGATGCTTGAGGATATGTTGCGGGCTTGTGTCCTTGATTTTGGTGGGAATTAAGATGAACACTTACCTCTGATCGAATTTGCCTACAATAATAACTATCATGCTAGTATCTAGATGGCTCCATATGAGGCTTTGTACGGACGACGTTGTAGATCACCTATTGGATGGTTTGAGCCGACGGAGGTCGGACTACTTGGTCCCGATCTTGTACATGATGCCTTAGAGAAGGTGGCTTTGATTCAATAACGGTTTAAGACTGCTCAGAGTCGATAAAAAAGCTATACAGATGCACATCGACGTAAGTTAGAGGTTAAATAGGGTGATCAAGTGCTCTTGAAAGTATCTCCAATGAAGGGCGTTATGAGATTTGGGAAGAAGGTCAAGCTAAGTCCTAGATTCATTGGTCCATATCATAAAAAGGATTGGGGAAGTAGCCTATAAGATGGATTTACCTGCATCGATGACTTTGGTTCATCCTAGTTTTCATGTATTGATGCTACGGGGGTATGTGCCCGATCCTGCTCACATCGTCTCACCGGAGGTAGTAGAAATAAATGACGGCTTAACTTATGATGAAGAACCTGTTGAGATTCTTGATAGGCAAGTCCATAGGTTGAGGACTAAGGACATAACTTCAGTTAAAGTGTTATAGCGTAATCATGACGTCGAGAGAGCTACTTGGGAGGACAAGGAAGATATAAAAATCTGATATCCACACTTATTCACGACTTCAAGTATGACTATTTCTTTTTTTAGAAATTTTGAGTTTAGAGTTTATCATAATTTACTTCCATGGGGAAAGTGATTGATTGATTTATCTATTGCACATAGTTGTTGGACTTGTCTTATGGTAATAATATTATGTTGTGATGTTGGGAGAGGTTATGTACTGGTGTCTGAAGATATATGAAGTCGTGGATGCATTCACTGAGGTAGCTGTGATGAGTAGAGCCATGTAGGGCCTTTTATATTGTATTCTTATGGCTCGTTGTGAGGTTAAAATTTTGGGATAAGCCTATTAATGAAGGAAACTCAGCCAAAATTTTTAAAAATTTGAAGAGTTAGTAAAATTTCAAAGCTTTAAAAGAGTTAAGGAGTAAGCAAAGGCTTAGAGATTACTCTTTCAGACTTTAACACGACTAAGAATTTACATTCGAGGACGAATGTTTCTAAGTGGGGGAGAATGTAAAGCCCAGTAAATTCTTTTAGTTAATTCCTACTAATTTTGAGTTTGAGAATGCAATGTAATTAAATCTGAGTTACATGATTATTCAAGTGGAACAAAGTTATTGGAATGCTTAGGGATAATGTCGATAGTTAATCATTGAATTAGTGGAGGTTACAAGGTCATCAAATGCATTTGGAGTATATCAAGTTTCTATGTCATAAGTACTGAAATTTTGAGAATTCAATAGTATGTAACCAACTTGAAGAGTTAGAATTTAATAAAAAAAATAAGGATTTAGAATCCTAGCCTTTAGTTGGCAACGAGAAAGGATTTAGAAAACTAGAAAAATTGTACAACAAAGAGACAAGGATATAAGGGGGGAGGGGGGCAAGGAAATTAATTAAATAGCAAAAATAAGGGAATAATGGAAGTAATTATGAAAGACAAAAAGCAAGCATATTAAGTACGAAATGGAATGATTAAAGTTGAAGATCAAAATGTTGATTCAGTGATGGAATAAATTGGAACTCAGCGTAAGACAGTGAAGTGTAGATAAGGCGTGCAACTCAGCACCCGAAATTTAAAACCCACAGCTGAATTTTTATAGGCATTTCGTAGAGAGAGAAATTATATTATTTTGGACTTGGTCTTGGGGATTAGAGAGAATGAGGAGCTCTTTACCATTAATACATCTTTAAGGTAGGAATTAAATGCCTTTCTTTGATAGATTTGGTTCATTTATTACATTTCTTAACCCTCCAACATCGTGAGATTCATAGATTTTTGAAGATAATCTCAAGGACATTTCAAGAAACTCAAATCTTGAAACTTTTAGGGTTTGACAAAGAGGTAATTTCTTCACTCCAATCTTATGTACTATACTCCATGGGCGTAGTAGAGTATATTTATAAAGTTAGATTTGTATTTAAACCATCTATTCATAAAACCCTGGAAGCTAGTCTTGAAATTGAAGAGTTGATTGGTAAAGATGATGAATAGTGTTGGGTCTTATTTGAACGATATTATTTTGAGTTTTTAGTGGAACGACTAGATCCCATAACAAGTTTAATGAATGAGTTGGAGTTAAAATTCAAGGATTGACCTTCAAATGATGAAATGAGGATTTTTGTTAAATTTATGAAATTGGACTTAAATATTAGACACTTAGTTGATTTAGTTGGTATCGTTGTGATGCGTTCTTGAATTATGTGAGTTCGTATATGTAGATTGTGACTCGTTGGCATTATTGGATCATTTGGGGGTAAGGTTGGAAGCAATTTGAGGTACGTTGAAACTTACTACCCTCAGAACTTTTCTCCATACTCATATCAAAACACGATTAAATTGAGTTTTCAAATGTGAGTCCTAACTTATGGGGACGAGCGAGTTGGGATTGTACCATTCTTGCATCATAAAAGATGTAAGTGCTATGAATATTATTTTCTTGAAATATTTCATCTTAATTTTAAAAAACTAAATAAATAGGGAATAGCACTTGTAGTATTTTTTTTTAAAATGGAAATACATGAGTTGTGAAATATCTTGAATTTAACTATTCTCAAATAGTTGATTTGGTTATAAAAATCATCATTGATAAATATAAAGGTTTTGGAAGTTACTTAAATTCACCGAGATTGACCTTGGATACTTTTCCTCATTTGGTCATGAAACTACACGTGACGGTGTAGGCGTATAACCTACCTTACAGTTGGGGGCAGAGTAATTCCCATTAGGGGTACTACTGTGCTACTTTATTAGCATGACTGAGTCGATTCGTGCAGCACAACGATAAGACGACCTGAGCAAGTAGGATATATGATACTTGCCGCTAGATACATAACTTAGTTGACCTTCTTTTGTGTCGGTGATGGTTTAGTGCTCCCGATAAATGAAAAATCTAACATGATTTTGCAAAGATCAATGCTAAAGGAAGACTTTGAAATATGTTTTACTATATTATTTTATTTTACTTTCTAAATTGTTAATTGATATGAAGGCTTCTTTCTCGATATCAATTGTTATTGCATATCTTTTATCTTTTTAAATCTTGTCCTATTTTTTTGGGGGACCGGTTCATGATTCGTACTAGGTATGTGGAGCTTAGGCCTTTCGGCCACATTTCCATTTCTATTTTCAAGGATTGAACCTGAGCAGCTTGGGCCGCGTGGATAGGGCAGCTCTACATTTCCCGTTTACGTTATTTGGTGAGACTCCATGCTAGTATTCGTGGAGGACTTTATTATATTATTATCCTTTTGAGCCACCAAGTTATGCCTTGGTTGACTATTCCATTCCGTATCATAGAGATTCCATAAAAAATAGTAGTATTCATTTTGGGTTGTAATCCCATGGTTACTTATATGGCGTGCATGAATGAAACTTTCTTTTATCTTTATGAAGCTTTGCCTTCAAAGGAAAAATATTTAATTAAAAAAATTAATCATGTTTTGTCGTATATCTTAAAATGATTGTAATTGAAGAGGCTTTCGCATCCTCCTATTAGGCATATAGATGTGTATTAATCTATGGGATGGTTCACTCGGGTCTGGTAGAGTACTGGGTGCCGGTCATGTAGTTTTAGGGCGTGACAGAGACAACTGTCATAAATAAGAAAAAGTAGGGCGATGCTACTAAATTAACAAGAAACACAGAATTAATAATCTGGGGTGAAGCATCTATGGTGAACCGTCAAACAATAAAAAAAATAAAGTTATCATGAGATTTATAGATACAATGTATGTTGATGAACCATTTGTGCAAGAAAAATAATTTTTGAAGATGATTTCTGTCAAATACTACCAGTAGTTTCAAAATTAATGAGAATAGACTATAAATATTAACTCGATAAAATTATATTTATAGCATCAAATGGACGGCTCATAAAAAAAATGCGAGTAAGAACAACTTCACGAAGATGAACATAAAATTAGAGATGACTTTGTCCGTCTCCAATCAGCTGGTTTAAGTCCAATGGTAATAGTAGTGCTGAAATTTACTTAATATACTTCCATCATTAATAAAAGTACAAGCTCTTCAAAATAAGATTGAAAGAGCTATCTTAACTAGCAAAAATAAATATATCGATCAACCAAATAAGATGTTGATTGTCAATCTTTCTGCTTGTACATAAGTTTTAAAAACTTTAATTTGTGTACGTTCATATAAATATTTAAATATTTACGTGCAACGCACGAACATAGAAATTACTTTTTAGAAAAATGTCAATTTATTTCACCAAATTGGACAACACAAGAGAAATGAAGGCGGATCCGATGTTGCTACGGAAAGCTTATCCAACGCTTGAAAACGATATTGGAACTAGTTTAATGTTGCAATGTCGCTTCATATGAGTTTGAAAGGACTAAAGTTTGGGAACTTGTCAAATTGATCATGTATTAGGAATTGGTATACATTGATTGATTTTCTTTTGCTGTCCGTATCAGAATATGAATTACATATATTTAGAGAAATCATACAGTAACCTCAATTAATTTGGAATTAAAACCTTTGTTGATTGTTTGCTTGAAATATACTCCACCTCGTCCCATATAAAAAAAATTCTAGTCTTTTTAATTTGGTTCAAAATAAGTAATTTGTTTAACAACAATTAAGGTATTAATGATTTGTTTTCAAAATTGTCCTTGTCTAATAAATAACTGAACAAATTTTAAAAAGTTCCTGTGGATAGATTAAAGAGGAGAGATAAATGATCTTTCAGTCAAGTAATTTACTGAACTAATGTTTTTTGGTGACTTACTTAATGGATGTGCAAGGAAGGATATTTATCTTTTGTTTTTCTCTACCTTGCAAGTTCATTGTGCTCCATGTGATATGCTAGTAATAAAGATTGTCGGAAAAACTAACTAGCCTTTTTAGGATGGCCTGAAAATCAATCACTTTTGGACTTAATTATGTATGTTTTCTTTTTAATTGTTTGTCTATAATTGAAGGAAAAGAACAGTAGAGTAGAATACAAGAATATTACCTAAGCAAATATCGTTTTTTCCCCATTCTTTTTAAGATTATTGATAGTAGGCTATATTTATGTCAAATGCTCTTTTCGTTTAAGATTTGTTGTCTTAGTGCTCCAACCCAACAATATTTCTTACACCATTTTGATGTGTGAATAGCACTATTCATCAATATCATTACTATTCATTAATATTTTTTTTAATTATTATTATTATTATTATTATATTTTATTATATAACACTTTTAATTTAATATATTATAAATTTTATAATTACTTATACCTTTTATGTAGTATTTTTATAATATTAATTTTACATCTTAATTTTGGTGTATAATTTTTATCAATTAATTTTTGTATATATTATTTTTATATGAAATTATAAATTAATTTTTGTTATAAGTTATAATTGTATAAATTAAACCTGAAAGTTGAATATTTATGTATAAATTAAACTAAATTTATACTAAATGGTTATAAGTATAAGAAAGAAATATAAATTATATGGGATGAATATGTAAAAAAGAAAAAAAAAAGGATTTGTTTTATGAAATAAAAAAATAAATTTAAATAAAAGAAAATAACATACTAATATAGAAGAGAAAAGAATATAAAAGGAATATTATTTTTTGGTTTAAAAAATATTATAATGAGTTGAAGTTAAGTTGCACCAATCCCATTTTGGTGTAAATAAATGGTGCAGATGCCTAAACCTTTTACTCAAAAGTCTTCATGTCAGCTTAGCTACAGTTGATCTCATCTCTTTGCATCAAATCAATCAAATATGCTGACATAAGTTTGGCTAACTAGAGAGTGGTAGTGATGATATTGTATCTGCTGATTTAAATCTTTTCCATGTAATTCCACTTACGTTATATTCTCTTATATAAGAAGTGCCTAAGAGCAGCTGAAGCAGACAGCACTTCATAGACATGCCTGCTTTAACTATAATATATTTGCCATTTTCTATATAATTACGTTGAATGCCATCAGTTTACTAAATAAAGAAAACTTTTGACGCATTTTCAAGGCCCAATTGTCAGGCCATGTCTGCTTTAATCAACATCTTTGTTGCCCCCACCTTTCTAACTTATTACATCAATTGCCATCACATATTTTAGTGAATAAGTGGAACTCTGAGGTTTTTTCAAGGTCCAAAATACAAGTTGCCCCGTGAAACTACATTTAAATAAAATACGTTTATTTAGCGTTTATAACTAATATGGGCTGCTAGTCTTATTACTTGTTGATGAATTTACGTAGAATACAACTCTTTAAAGATTTATTTATATTTCATACAATTGCTTTTACAAAATTATTTTTCATACAATTTATTTTAAAATCTAATCTTTTTAAATAAATTATGTATAACTTTTTATATCCTAAAGTCTTTTTCTTCTTAAGATTCTTCCTCACTTAAAAGATATTTCTTTCCCCAAGTTAGGGCAATAAAATAGAGAAATTAAATTAGTTTACTATTCAACCTATTTCAAATTTATCAATGTTTCCTCTTTTTAATATTCGATGATCTTGCAATATCCAAATTCAGAAACTATTAAGATCATACTCTTCCACTTGTAATCGTAAAATTGTTTTCCCTTTCCACTAAATTTTTTATTCATGAAAATTGACTACCTTTTTTTCTTCCCATTTTCTGATATTATTAATCCCCTTTATCATCCCAAAACTTCTCCATATTTTGATTCCAATAGATTGTAGAGTTTTTGATTTGTGTGAATTTGATAACTACAGACGAGAAAAAAATGGGTATTGTTGCTGCGAACAAAAACAATGGAAAGGTCAAGAGAGTTGATTATACATTGTACTATACTTTTTCTGTTATAAATCCGTGGATGTCACTTTCAATGTATGTATATGTAGATGCAAATTCAATACCAAACGAATGAGTTCATTAATACATGTTACTTGAGAAGAGATTTGTAACTTATAAATAGGATGTTATTCTCCTATGGAATATACATAAGAAGCATACTTGAAATAAGGAAAAATTCTCTCCTCCTCTCTACATCTATTATCTATTCTTGTCTTCTTCTCTTTTGGTGCTTTAGTTTATAATTATAATATTTATTTTATAACACATCATCAGCACGAGGTTCTAACCAAGTGAGGTTGTCTGCTTCATCCGAATTTTATCTTTTTCCTAAAAGAGGTAGTCAGTTTCTTTTCTGATTCAGGTATACATTCCTATGTTTATAACGTTTCTATTGGGATCTTCTTTAACCTGCAATTTAATTACCATATGCATTACTTGTTTTGAATATGATTATAATAATTGCATTGGTATGAAAATAATAGGTTTCAGTTAAATTATTATTTCATTATATAAACTACGAAGAAGTTTAATCCTACACATAAATAAATAAGTATTAAAATTAAATTACAATAATTAGACTAATTAAGCGCACGTCCAAATATTCTAACAGAATATGCATTTAGAAGGAATTCGTGCAAAATTTTCAAAAGGTTTAAATGTGTCTTCAATAAATTTATCACCTAAGTGTACAAACTAATTAATGACTTTGAAATTAACAATTGAACTATTAGATGAATCGTATTGAATGTTGAAACTTGTCAGAATTGATATCATCTAGTTTTATGCCTACTTAGCTTATTGAAACGTATTCTAAGTAGAACAAAATTATACTAGTACATATTAATTGAACTTATTTATTCTATGAAAATATACTTATATGTCTAAAGTTTTTGTGGATAATATTAAACACTAATTTATCATCGCACTGCATATAATTATTTGTTTGATAATTTTACATATAGAATATTAATACACGATTATGCACTGCACTGAATTGATAATAATTCTTGTCATTCTAATTCACTTATTTCTATGATAGTTTTCACTATGTCGAATTTGTCAAAATTTAAATTTATGGCACTTGACATCTCTGGGAATAACTATTTGCCATGGGTACTTGATGCTAAAATTCACCTTGACGTTAAAGGTCTTGGTGACACTATTAAAGAAGGAAATGAAGCATCAAGTCAGGATAAGGCGAAAGCCATGATTTTCCTTCGCCATTATCTCGATGAAGGGTTAAAAAGTGAATATTTAACCTTGAAAGATCCATTTCAATTATGGACTAGTTTGAAGGAATGATATGACCATCTAAAGGCCACGGTATTGCCAAGAGCTCGTCGTGAGTGGATGCACTTACGGGTTCAAGATTATAAGACCATAAGTGAATATAATTCTGCTATATATAGAATAATTTCCCAACTAAAATTATGTGGGGAACCTATGAATGATGAGGACATGCTGGAAAAGACTCTTTCCATTTTTCATGCCTCAAATATGGTGTTACAGCAGCAATACCGTGAAAAGGGCTTTAAGAAATATTCTGAGTTAACTTCATGCCTTTTGGTGGCTGTCACGACCCCAAATTTCCTCTGTAGGATGTCGTGATGGCACCTAGTCTCTAAGACTAGGTAAGCCTATCAATGCGGAATAATAATAAATATCTGAAATAAATAAACTACAATTCAAACAATTTTAACTCCCAAAACCCGGTAGAAATAAGTCACAAGCTTCTAAGAATTTATTCTCAATGTCTCTATATGTCAAAGTCTAAATAAAATATAAGGAAGCAATATAAAATGATAGAAGGGGACTCCGGAGTCTGCGGACGCTGGCAGATATACCTCGAAGTCTCCGTGCGCAGGTAACTCACTGGCGTCTAAGCTGGTAAAATATACCTGGATCTGCACAAAAAGATGTGCAGAAGTGTAGTATGAGTACACTACAGCGGTACCCAGTAAGTGACAAGCCTAACCTCGGTAGAGTAGTGACGAGGTCAGGTGAGGCCCTACTAGAATATAATAATGACATGGTAAAATGTTTATCAATGTAGTAAAATAAAATGACATTGGAAATAAATCAAATAGTATGTCACATTTAATGACACCAAATAATTGCAAATAATATCTCGTGGAATCAAAACAGAATTTCCTTCAACTTTATGAAAATCACAACAACTAATCAAAAGCAACTATGGCCATAAATCAATATCAACAAGGGCACTCCCGAGGTACTGCCTCGTAGTCCCAAATCATAAATAAATTCACAATATCTCATTTTCTTATATTACCGCGGGAGCCTTCACAATTTATTTAAAGAAAATATTTTTTTTCCGAAATAGCATCCCGCATTTTTGTCACCCTTATCACACCGCATGACTTCTAGTAGTTCCCCTACTAGCCACGCGTATCAAGCCACCCTTATCTCACCGCATGCGTTTCAACACCCAGACCTTATACCACCGCATGCATATTAATATCACAATATATCACAATTTGCACTTCAAGTGCCCAATATTTTAATTTTTCCACAAAAAAATCAACAACAATAGTTTTCAATAATAAAGAGCTCACGGCTCATGCCAGAATAATCCAAAAAAAAAATAATCTTACGAAAATATTCAAGAATAAATAATTCAGGAAAATAATATTTTAAAATTTTAATATGTTACTTCAATATCAAATTTAAAAATGTCAAATACTTCATATTAATAATATTTAATTTAAAGAAAATCAACCTTCAAATAATGCACAGTATAAAAGAAACCAAGTTTCAATTAAACAAAAAAATAATAATTAGCAGGAAAAGGTCAAGCAATTTAAAAAAATATAAACATTAAATCAATAATGAAGAATATAACAAAATAAAATAATTTAATTAATGCGCAATAATGATATACACAATTTAAAACATAATCTTTCACATTTAGCCCGTGTACACACTCGTCACCTCGTGTACACGACTTTTCACACATTACAATTATCAATCCTAGGGGAATTTTCCCCACACAAAGTTAGACAAGTCACTTACCTCGACTTGCTCCAATTTAACCAAGTATTATACTTTTTCCTCGATTTTCCGACTCCGATCGACTCGTATCTAGTCATAATTAATTTGATACAATCAACAAAAATTATAGTAGTCAATTTCATAAGAAAATATTATATTTTTAATAAAATCCGAAATTAGCTCAAATTTTGCCCGTGGGGCCCACATCTCGGAATCTGGCAAAACTTATAAAATCCGATAACCCATTCAATTACGAGTCCACCCATACCAATTTTACCAAATTCCGATAACAACTCGACCTCCAAATCTTAAATTTTATTTTTTGTAAAATTTTGCAAAAATCTTGATTTTTCTTCCATAAATTCACGGATTCATGATGTAAATGAGTATGGAATCATGAAATATAATCAATATAGGATAAGGAACACTTACCCCAATGTTTTCCCGTGACAATCGCCCAAAAATCGCCCAAGAACCGTGCTCCAAAAATCCAAAACGAAATGAATAAAATGACCATTTTTGGTCCTTAAGTTTCTGCCAATCCGTCAATAAAAGTCCATTTTCCGTCACTAAAAGTCCATTTTTCGTCACTAAAAGTCCACCAGAAACTGCTCTACCAGCCTTCCTTCAATCGATCATAACTTTATGTACAAATGTGCAAATGATGAATGGTGTAACTTTCTGGAAACTCGGATCAAACGACTACAACTTACATGTTTTAAAAAATTTTCGATTCCTTATGAATTTCGAGATATAAGCTTCTAAAGTTGGCTCCACACATCAAAAATTTCTGGCCAAAATTTCTGAAAAAACTGCTCTACCAGTCTTCATTCAATCCATCATAACTTTCTGTACAAATGTTCAAATGATGAAAGGTTTACATTTCTGGAAACTAGAAGCAAAGGTCTACAACTTTTATGTTTTAAAAATTTTCTGATTCCTTATAGATTGTGCGATATAAGTTTCCGAATGTGGCTCCATGCACCAGAAATTTCCGGCGAAATTTCTGCAACAGAAATTTCCAGCAGCCTTCTTTGTCCGAAATCCATTCCGTTTACCTTCCGAAATCCATCCGAGACCCTCGGGACCTTAACCAATTATACCAACATATCCCAAAATACAATACGAACTTAGTCGAGGCTTCAAACCACATCAAACAACATCAAAACGACGAATCGCACCTCAAATCAAAATCTATGAACTTTGAACTTTCAAATTCTATATCTTGTGCCGAAACACATCAAATCAATTCGGAATGACTTCAAATTTTGCACACAAGTCATAAATGACATAACAGACCTATTCCAATTTCCAGAATCGGATTCCGACCTCGATATCAAAAAGTCAACCCCCGGTCAAACTTCCCAAAAATTCAACTTTTGGCATTTCAAGTCTAATTCCACTACGGACTTCCAAATAAAATTCCGATCATGCTCATAAGTCCAAAATCACCATACAGAGCTTTTGAAATCATCAAAATTCTATTCTGGGGTCGTTTGCACATAATTTGACATCCGGTCACTATTTGAACTTAAACTTTTAATTTTTTATCAAAATTCCATATCTCGGGCTAGGGACCTCGGAATTTGATTTCGGGCATACGCCTAAGTCTCGAATCACGATACAGACCTACCAAAA
Organism: Nicotiana tomentosiformis; assembly: GCF_000390325.3. Taxonomy (NCBI): domain Eukaryota; kingdom Viridiplantae; phylum Streptophyta; class Magnoliopsida; order Solanales; family Solanaceae; genus Nicotiana; species Nicotiana tomentosiformis. Next base: position 36,164,702 of record NC_090812.1, on the reverse strand, counting down.
TTGTCAAAACACTTATCCGAATCTGTTTGCTCAAACTGTTGACCAAAGTCAACTCAGTTGAGTTTTAAAGCTCTAATTCACATTTTAATTTATTTTTCACCTGAAAACTTTCCGAAATATTTTTACGGACTGCACGCTCAAGTCGAGTAATGGTAAATAGTGCTTAGATCACATAATTAATTATTAAATTTAAAGATGATATTTTGGGTCATCATAGTGGCTGAACAACATAATACCCTTTTAATAAAAAATCATGAAGCCCGCCCATCTGGATCAGCTCCATTTCCAGAAGCGAATCTGGGAACGATAGATCCAAAGTCTGAAAAAAGATAAAATAATTATCGTGGCCGTATAAATATACGTGGGCGTGGCAAGGGGCAAAATAATAATTGCCATGGTGGTGGTAGTTATAAACAAGAGAACAATAAGGGTTCTCAGAATAATCCTTCAAAAGGCAAAGGTAATATTTGTCACCGATGTGGTATGAAAAATCATTGGGCATGAATTTGTCGTACCCTGAATATTTTATCAAACTTTATCAAGCATCTATAAAAGGGAAACAAAATAAAGTTGAGACTCACTTGACTTTTCAAAATGATGTTGAGGCGGGCCCTATAAATAATCATGATAAAGTTGAAATAAACCTTGCCTATAAAGATGATATTTTTGAAGGCCTTGCAGATATTACTCATTTAGAAGCTGGAGACTTCTTTGAGCATCATAACTGAAAACTTATTATTGGAAAAAATTATAAAAATAAATATATTTATTTTTATGAAGTTCATATTTTGAATAAAACTTTTTATGTTGTCAGTATTTAATTTCATAAATGTAGTTTCTTTTGTTCTTAAATTTTTCAATATTACTTATGATGTATTTTTTTTTTATTCTTGAAGAATATGAAAACTTCCAGTCTTCAGTTGTCCGTATGAATAATAAAGAAGAAATATGTCTTCTGGATAGTGCTACGACGCACACCATATTAAAAGATAAGAGATATTTCTCTTATTTAATTATGAAAGAAGCCAATATCATAACAATATCTGGTAGTACAAAATTAATTGAGGGCTCTGGAAGAGCGACTGTATTACTACCAAGAGGAACTATATTGGTTGTTAATAATGCATTATATTGTAGTAGGTCTCAAAGAAACTTGTTGAGTTTCAAAGATATTCGCCAAAATGGCTATCATATTGAGATCACCAATGAAGGAAAGGTTGAATACCTTTATATTATTACAATAAAAGCAGAAAAGAAGTATGTGCTTGAAAAGCTTCCCGCATTTTCCTTCGGATTATACTACACTAATATTAGTGTAGTTGAATCACATGCCATAGTAAACAAGGAGTTTACTAATGATTTTATTATTTGGCATGACCGGTTGGGTCATCCCAGTTATAATATGATGCGCAAAATAATTGAGAATTCACATGGTCATTCATTGAAGAACCAGAAGATTCTTCAAATTAAAGAATTCTCTTGTGCTGCATGTTCTCAAGGAAAACTGATTATTAGACCATCAGTAATTAAAGTTGGAGTTGAATCTCCTGTATTTTTGGAACGTATACAGGGTGATATATGTGGGCCCATACACCCTCCATGTGGACCATTCAAATATTATATGATTTTGATAGATGCATCTACAAGATGGTCACATGTGTGCTTGTTATCAACCCGCAATTTGGCCTTTGCGAGGTTACTAGCTCAATTAATAAGATTAAGAGCACAGTTTCCAGATTATGCAATTAAGACACTTCGTCTCGATAATGCTGGTGAATTTACGTCCCAGGCCTTTAATGATTATTGCATATCAACTAGGATAATAATTGAGCATCCAGTTGTTCATGTTCATACTCAAAATGGTCTAGCAGAATCATTGATCAAACGCCTCCAATTAATTGCTAGACCAATACTTATGAGAACAAAACTTCTCATTTCGGCATGGGGCCATGCTATTTTGCATGCAGCAGCTCTTGTGTAGATCAGACCCATAAGTTATCATAAAGTCTCCCCAATACAATTGGCTTTTGGTCAGGAGCCAAATATTTTTCATATTAGTATATTTGGATGTGCAGTATATGTTTCAATTGCTCCACCACAACGCACAAAGATGGGACCCCAAAGAAGATTGGGGATATATGTTGGGTATGAATCTCTTTCTATTATAAAATATTTGGAACCTATAACTGGAGATTTATTTACGGCAAGATTTGCTGATTGTCATTTTGATGAATAAGTATACCCAATATTAGGGGGAGAAAATAAGCAGTTGCAAAAGGATATAGATTGGAATGCATTGTCACTATCTCATTTAGATCCTCGAATAAATCAATGTGAACACGAGGTTCAAAAGATAATTTATTTGCAAAATATTGCAAATCAACTACCTGATGCATTCACTAACCTACCAAGGGTGACTAAGTCACATATTCCAGCTGCTAGTGCTCCTATTCAAATTGATGTCCCAGTTAGACAATCTATAAATGCAAATGAGTCTAAGCCACGCTTGAAACGTGGTAGACCAATTGGTTCCGAAGATAAAAATCCTCGAAAGCGAAAAAGAGCAAATGATCTAGGAGATCATAATATGGAGGTAATTGCTCAAAAAGAGCCCTGTGACATAACAAATGATAAGATCTTAGAGGAGGTCCAGGTACCTGAAAATAATAAGAATGAAGAGATCTCAATAAGTTATGTCTCTACGGCAAAAAGGTGAAACCGAAATACTATTATTGTCGACAACATTTTTGCTTATAATGTTGCTGTTGAAATAATGCAACAAGATGAGGATCTTGAACCAAGATCTGTCGATGAATGTAGACAGAAAAATAATTAAAAAAAATGAAAAGACGCTATCCAGGCAGAATTAGCGTCACTTGAAAACCGTGAAGTATTCGGACATATAGTCCGAACACCTGAAGGAATAAAGCCAGTGGGATACAAATGGGTTTTTGTGCGAAAATGAAATGATAAAAATGAAGTCGTTAGATATAAAGCACGACTTGTGGCACAAGGATTTTCGCAAAGACCTGGCATTGATTATATGGAGACATATTCTCCTATGGTGGATGCAATTACTTTCAGGTATCTTATAAATTTGGCAGTCTATAAAAAACTTGATATGCGTCTAATGGATGTTGTCACAGCCTATTTTTATGGCACATTAGACAACAAAATTTATATAAAAATTCCTGAAGGGCTCAAAGTTCCTGAAACTAATAAAAGTTTTCGGGAAACTTGTTCAATAAAGCTTCAAAAAGCCTTATATGGATTGAAACAATCAGGGCGAATGTGGTATAATCGCCTGCGTGAGTATTTGCTGAAAGAAGGGTATAAGAATAATCCAATTTATTCTTGTGTATTTATAAGAAGGTCTGGATATGAATTTGTTATGATCGATGTGTATGTTGATGATCTAAATGTCATTGGAACTCCTGAGAAACTTCCAAAAGCAATAGATTGTTTGAAGAAAGAGTATGAAATGAAAGATCTTGGAAAGACAAAATTTTGTCTTGGTGTACAAATTAAGCATATGAAAGATGAAATTTTTGTCCATCAATCAACTTATACCGAAAAGATCCTAAAGCGTTTTTATATGGATAAAGCACATCCATTGAGTACCCCGATGATTGTGAGATCACTTGATATAAATAAAGATCCATTTCGACCTCATGAAAATTATGGAAAACTTTTTGGTGATGAAACTCCATATCTTAATATAATTGGGGCACTAATATATCTTGCAAATAATACTCGACCAGATATAACTTTTGCAGTAAGTTTATTAGCAAGATTTAATTCCTTTCCAACAACAAGACACTGGAATGGTGTTAAGCATATTTTTATATACCTCCGAGGGACTATTGATATGGGATTATTTTATTCTTATGAATCTGATTCACAGTTGATTGGTTATGCAGATGCATGTTATTTGTCTGACCCACATAAAGCCCGTTCTCAAACATGCTATCTATTTACTTGTGGGGGTACAATTATTTCATGGCATTCAACAAAACAAACTTGAGCTACTACATCTTCCAATAATGCAGAGATAATAGCTATTCATGAAGCTAGTCGAGAATGTGTATGGTTGAGATCAGTGACTCAACATATTCAACAATTGTGTGGTCTTTCTTTAAAAACAAAGATTCCAACGATATTGTATGAAGACAATGCTACTTGCATAGCTCAACTTAAAGGAGGATATATCAAAGGAGATAGAACAAAGTTTCACCAAAGTTTTTTTAACACACGATCTTCAGCAAAATGGTGAGATAGATGTTCAACAAATCCGTTCAAGTGACAATCTAGCAAATTTATTCACTAAGGCATTACCAAGATCAACATTTGAGAAGTTGAGACATAAGATGGAATGCGTCATTTTCGAGATATCAAATAAAGCTTTCATCAGGGGGAGTATAATACGCGCGGTACTCTTTTTCCTTTAACCAAGATTTTGTCCCAATTGGGTTTTCCTGGTAAGGTTTTTAATGAGGCAGCACTCAATGCGTATTACAAGATATATGTACTATTTTTCCTTCACTAGGCTCTTTCCCACTGAATTTTCCTAGTAAGGTTTTAATGAGGCACATTATCAATGGACATCCAAGGGGGAGTGTTATAAATCCATTGTATGTGGATGTCACTTTCAATGTATGTAGATGCTCTCTTCGTAACTGTCTTTGGCAAATTCAATACTAAACGAATGAGTTCATTAATACATGTAACTTGAGAAGAGATTTGTAACCTATAAATAAGATGTTATTCTCCTATGAAATATACATAAGAAGCATACTTGAAATAAGGAAAAGTTCCCTCATCCTCTCTACATCTCTTATCTATTCTTATCTTCTTCTCTTTTGGTGCTTTAGTTTATAATTATAATATTTATTTTATAATATTTTCTTTTATTTTTGTAATTGATACAAAATATACATTATTTGTATATATTATATTGTGTACAATATATTTGTTAATGGTGTTTCTTTCTTTCTAGTATGTGTATACAGTAAATGGTAAAGGTAGACTATAATGAAATTTGTTCTACGCTAGATTTTTGCAATGTGCTAATTAATGCTTATACTGTATATATGATATACATTATTATATAGCCCGTATACTATATATCATATAATGTATTATTGTGTATTTGTATATTTATATAATATACAATTTATATAAGTAAATTGTACAAATATGAATGTGTATCCTAATAGAATGATAATTATTGTTACTGTAACAGTACACATTACAGGAAATACTTATCTAAAAAAAGTCAAACTTTTTCATAATAATTATGATTTTACGTAGTACGCTTCTTGATATGAAATGCTTTGTATACAAAAGTTTTATTTCTATCTAGATTTAAAATATATTTTTTCTATGCAAAAATGGTCTAATTATTCAATTGGCTCCTACTGGAATAAGAAAATTGTACGTATTAGCTAAAAAGGAAAAATAATTTATATATTACGTATATCATACTTTACGCATAAACTATATATTGGACGACAAACTAAAATTGGTTTCAGATGGAATAGCAATGAAAATGAATTAGAATGCTAGCTAATTTGTGTTGGAGCTTTTTTAGGTAAGAGATTATTTTGTTTTGATATGCATTTAATTATGTTATCACCAATATAAAGAATCTCCTTGTTTTTAGCCTTTTATTCATAGCAATAATCTTGATTGTATAGTATATAGAATAACATTTAAAACGTGTAGTTGTACAATATGTAATATCTAACATAATTGTAGTTTATATAACTAACTCTTATAGATATTGTATTTATGAAAATTTCCCTTAATTGTTCTTGCTTCTTTAGTTTAAAGTTCTATATTAATTATGGTGGGCCCATTAAATTCTTATTACTCTTCTGCAGACACTGATGATATCAAAGTACAAGCACTTTATTATTGAATTCTTACAAGTTGTATTTTATAGTTTCATTTTATGTAAATTTTGAATATGTATGTACTCTCATAATATCATTTATTTGTTACTATATTTTTGGTCAATCAAATTTTATTTGGGGAAGAGAGGAGCTTTGTGTTTTACTTACATCGCAAGATGTATTACAAGATAGTTCTAAAAATAAAAAATAGAATATCAAATAAAAATGGTAGAGAAAACTAAGGCTAATAATAGTTTTAAAAATATTAAATAATGCATAATTTATAATCATAAATGTAAAGTAAAAGTTCTATATTTTTCTAAATATATAATGTTTAAAAGTTTTTAAGCAATTTTTTGTTTTAATATTTTTTGAAGTGTGTAAATATTTTTTTCTTTTAATTTCTTATTTGATTTAAAAATAGGAACAAGGAGAATATTAACTATTATAACCAAGTCACTAAAAATATTCTACACCATAAATTAATTACATAAAGCTAATCCTTAAATGTTACTGCACCACTTCAAATCAAAACGTTATGTTACTTTTATTAATCATTACTTTAAGACATTCCCATTTAAAAAGGGAGAAAAACTTTAGTTCCAACTTAGTTTAAATATTAGTAGTAAAGTAATTGGTTTTTAATAAGAAAATAGTCATTTGATTGAAAAATATCATGGGACCCCGTTAGAACTCATGGTATTACTGTCTGAAGGTTAATATCTTTATCATTTGCATTTTATGATTATTTTTTCTTGGGTTAAAAAAGACATATCATTTTATATAATATTATTAACTAATGAATTGTCAACGAAGAAAAATTCAATCTCCTTAGTTATTCATAAATTAGCGAGGATATATAAAATAAATCGAGGGTCTTTCTGGTTATATTTAACGAGCTAAGAAATTAGTAAAATAATTTTCCAGAAATATTGGTCAATCAAAACATTTGATACAAGTGCAAGAGAAGCTATGAATTTTATGGAAGATTAATTAATGTAACTTTAAATTACAAATCACCACTTTCATTAAACAATAGGAGAGCTATACAAATAGGTACAGTCAGACTAAATTAGGCATCTTAAAAAATGTTTCAACTTCTATATTAATTGTAAATATTTTACTAAATAAACAACCACGTTTCTCAGAGATACTTGAGGCTTTTCCTAATTATGTGTTATTACTATTTAGTATGAATCACGTCCTAACTCGTGCTTGAACTATGGTCTAGATATATAACAATAATATGTAATTACACATTCGTCGGCATATTTAAAAAAGGACATTGGTTTGTAACCACAAAATAGTGCGCTGTACAAAAAAGTAAAGGCACATTTACAACCTCGGTGAAAAACATTCATGCTTCAAACCCAAATCCATGGTCATTGAGTACAGGAAAAAGCAGGAGCCACAAGTTGAAAAGGCAGCATTTTTATAAAAATAGCACAAACAAAATATATAGTATTAGAGGTTCACAAACAGATCTTAGGCAACTAAAGAAGTGATAATCAGATTAAGGTGATTTTTGGGGACTCTAACTCACTGCAGGAAATAGAAAATTTAACTAAGCTCTCTTTCTTTCTTCCATGGGAGGAGTGGAGATAGAAAAATAATTAAATGAAATCAAGATTGTTCTTCAAGAAATAATATTTGTATATTGTAATATAGCATAAGATGATATCACGTAGTTAAAACATTGTGATAGACCGACAAAAAGTAAACTATATTGACAAGAAGCATTTTTTGATTCACTGAAGTTACAAACAATAATACATGGTAAAAATCTAAGTGCCTAAACATATTTGTAAATATTTACCTTCAGCTATACCACAAACTTTATTAAGTGGATAGAGGACTAGGGATAATTTTAGTTAAAAGATATATTTATAATTACTATTATCAACTGATTTTCTTAATAAGTGTGCAAAAACCTTGAAACACGTTTTAGACAAGATAATATAACATAAATTGTTGGGTTCATAATATTCATCAGCTAATATGCACACTTAAGCAGTAAAATACTTAAATATTTTATAGAATTCCCCTTAAACACTTGAAAATATTATTTAAAAATATTTAACACCTCAAGAACAATTTTAGATTTTTAATATTGGCTCGTGCACAGCACGGGCTTTACCTCTTCTAGTTTATTGATAAGACTTGTCATATTTTACAAGTGGTAAGATCTCTTAAAGGAAAATGTTTCTATAATTTTTTTCCTTTCTGTCCAATATTATTTCCTCCCATACTACTAACTTCTTTCTTAGTTGACTTTGCTTCAAAATTTTGGAGAAAAGCTTCAACACATTTTTTTAGTGTTTGGTTAAAACATAAATATGTAAAAATATGAAAATAAAATTTTGGGCAAAGATCCTTTTTAGCTCGCGACTAAAATTATTTATATTTGATAGCCAAAAAAATATATAAAATTAGTATATTTTGATACTCTATAACATACATAGTTTTAGGGTATATATAAAATTAGTATGTGTATATATATACACTAGCTTTAGGGTACGCGCGATGCACGTGAATCCTATCTCAATGAGTATAATTTTTTAAAAATAATATTAAATTATAAAATAAAAGTGTACATTCCTAAAGATGATCATGAATATCGATGTGTATAACTATCTCAATAATTAAAGAAACTATCTTAGAAGTCCATAATATCAATAATTAAACTTAAAATTTATTCCAAGTTTATAATTTCAATTTCACGGGTAAGAACCTTGGAAATCTAAATAATCTTGAAGTATACAACTTACAACATATAAGCAGGTAACTAATAATCTACGAACTTTAAATAACACAAAATCAAAGTGCAATAATAAACAAAAAAAAGGTATTAAAAATAAATAAATAAATAAATAAAGTAAGGTAGTAAGATATTCTACAATTGAAAGCTAGCTAATAAACCCACTCATATTTAGCTAAATGTATCATGGATTAAAAATTAAAGAATCTCATAAATTATCTTGTTAATTTTGTGCCCTTTATTGATTTCTGCTCAACATTTTTCATAATTATAATAGTGCATTTAAATTTTTTGAAAGTTAAAAGTATAATATTAAATAATTGTGATGACCCAAAAGGTCATCTTTAAATTTAATAATTATTTATGTATTCTGAGACCTCAAACAACACTATTCATCATTTCTCGACTTGTGTGCGCAGTCCGTATAATTTCCTGAAAAGTTTTTATATGAAAAGAATTGATTAAAATGAGAAATAAAGCCTTAAAACTCAACTGAGTTGACTTTGGTCAATATTTTGAGTAAATAGACTCGGATCAGTATTTTGATAGTTCCGGAAGGTCCGTATCGTGATTTGGGACTTGGGCGTATGCCCGAAATTTAATTCGGAGGTCCCTAACTCGAGTTATCGCATGTTGTCAAAATTTTTAAGTTTAAAGGTTTAATGTGATGACCTAAAAGGTCATCTTATATTTTAGAACTCGATTCTGCACTCTTAAGCCTTAAAAATCTTATTTTTACCCTCATCGATTTACGTGCACAGTCCGGGTATTGATCCGGAAGGCTTATATGTTAAAAACTGATAAAAATAAGAATTTTTACCCAAAAACTTCACTTGAGTTGACTTCAGTCAATATTTTTGGTAAACGGGCCCGAATCTGTATTTTGACGGTCTCGGTGGGTCCATATCGAAATTTGGGATATGGGCGTATGCCCGGAATCGAATTCGGAGGTCCCTAACTCGAGTTATGAATTTTTGATGAAAATTAAAAGTTTGAAAGTTTAATGAATTTTAAGAATTGGTTGATGTTTGGCCTTGCTGATACCGGGTCCGTATTTTAGTTTCGGAACCCGGTATAGGTCCAATATAATATTTATGACTTAACTGTGAAATTTGGTGAGAAACGGAGTTGGTTTGACGTGATTCGGACGTACGGTTGTAAAAATATGAATTTTAAAGCTTTCTTGAAAATGTCATTGGATTTGGTGCTAAGTTCTTAGTTCTAGGTGTTATTTTGGCGATTTGATTACGCGAGCAAGTTCGTATAATATTTTTAGACTTGTGTGCATGTTTGGTTTGGACTCCTGAGGGCTCGGGTGAGTTTCGGATAGGCTACAGGATGTTTTTGATTTAGGAAAATCTAGTTTTCTGCAGTTCCAGGTGCCTTCTAGTTTTCTTCTTCGCGAATGCGAAGTAGAAACTGGGATGGCTGAATTTTCTTCTTCGCGAACGCGAAGGTTTGGTCGCGAACACGAAGCGATGGGGGCTTTACCCTTCGCGAACGCGACCAGATCAGCACGAACGCGTAGTGTTAGGGACCTGGGGGAGGGGTCAGTCTTTCCTTCATCGCGAACGCGAGTAAGGTCTCGCGAACGCGAAAGCCAGGGGGAGTAGCCTTCGCGAACGCGAAGGAGGACTCGCGAACGCGTAAGCTTGGCAACTCTGTTCTTCGTGAACGCGACAGTGTCCTCGCGAACGCGATGAACATTGTCGCCCAGTGCATAAACAGTCCCAAAATAGGACTTAAGCCATTTCTTCAACTTCTCAAAAACCAAACGGGCTAGAGGCGATTTTCAAGAGATATTTTCTTTCCCAAAGTGTTGGTAAGTGATCCTAAACCATTTTATTTCAATTACCCATTACATTTCATGAATTTTTAACCTAAAATTTAGAGTTCTCATGGTAGAATTGAGGGTTTGGGGTAAAAACTAGGAATTTCAAAATTTGGGAGATTTCAAAACCAATTATATAGGTGAATGGGAAGTGAATTAAAAACTGAATTTCTAACCTAAAATTTAGGTGAATGGGAAGTGAATTTTGGTCCGAACCTCGGGTTTTGACCAAGCGGCTCCGGGGTCAATTTTTGACTTTTTGGAGGAAGTTTGGAAAAATCTAAATTTATGCAATGTAATTGATTCCTTTAGTAATATTTGATATTATTGAGTCGTTTTTGAATAGATATGAGTGGTTTGGAGGTGGATTCTAGAGGAAAAGCTGTGATTGAGTATTGAGTGACATTCGGAGCGAGGTAAGAGTCGTGGTTAACCCTGACTTGAGGGAATTAGGAACCTCAGACTATTTGCTATGTGAAATTCATGTGAGCGGCGTATATGTGAGGTGACGAGTACTTATGCTCCGCCAATTTACCTGTTCTCCATGTTTCTCTCATTTTCTCATATTGTCTCATTTTCGCATGCCTAATTGCTATGTGTTTAAACTAGTGTTGTTAAGTTGATTGTTCTTATCATGTTTAAGCGTCTTCTAGTGATAATTGAATATTGACTCTAAAGTTAAGGTTGATATTGTGGAACCAAATGTTGAAGTAAGGCTTGTATTTGTTATTCTATCTCCCTATTGTTAATTGTTCATTGCATTATGGTAAGGGAGAGTGTTAATGCACGAAGGGTGATGTCATGCCATATTGTGAGTGTTAATGCACGAAGGGTGATACCGTGCCATATTTTGAGTGTTAATGCACGAAGGGTGATGCCGTGCCATATTGTGAGTGTTAATGCACGAAGGGTGATGTCATACAATATTGTGAGTGTTAATGCACGAAGGGTGATGTTGTGCCGTATTGTGAGTGTTAATGTACGAAGGGTGATGTCGTGCCATGATATGAGAGTTAATGCACGAAGGGTGATGTCGTGCCGTTTCTATTAATTTTTATGGTGAGGTTGAGAGTAAACGCACGAAGGGTGATGCCGTGCAATTTGTTTTCCTTTACTGTATTCGCTGTTCCTGTTGATTCATAGTATATTGGTTGTTTCAATCATTATTCTGCTATAGTTCTTTATCTCGTACTTCCCTCAGCATGTCCCCCCTCCCCATATTACCTGTCTAGCTTTTCATTACCGTTACTTATATATACACTATTAAATTGTACAGGTTGATTTGTAGGTGCCTTGTCTTAGCCTCGTCACTACTTCGTCGAGGTTAGGCTCAACACTTACCAGTACATGGGGTCGGTTGTACTGATACTGCACTCTAAACTTTCTGTGCAGATTTTTGTACCGACTCGGGTTGATCAAGATTTTTGCTATTGGACCTGCTATTCGGAGACTCAAGGTAGATCTGTCGGCATTCACAGACCTTGAAGTCCCCGCCTATCTTTTTTCTGTTTTACTGTTTCTTTCATCCAAACAGGTATATTTCTTTTAGACTATTACTTGTAGTGAATTCTAGAATGCTCGTGAATTGTGACTCCAGATCCGGGTGGTAGTAGTTAATAAAATTTTGATATTATTCCGCACTCACTATATTTCATCTTAGCTAATCTACTGTTAATCACTGAATGGAATAAGATGAAGTTTAGGAACAAATTTCACTTCTATTCTTCTCTGTATTTTGTTTTCTCTATACTGATTGAACTCTTCTACTCTTATTCTCTCACAGATGGCGAGAACACGTACCGCTTCCTCACCTGAGCAGCAGCCAGATCGCTCAGTGGCAGCTCCTACGAGGGGCAAAGGTCGAGGCCGTGCTAGAGGCCGAGGCAGGGGCAGGGCTCAGCCCAGAGCTCGTGCAACAGTATCAGCAGTGGAGCCTCAGGTAGAGTTGGGCGAGGAGGTTCCATCCCAGAATGTTCCCGCCAGACCAGCTCAGGTTCCGGAGGGGTTCATTTCCACCCTAATACTTTAGGACACTTTGGTCCGTTTGGTGGGCCTTATGGAGAGTGTGGCCCAGACTGGCGCATTTCCCATGGCACCAGCCGTCTCTCAGGCTGGAGGAGGAAACCAAACTCCCACTACTCCCTCTCCGGAGCAGATAGCTCCCCAGTATCAGGTTCCAGCAGCTCATCCAGTCGGAGTAGTTCAGCCGGTTATTGCGCCACAGACCGGTGATGGGTCAGCTATGTCTTCTGAGGCTTTATGGAGGTTGGATAGGTTTACCAAGCTCTTCCCAGTTCACTTTAGTGTTGCTACTTCAGAGGATCCCCAGGAGTATCTTGACAGCTGCCATGAGGTGATATGGAACATGGGTATAGTGGAGACTAATGGGGTCGATTTTGCTGCATTTTAGATGACTGGTTTCGCCAAGAAATGGTGGAGAGATTATTTGTTGACCAGACCAGCTGGGTCACCTGCTCTTACTTGGGACCAGTTCTCTCAGCTCTTCCTAGAGAAGTTTCTGCCTATCACATTGAGAGAGGAGTGTTGCCGTCAGTTCGAGCGTCTCCAGTAGGGCAGCATGATTGTTCCTCAGTATGAGACCCGTTTTGTGGATTTGGCCCATCATGCTATTCTTCTGCTTCCTACCGAGAGAGAGAGAGAGAGAGAGAGAGAGAGAGAGAGAGAGAGAGAGAGAGAGAGAGAGAGAGAGAGAGAGAGAGAGAGAGAGGGTGAGGAGGTTTTATTGACAGACTTGCTCAGCCTATCAGATTGCAGATGGCTAAGGAGACTGGGAGTAAGGTTTCTTTTCAGGCAGCTGCTAATGTCGCCAGACGAGTCGAGATGGTTCTTGCTCAGGAAGAGACCTCATCATTCCGGTGAGTTCAGTAGTGCCTCATCTAGAGGTAGGATTACTTTTGGTAGAGGCCATCTTCCCAGGCCATTTCATTCAGCACTCCAGGCATCCCATGGTGCCTCAGGTGGTCGTGGTCCTCATATGCCTTATTCCGACCAGCTAGCCTACAGTGTACCACCAGCTCCTATTAGTGCACCTCCACTCCAGAGTTATCAGGGTGGTTACTTAGGTCGACAGGGTCAGTTTCAGGGTCAGCAGTCACAGCAACCGAGGTCATGTTATACTTTTGGTGATTGGGTAGCTCACAACATCAGGGTTCTCGTGCCATGGTTCCGGCACCACCTGCTCAACCAGCCAGAGGCAAAGGTCAGGCAGCTAAAGGTAGAGGCCAGACTGTTAGAGGTGGAGGTCAGGCCATTAGAGGTGGAGACCAGCCAACCAGAGGCCATCCCAGGGACGTAGTTCAGGGTGGTGGGGCCCAGCCCCGGTGTTATGCTTTCCCAGCCAGGCCTGAGGCTGAGTCATCTGACGCTGTTATCACAGGTACTGTTTCAGTTTGCAATAGAGATGCTTAAGTTCTATTTGATCCGGGATCTACTTACTCCTATGTGTCATCCTATTTTGCTTCATATTTGGTTGTGCCCTGTGATTCTTTGAGTGCTCCTGTGTATGTGTCCACACCAGTGGGAGATGCTATTGTTGTAGATCATTTTTATCGTTCGTGGGTGGTCACCATTGGGAGTCTTGAGACTCGTGTAGACCTTCTACTTCTCGATATAGTTGATTTTGATATTGTCGCGACAGGAAACTCCCACCTTCGGACCGTGATGGCACCTAACATTTCACTTGCTAGGCAAGCCAATGTTAGAATAATATTATCTATTTTTAAAATAATTTTTGAATTTATTAATAATCAAAGAACAAATGCGGAAGTAAAGTCTGAAAATGTAGTGAATAACCATAAAAACAAAGGTGTCTAAATACCATCCCAGAATTGGTGTCACAAGTGCACGAGCTTCTAGAATAATACAAATAAAGGTCTAAATAAAATAAAGCTGTCTGAAAAAATAAACACACAGCTAAAGTAAAATAGACGGGGACTTCAGAACTGCGGACGCCATGTAGTTATACCTCAAGTCTCCTCCGAGTAGCTGAAATCTGAGCAAGTCTATGGCACGCCGCTGGGACCAACTTCGAAATCTGTACAAGAAATACAGAGTGTAGTATCAGTACAACCGACCCCATATACTGGTAAGTGCTGAGCCTAACCTCGGCGAAGTAGTGATGAGGCTAAGGCGGGTCACTTACATTACCTGTACGTAATATTAGTAACAACAACAATAATAAAAATAAATCAGGTAACTCATTTATAATAATTGAAGCCAACTCAGCAGTCATAACCAATTATCATTTCCATCAATTCTGTTGCAGCTTGCAACCCGCTCTCACAATATATTCATATTCAATTTTGTTGCAGCGTGCAACCCGCTCTCATAATATATTCATATTCAATTCTGCTGCGGCGTGCAACCCGCTCCTACAATATATTCATTTTCAATCCTCTCATATAATTATTTTTAATCAAGTATATATATTGACTTTTAAATAAGTCTATTGCGGCTTGCAACCCGATCCTCCAATATGGACTTTTTAATAAGTCTGTTGCGGCGTGCAACCCGATCCCCCAATATGGACTTTTAATAAGTCTGTTGCAGTGTGCAACCCGATCCTCCAATATATCTATTTTAATCAATTCTGTTGCGACGTGCAACCCGATCCTCCAATATATCCATTTACCAATTTTTATAGAAGAAATTTTCTCAATAAATGCAACAATTAATATAAAATTATAAGACAACAAACATACAATAATTATGATTTAATTATAAAACAAACAATGATTAATAGCAAATTATTATGGAAATCAAGGAGAAAATAGGCAGTTTAATATTTAATATACTAGATGTCAAGTAGCAATTAATGCACATAATTCAAATAAGCATGTAGCAATTATTACAGAAATTCAAGAATTAATATTTGACAAGGAATTGTGAGTGAAACAATTAATATAATAATTCATTCATGATTTAAATGATTTATGATTTTCAAATAATTATGTAAATAATTAATTCGATGACGTATAGACACTCGTCACCTCGCCTATATGTCGTTCACATGCAATTCACATAACAAATAATTTTAGGGTTCTATTCCCTCAAGTCAAGGTTAACCACGACACTTACCTCGTTTTGCAAATTCCAATCAATTACTCGACCGCAGTTTTTCCTTTTAAATTTGTCTCCAAAAACTTCAAATCTATTCATAAACAATTCAATATACTCAATACTAATCATATGAATTAATTCCATATGAATTTACTAATTTTTCGGATAAAAATCTAAAATTCATTAAAATATTTGACAGTGGGACCCACGTCTCAAATCCCGAAAAAACTCGTGAAATCCGAAGACCCGTTCCGCTACGAGTTCAACCATACAAAAATTATCTAATTCCGATGTCAAATGGACCTTCAAATCTAAATTTTTCGTTTTTGAAAGATTTTATAAAAATTTCAATTTCTTCCATCTAAATCCGAAATAAATGATGAATATAGACATGTATTTAAGAAATATAATCACTTTTGGTTAAAGAACACTTACCCAATTCAAAGTTGTGAAAATCCCCCTTGAAATCGCCCAAATCCGAGACTTGAAACTCAAAAATGAGTAAAAATGGCGACTTCCGAATTTATGGGCTCTGCCCAGTCATTTTCGCATATGCGGATAAATATTCTGCATTTGCGAGACAAAGCTCGCATTTGCGATGCCAGGCTACCAGGTGAAGTTCCGCATCTGCGGACACTCCTATCGCACCTGCGACTTCCGCTTCTGCTCAAAATGGCCTCACCTGCGAAGACCCTAGGCCAGCCCAGTCCCGCATCTGTGGACACGCTTCTGCGAGAAGTTATCCGCTTCTATGATCGAATCCTGGACATGCCTGGGCGCATTTGCGATGGAAGGCTCGCTTCTGCGAGCTCGCACCTGCGGTCAAAAATCCGCAGGTGAGATTACAACAGAAGAAAAAAAAATTCAGATTTTGCTTAAGTCCAATTCTTGATCCGATTTCGATTTGAGTCACATTCGGGGTACTTGGGACACCGTACGAATATACCAACAAGTCCAATAACATAATACGGACTTTCTCGGGGTCTCGTATCACGTCAAACAACGCTAAAATTACAATTCATACCCCGATTCAAACTTTGAGTTTTAAAATTTTTAATTTGCAAATCTCGTGCCAAATTTTTTTAAATGAATCCGGAATAACTTTAAATTTGGCACACAAGTCCTAAATGACATAATGGAGCTATTCAAATTTCCAGAATCGGATTCCGACTCCGATATCAAAAAGTCAACCCTGTGGTCATACTTGAAAGTCTTTAGCCTTTAAATTGCTAGTTCCGTTAAATGGTCATAACTTGAGCTAATGACCTCCAAATTAAATTTCGGGCATACGCCCAGATCCTAAATCACAATACGGAGTTACTGGAACTGTCAAAATACTGATTCGGGTCCGTTTGCTAAAAATATTGAACAAAGTCAACTCAGTTGAGTTTTAAAGCTCTATTTCACATTTTAATCTATTTTTCATATAAAATCTTTTCGAAAAATTGTACGGACTGTGCACGCAAGTCAAAAAATGATAAATGGTACTTTTCGAGGTCTTAGAATATAGAATTACTTATTAAATTTAAAGATGATATTTTGGGTCATCACAGATGTCATACTAGGTATGGATTGGTTGTCACCTTATCATGCTATATTAGATTGTCACGCCAAGACGGTGATCTTAGCCTTGTAGGGGTTGCCTCGATTAGAGTGGAGAGGGATTCTTTGCCATTCTACCAGCAGGGTTATCTCTTATGTGAAGTCTCGGTACATGGTCGAGAAGGGGTGTCTAGCTTATTTGGCTTATGTCCGCGATTTTAGTGTGGAGGTTCCTTCCATGGAGTCAGTGCCAGTTATTTGTGAGTTTCTAGAGGTGTTTCCTGTAGATCTACCGGGGATGCCATCCGACATGGATATTAATTTCTGCATTGATTTGGCTCCGGGCACTCAGCCCATTTCCATTCCGCCATACTGCATGGCCCGCCAGAGTTGAAAGAATTGAAGAAACAGTTGCAAGATTTGCTTGATAAGGTCTTCATTAGACCTAGTGTCTCGCCCTAGGGTGCACCTGTGTTGTTTGTGAAGAAGAAAGTAGATCGATGAGGATATGTATAGATTATCGGCAGTTGAACAAAGTCACCATCAAGAACAAGTACCCATTGCCGAGGATTGATGATTTATTTGATCAGCTTCAGGGTGCCCAGGTGTTTTCGAAGATTGATTTGAGATCTGGCTACCATCAGTTGAGGATTAGGGCATCCGGTGTCCCTAAGACAGCTTTTCGGACTCGGTATGGGCATTATGAGTTTCTAGTGATGTCATTTGGGATGACAAATGCCCCAGCAACATTCATGGATTTGATGAACCGGGTGTTCAAGCCCTACTAGGATTCCTTTGTGATTGTGTTTATTGATGATATCTTGAGCTACTCCCACAACCGAGAGGAGCATGAGCAGCACCTTCAGATCGTTCTTCAGACTCTAAAAGACAGCCAATTATATGCTAAGTTCTCAAAATGCGAGTTTTGGTTGAGTTCAGTTGCTTTCTTGGGTCACACTGTATCAGCAGAGGGTATTCAGGTGGATTTTAAGAAGATTGAGGTAGTCCAGAACTGGCCTAGACCCACATCAACTACAGAGATCCGTAGTTTCTTGGGTTTGGCGGGCTACTACTGTTGATTCGTAGAGGGGTTTTCATCCATAGCAACCTCGTTGACCAGGTTGACCTAGAAGGGTGCCCCGTTCAGGTGGTTAGACGAGTGTGAGGCGAGCTTCCAGAAGCTCAAGAAAGCTTTGACTATGGCACCGGTATTGGTATTACCCTCAAGTTCAGGATCTTATATAGTATATTGTGTCGCATCCCGTATTGGTCTGGGTGCGGTATTGATGCAGGGTGGCAAGGTTATTGTATATGCTTCGCGGCAGCTGAAGGTTCACGAGAAGAATTACCTTGTTCATGATCTAGAGTTGGCAGCCATTGTTCACGGATCATCGGAGCTTGTAGTATTTGTTCAAGCAGAAGGAGCTCAATTTGAGGCAGAGGAGGTGGTTAGAGCTATTGAAAGATTATGATATCACCATCTTTACGGAATGCCATGTGAGGTATTCACGGATCATCGGAGCTTGCAGTATTTGTTCAAGCAGAAGGAGCTTAATTTGAGGCAGAGGAGGTGGTTAGAGCTATTGAAAGATTATGATATCACCATCTTGTATCATCCCGGGAAGGCCAATGTGGTGGCCGACGCCTTGAGTAGAAAGTCAGCTAGTATGGGTAGCCTTGCATATATTCTAATTGGTGAGAGACCGCTTACATTAGATGTTCAGGCCTTGGCCAATCAGTTCGTGAGGTTGGATATTTCTGAGCCCAACCGTGTTCTAGCTTGTACAGTTGCTCGGTCTTCTTTGTTTGAGCGCATCAGAGATCGGCAGTATGACGATCCTCATTTGTTTGTCCTTAGAGACACAGTGCGGCAGGGTGGTGCCAAGCAGGTTGCTGTTGGAGATGATGGAGTTTTGAGGATCCAGGGTCATATTTGTGTGCCTAATATAGATGGACTTCGTGAGTTGATTCTTGAGGAGCCCCACAGTTCCCGGTATTCTGTTTATCCGGGTGCCGCCAAGATGTATCAGGGCTTGCGGCAGCATTATTGGTGGAGGCAAATAAAGAAAGACATAATTGCATAGGTAACTCGGTGTCTAAATTGCCAGCAGGTAAAGTGTGAGCATCAGAGACCTGGTGGTTTATTTTAGAGGTTAGAGATCCCTGAGTGGAAATGGGAGCGTATCACTATGGATTTCGTTGTTGGACTCCCACGGGCTCAGAGGAAGTTCGATGCCGTTTTGGCAAAGATTTACATCCGCGAGATCGTCCGTCTTCAGGGTGTAACCGTGTCTATCATTTCTGATTGAGGTACTCAGAGGTACTCAGTTCACCTCGCACTTCTGGAGGGCAGTACAACGTGAGTTGGGCACGCGGGTTGAGTTGAGCATAACATTTCATCCTCGGATGGACGGACAGTCCGAGCGCACTATTCGAATCTTGGAGGATATGCTCTGCGCATGTGTCATAGACTTCGGAGGATCGCAGGATTATTTCTTGCCCCTTGCAGAATTCTCCTACAACAACAACTACCAGTCAAGCATTCAGATGGCTCCCTATGAGGCATTATATGGTAGGCGGTGCCGGTCGCCAGTTGGGTGGTTCGAGCCGGGGGAGGTTAGGTTGTTGGGCATAGACTTAGTACAGGATGCCTTGGATAAGGTCAAGATTATTCAGGATCGACTTCGCAAAGCTTAGTCCAAGCAAAAGAGTTATGCCGACCGTAGAGTTCGTGATGTTGCATTCATGGTCGGGGAGCGAGCGTTGCTTCAGGTATCACCCATGAAGGTTGTAATAAGGTTTGGAAATAAGGGCAAGTTGAGCCCTAGGTAAATCGGACCTTTTGAGATTCTGGAGAGAGTGGGAGAGGTGGCTTACAGGCTTGCATTGCCACCAGGGTTATCATCAGTTCATCCGGTGTTCCATGTGTCCATGCTTTGAAAGTATCATGGTGATCCGTCCCATGTGTTAGATTTCAGCTCTGTCCAGTTGGACAAGGATTTGACTTACGAGGAGGAGCCGGTGGCTATTCTAGCCCGGCAAGTTCGCCAGTTGAGATCAAAGAGTTGCCCTTCAGTTCGAGTACAATAGAGAGGTCAACTTGTGGAGGCAGCTACTTGGGAGTCCGAGTCCGATATGCGGAGTAGATATCCCCATATTTTCACTAGCTCTAGCACTTTTCTATGTCCGTTCGAGGACGAACAGTTGTTTTAGAGATGCAGAATGTGATGACCCAAAAGGTCATGTTATATTTTAAACTCGATTCTGCACTCTTAAGCCTTAAAAATCTCATTTTACCCTCCTCTATTTGCATGCGCAATACGGGTGTTGGCCCGGAAGGCTTATATGTTAAAAACTGATAAAATAAGAATTTTTTCCCAAAAACTTCAGTTGAGTTGATTTCAGTCAACATTTTTGTTAAACGGGTTCGAATCCGTATTTTGACGGTCCCGGCGGGTCCATATCGAAATATGGGAGCTGGGCGTATGCCCGGAATCGAATTCGGAGGTCCCTAGCTCGAGTTATGAATTTTTGATGAAAATTAAAAGTCTGAAAGTTTAATGATTTTTAAGAATTGGTTGATGTTTGGACTTGTTGATACCGAGTCCGTATTTTGGTCTCAGAGCCTGGTATAGGTCCAATATAATATTTATGACTTATCTGTGAAATTTGGTGAGAAACGGAGTTGGTTTGAAGTGATTCGGGCGTCCGGTTGTAAAAATAGGAATTTTAAAGCTTTCTTGGAAATTTCATTGGATTTAGGGCTAAGTTTTAGTTTTAGGTGTTATTTTGGCGATTTGATCACGTGAGCAAGTTCATATGATATTTTTAGACTTGTGTGCATGTTTGGTTTAGAGCCCCGAGGGCTCGGGTGAGTTTCGGATAGGCTACGAGATGTTTTGGACTTAGGAAAATCTGGTTTTCTGCAGTTCCAGGTGCCTTCTGGTTTACTTCTTCGCGAACGCAAATGCACTCTCACGAACGCGAACTAGAAACTGGGATGGCTGAATTTTCTTCTTCGCGAACGTGAAGTGATGGGGACTTTACCTGCGACCAGCTCAACGTGAACACATAGTGTTAGGGACCCGGAGGAGGGGTCAGTCTTTCTTTCATCGCGAACGCGAGCAAGGTCTCGCGAACGCGAAGGCCAGGGGGAGTAGCCTTCGCGAACGTGAAGGAGGACTCGTGAACGCGTAAGCTTGGCAACTCTGCTCTTCGCGAATGCGACAGTGTCCTCGCGAACGCGATGAATACTGTCGCCCAATGCATAAACAGTCCCAAAACGGGACTTAAGCCATTTCTTCAACTTCTCAAAAACCAAACGGGCTAGAGGCGATTTTCAAGAGATATTTTCTTCCCCCAAGTGTTGGTAAGTGATTCTAAACTATTTTCTTTCAATTACCCATTACATTTTATGAAATTTCAACCTAAAATCTAGAGTTCTCATGGTAGAATTGGGGGTGTGGGGGTAGAAACTAGGGATTTCGAAATTAGGGGGATTTAACCTCAATTTGAGGCCGGATTCCAAAACCAATTATATATCCGTGTTCGGGGGTGAATGGGTAAGTGGATTTTGGTCCGAACCTCGGGTTTTGACCAAGCGTGCCCGGGGTCGATTTTTGACTTTTTGGAGAAAGTTTGGGAAAATCTAAATTTATGCAATGTAATTGATTTCTTTAGAAATATTTGATATTATTGAGTCATTTTTGAATAGATATGAGTGGTTTGGAGGTGGATTCTAGAGAAAAAGTTGTGATTGAGTATTGAGTGACCTTCGGAGCGAGGTAAGTATCGTGGTTAACCCTGACTTGAGGGAATTAGGAACCTCAGACTATTTGCTATGCGAAATTCATGTGAGCGGCGTATATGTGAGGTGACGAGTACTTATGCACCGCCAATTTACCCGTTCTCACTGTTTCTCTCGTTTTCTCATATTGTCTCTTTTTTCCATGCCTAATTTCTACGTGTTTAGTCTAGTGTTATTAAATTGATTGTTCTTATCATGTTTAAGCGTCTTCTGGTGATAATTGAATATTGACTCCGAAGTTAAGGTTGATATTGTGGAACCAAATGTTGAAGTAAGGCTTGTATTTGTTATTCTATCTCCCTGTTATTAATTGTTCATTGCATTATGGTAAGGGAGAGTGTTAATGCACGAAGGGTGATACCGTGCCGTATTGTGAGTGTTAATGCACAAAGGGTGATGCCGTGCCATATTGTGAGTGTTAATGCACGAATGGTGATGTCGTGCCATATTGTGAGTATTAATGCACGAAGGGTGATGACGTGTCGTTTCTATTGATTTTTATGGTGAGGTTGAGAGTAAAAGAACGACGGGTGATGCCGTGCAATTTGTTTTCCTTTACTGTATTCGTTGTTCCTGTTGATTCATAGCATATTGGTTGTTTCAGTCATTATTCTGCTGTAGTTCTTTATCTCGTACTTCCCTCAGCATGCCCCCTTCCCGATATTACATGTCTAGCTTTTCATTGTTATTACTTGTATATATATATTGTTAAATAATACATGTTGATTTGTAGGTGACTTATCTTAGCTTCGTCACTACTTCGTCGATGTTAGGCTCGACACTTACTAGTACATGGGGTCGGTTGTACTGATACTGCACTCTGTACTTTCTGTGCAGATTTTGGTACCGGCTCGGGTTGATCGAGATTTCGGCTATTGGACCCGCTATTCGAAGACTCAAGGTAGATCTGTCGGCGTTCACAGACCTTGAAGTCCCCGCCTATCTTTTTCCGTTTTACTGTTTCTTTCATCCAAATAGTTATATTTCTTTGAGACTATTACTTGTAGTGAATTCTAGAATGCTCGTGAATTGTGACTCTAGATCCAGTAGTAGTAGTTAATAAAATTTTAATATTATGCTGCACTCACTATATTTTATCTTAGCTAATTTGCTGTTAATCACTAAATGGAATAAGGATTGGTTTAATGATTTTCTAACGTTGGCTTGCCTAGCAAGTAAAATGTTAGGTTCCATCACGGTCCCGACAATGGGAATTCCGAGTCATGACATTTAATGACTTAACAGATTTGACTAATATTTGACTTTGTTGATACCGGGTCCGTATTTTGGTTCCAAAACCCGGTATAACTTCATTACTATATTTATGACTTGTCTGCCAAATTTGGTGAGAAACGGAGCTGGTTTGACATAATTGGGGCGTCTATTTGTTAAAATAGAAATTCTAAAGTTTCTTAAAAATTTCATTTGATTTGGTGTCTGATTCGTAGTTCTAGGTATTATTTTGGTATTTTGATCGTGCGATCAAGTTCGTATAATGTTTTTGGACTTGTGTGCATGTACGGTTTAGAGCCCTGAGGGTTCGGGTGAGTTTCAGATAGCCTACAAACCTTTTGAACTTTGGAAAAATCTAGTTTTTGAGCTTCAACTGTCATCTGGTGCATGGTGCTTCACGATCGCGAATCCATTCCCGTGATCGCGAAGAGGAAATTGTGAGCCGTGATTTTTACCCTTCGCGTTCGCGAAGATAGGCACGTGATCGCGGAAGGTTAGCTCTAGTGCACCGCAAATGCGTAGAGTTGATCGTGTCCGCGTAGAAGGAATGAAGGCAGAAACTGGGCACGCCATTTATGCTACGCGATCACACAAGTCAGTACGCGATCACGTAAAGCTGAGAAAATGTTCTCCGCGATCGCATGACCATTTACGCGATTGTGTAGAGTTAAAAATCTGGGCAGCCAAAATATAATTTGCGTTCGCGTATGGGATGTCGCGTTCGCGTAGTGCAAATTGGCAGCCTGTGCAAGGCCATACCCGCGATCGCAAAGAGTAAAATGGACTTGGGCAGAAATAGTTCTACGCGATCGCGAACGAATACTCGCGATCGCGATGAGTAAAAACCTGGACAAACATAACTTATGTTCTGTAAATGGGATTTCGACCCATTTTCTACCATTTTCGATTTTGAGGTCGGGTAAGACGATTTTCGGGCAATTTTTACGGAAAAATATTGGGGTAAGTGTTCCTTATCCTATATTGATTATATTTCATGATTCCATACTCATTTACATCATAAATACATGAATTTATGGTAGAAAAATCAGATTTTTATAAAATCTTCCAAAAATGTAAAATGAAGATTTGAAAGCCAATCCGATGTCGGAATTCGATAATTTTTGTATGGCTGAACTCGTATCGGAACGAGTATTCGTATTTTGTAAGTTTTTTCGGGATTCGAGACGTGGGTCCCACTATTGATTTTTGAAATAAATTTCGAATTTTAATTCGGAAAAATTAGTAAATTCATATGCAATTAATTCCTACGATTTGTATTGAATATATTGAATTGTTTATGACTAGATTTGAGAATTTCAGACACTAATTCGCGAGGCAAGGGTGTATTGAAAACTTGAATTTGGTTGCGAAGCGAGGTAAGTGTCGTGGTTAACCTTGATTTGAGGGAATAGAACCCTTGGATTATTTGCTATGTGAATTTCATGTGCAACGATGTATAGGCAAGGTGCCGAGTGCCTATACCTTGTCAGTTTAATTGTTTGTTTATTTATTTAAACATCTTAAATTATTTTAAGATACGAATTAATTATTATAATAATTGTTTCTCTCTTATTCCTTGTCAAATATTAATTCTTGAATTCCTGTAATAATTGTCATATGCTTATTTGATTTATATATCTTAATTGCTACTTGATGTTTAGCATATTAAATATTATACTGCCTATTTTCTCCCTGATTTTCATAATTAATTGCTACTTGTCATTGTTTGTTTCATAAATGAATTATAATTATTGTATGCCTTGATGCTTAATAGTTTCTCATTGAACGTGGTATTTATTGGAGTATTTTTATTATATTTAAGAGTTATTAAAATACATGGGGGGATCGGGTTGCACGTCGCAACGGAAATGAAAATAAATATATTGGGGGATCGGGTTGCACGCCGCAACAGAGTTATTTAAAGTTTATATTGGGGGATCGAGTTGCACGCCGCAACGGAAATTTATTGAGGAATTATATTGTTGAGGCGAGTTGCACTCCGCAACAGAAGTTGATTGAAATAATAATTGGTTATGACCGCCGAGTTGACTTTAACTGTTAAAATGAGTTACCTGATTTATTTATATTATTGTTGTTATTATTATTATTATTGACCTGCCTTAGCCTTGTCACTACTTCGTCGAGGTTAGGTTCTGCACTTACCAGTACATGGGGTCAGTTGTACTGATACTACACTATGCACTTCTTGTGTAGATTTTGGAGTTGGTCCCAGTAGCGTACTGTAGATTTGGCCAGATATAGCTACCAGTGGAGACTTGAGGTATAACTGCACAACGTTCGTAGTTCTGAAGTCCCCTTCTATCTTATCTCAGCTGTGTATTATATTTCAAATAGCCTGAACTTTATTCACACCTTTATTTATATTATTCTAGAAGCTCGTGCACTTGTGACTCCAGTTCTGGGATGGTATTTAGATATCGCGATTATTTTAAAATATTCACTTTATTTCAGACTTTATTTCTGCATTTGTTTTCTTGTTATTAATTAATTTAAAATTTTATTAAAAATGGCTAATTATATTCTAACGTTGGCTTGCCTAGCAAGTGGAATATTATGCGCCATCACAGTCCCGAATATAAGAATTTCGGGTCGTGACAATAATATTATTAGTGCAATAATCTTATATATTTTTAAAAAGTGAATTATCTATATAGTCCAAGAACTCGTACCTCTTCTTTCTTAAATATTTTACTTCTTCTTTTATTTTTTTTTATCATTTATATATAGTTTACGTGTAAGACTTATACAAAGTTCGAAATGAAAAAATAAATAAATTTTAACTTTCTTTATGGTTCAAATAAGAAACAAATTAATAAGTAATTCTTAATTAATTTTAAGCTCTAAAATTTTAAAAATAATAATTAAATAACTATTAAATGAAGTGTTTCTTATAATATTTAACATAAATTGAGGGACTTCGGAACATTTATATTTGTATGATTAAGATCAAGTTTGAAATGAAAAGAAAAGGCATTAATTTTAAATTTTAATCCTTTATTGTAGGTAAATATTATTTCCTAAATAGTATTCTATTTGGTTTAAGAAACTCACGTTTTCTTGTTAATAAATATGTTATGATGGCCAAAGGCTAAAAATTAGGATTCTTAGTTTAATAAGAAAATATTTAATAACCAAAATTTTAGGCGATTTAAAAACCCTAAATATTTGGAAAGTAATTTAAATTATAATTATGTCCAATGTGAAATTTATTTTTAAAGGATAAAAAAGGAGAACGACATTTCGGTAAGGGTCTTTGTGCTTTTTTTAATATATATATATGCGCAAAAAAGGAGTATTTTTTTAAAAGCAATTATATATTTTCATTTTCCCTAAATTTTTCAAGATAGGTGCGTTTTCGGGTGGTTAGCCATTCTTGCCTTTTGTATCGATCTCTGCTTCCTCCGCATGTCGAGAGTGTTTTGCTTATTTCAAGAAACTGGTAAAAGTAAAATCTACTGTATATATCTGACAGTTAATTAGTGCAAAATAAGACTAGTACCTGTAGCAAAGCAGATGAAAAGGATAAAACTGTCAACTAGTATAAACTTAATACTCCAGCCTTACACTGACAGTCTTTTTAAGCCAATTAAAAGCATAATAATGGAACCACAGTAAAAAGAAAAATTATTTGGAAAAACGATTTAACTCTTCTCGTCAAAGATATCAAGGGACAAACGATTTAACACCTCCTTTGGTTAAAGTTTAACTATCTGCAGCTTCAAGGTAACTCTTTTCCCCCTTCCTCCATTCTCAACTCACAGATATGTACATGAGTATGTAGTGTTGTAGATTTTCATAAGGATGAAAGCTTGGTACTCAAAACCAGCTTTTTTCTCTTGAAAATTTTGCGGGAAAAAGTTATTTGAACTTAGAAAAATTCTGATCCTTGCTTCAAGTTTGAAATTTTTTGTTTTATTGGGGTTTCTGTTTTGATCCTTTTGCATTTAATGAAATTATATGTTTTAATATGCTTGTCTTCTTTGCCAATTTTATGTTTAACAAACAAAAATAGCTATCTTTCCCACCAAATTTGTTCTATGATAAACTTATCCTTTGAGCCCATTTTGAAAATCTCTGATTGGCTAAAGTTTGAAACTTTTGCTTTCTTAGAAATTATGTTTTGAGCCTTTTGGATTTGATGAAATTCTACGGCTTATTATGCTTTCTTTCTGTGCTATTTATACGTTTCACAGCAAAAATATCTACTAATATTCTCATTAAATTTTTTGTATAGAGTTTTCTTCAAACCCATTTTTGAAATTTTCTGATTCTTGTGTAAAGTTTGAAACCTTATGTTTTGTTGGGGATTTCCTTTTGGCACCCTATTGCAGTTGATGAATTCCTGTGTCTTATATGGCTGTCATATGTTGCATAACGATATGAAGGGGATCAGAGACTATTCTTGGTTAAAACTATTCTGCTTGAGATAACTTGATTAGGTGGGTTACTTTTTTTGCTGGATCACATTTTGATATGCTTTTTCTTTCTACAGCCAAGATTCCTATTCTTTTTGGAATTTGGTTTTGTTCCAGGATCATGAAGTTTGACATGTATTTGCTTAAGGAAAAAATGCTTTCAATCTTGTATTTGAAGATGCTTGGTTAATGCTCAGGCTTTTGTGTCCTGTTTTAGTATATTCAGCCTTGATAAGTAACTCCCTTTTAAATTAATTTTATTCCTTTATCAGGTTTTTAGTTTTCCAGATTGTTACCCTTCTCAGGAAAGAAAGAAGCAAAGGTTTTAAGATTGTTGCCGTTTGAACCTCTGTGGTCATGTACACTACTTCGTGATGGGAGCTGAAGATAAAACACTGCTTTGTTTCTGTCATTGGGGCAGGAATACTAAGGTGCTTCCAGATGGATCCATTTCATATGTGGGAGGTATTACCTGTCAGGTTATTGCAAAGAAAGGCATAAAGTATAATGATTTTGTGAATGCAGTTTTTGATCGATTAGGCATTATTGATCCTTCAGATAAAATCTTGTATTACACGGTCAAGTTTGACAGCTCCCAATTGATACAACTGAGAGACCAAGAAGATATCAATACTCTGTTACAATTTAATGATGGTTTTGCTCATGTTTATGCATCGAGTTTGGAGAAAGGATCTTTATTCTAGACTACCATCAGGTGGCCCGGAAAAAGTTGAACTTATGGTTTATCCTAATTCAAAACCAGATTCAACTCCTGCAGGTGATGATGAAAATGATTTGGCAAGCCCTCTGAAGAAGGCACGGTTCCAATCAGCTGGTGACAGTAAACCTCAGCAGAAAGAAGCTGTTGGTAGTGATGGTCAAAAGCATGCTGGTGTAACTAGGCTATGCAGTAATTACGTCAGAAGATTAACTCAAAATGGAGTGGGCCTTCCTGAAGGGGGTGTGCAGAACAACAATTCCAAGATTCGGACAGTTAACGAACAGGCTTCTAGACAACCATCAGGTGGCGCAATAAAAGCTGAACTTATTGTTGATTCTGATTTAAAACCAGATGCAATTCCTGATAGTAATCCTCAAGCGATGCATGATTATCCTTATCCTGAGTTCACTGATTTTGAAAAGTATAGACCACAAAATTGCTTTGCAGTTGACCAGATTTGGGCTTGCCATGATGCTGATTTCATGCCAAGATTCTATGCCCACATTAGGAAGGTATCCAGTCCTGAATTCAAGATAAAGCTCAGGTGGCTTGAGGCTCATCCAGAAGATGAAAGGGAACGTGCATGGGTCAGGGCAGACTTGCCTGTTGCCTGCGGGAAATTTAGACGTGTGAGTTCTGAATATACTTCTGATCGATATATATTTTCTCATCAAGTGCAGTGTGAAAAGGACGACAGAAGTCTGTACATTGTATATCCCATAAAAGGGGAAATGTGGGCCCTTTTCAGAGATTGGGATATTGATTGGAGCTCCGATCCAAAGAACCATAGGAGGTACAAGTATGAAGTTGTGGAGATTCTTTCTGATTTTGTTGGGGAAGTTGGTATCCGAGTTGGCTACTTAGATAAAGTGACCGGATTTGTTGGCATTTTCCAGCGAACAAGGCTGCATGTAGCTGGTGCATTCTTTGTAAAGCCACATGAACTTTACAAGTTCTCTCATCGAATTCCCTCCAAAATGTCTGGAACTGAACGTGAGGGTGTACCTGCGGGATCATTTGAACTTGATCCCGCTTGTTTACCGCTCAATCCAGATGATATTTGGTACCCTGGGAAAGTTAAAGAAAACAGAAGGACTGCAAAATCTGCACCTGCTGAAAATGTTTTTTTCGGCAGTTCATCCTGTAACTAGTGATAAATCCAGGAATGCAATGACATCTTTGAAGTCTGGGGACTTGAATGGCATCCATGCTACTGATGGAGAGTCTGCTAAGGTTCGAAGATCTCTGAAGGGAGTGCACATCTCCAAGAAAAAGGGAACTCTGATGAGCTCTCGTTCAGCCAATGACAGTCCTTACCCTGATTTTGTTGATAAAATTGTTAAAAAAAGCCGTTACTCAAGTCCCAGCTTACCAATCCATTTGCCATGTCAAACTGATAGAGGGTTGCACTCGCGCATACACTTTGGATGCTCCAAGAATCCAATAGCTTTGTCAGATAAAGGTTTTGAAGTAGTAGTTTGTGATTTTAAGATGAAGAGATATATGAGAAAGTTTCAAGTAGATCAGGTATGGGCTCTGTATGGTCAAGATAGTGCATTGCCAAAGACTTACGGTCAAATTAAGAAGATTATTTCTGCCCCACTCAAATTGCATGTAGCCCTTCTTAAAGCGTGTGCATGGCCTAAAAGTGCTGCTCAGTCGGTTTGTGGAACATTCAAAGTCCAGAATGAAAAATGTCAAGTCTATGCTCCTAGCTCATTCTCCCATGTGGTGAAAGCAGTATCTATTAATAGGAACATGTTTGAGATCTATCCAAGAGAAGGTGAGATTTGGGCACTGTACAAGAACTGGAATAAATCAGGTTTGGATCCAGATAAGCCTGAGTATGAGATAGTGGAGGTCTTCGAGAATTCAAAAGACCGGATAAAAGTTTCTTCCATTGTGCATGGGAATGGTTTCAAGTTAGTCTTTGGTTCTCCACGAAAGCAACGATCAAATTCTGATATTTTAGAAATACAAAACGATGAGTTTGGGAGATTCTCTCATCAGATCCCTGCATTTTAGCTGACTGGTGAAAATGGAGGGACTTTGAGAGGCTGCTGGGAGCTTGATCCTGCTTCAGCACCGTCTTCTCCGTAAAGTGACGCACCAGTTATATTGTGATAGGATTTGTTCTCCTGGACTAAAACAATTATGGCCTATTGTTCTCATCAATTTCTTGCTTGATGATCACGACGGAACATACCCATAGGCCATAGGGAGGGCGACAAGGTAGCCACTAGCACACATGGCTCTGTAGCTTTTGGAAGTTGTTGTGTATTATGATACCCCTCCCCCTCTTGTTATGGGTTTATATTATATATCCAAGACTATCAAGGGACTGAATATAGTAGTATAGTCCCTAATTTTTTGTAAAGACTCTCATTATAGGTGTATATAATTATCCTTTTAAGCTAAAAAAGAAAAAGATTAGATGATTTGTAGATATGACAGTTTCTGTCTTCTGCTTTACTCCAGCGAAAGGTTTTCTTTGCCATAATTCACGGATGGTGTCATTAGTATAAATCTTAAGATATGCCACTACAACAAGAACACAAGTTGAACTCAAGACAAAAGCAGGATTACAAATATATAACAAGGAGGGAGGGAGCTTCTAACCAATGAAGAAGATATTCTCAACCTTCTATTGGTCCTTCTCTTCTTTAGCACTTAATATATACTTTCAAAATTCATTTGACTTGTAAAATGTTCGGAAGAACACATTAATCTGATATCAATATTAGACATTAATATTTCATGTCAATGAGCATTAAACTAAATATAAATGATAGACATGTTCTTTAAGAGCACAATCCCCTTCAAGGTTCCACTCACATAGTTTTATTAGGAATTGGTGAATAGAATTTGTCGTTACAACTCGCTGCTTCCTCTCTCCTTTTTATTGCTAACTCACCCGCCATTATAGTTGGCAATAGTTCAACTCTTGAAAATGCAATGACCCTCATTCTTTTTCGACCTTCGTTTCTTGTGCTAAAATAAAATTGCTAAAGTCAAACCTTTTTTAAAATATTCTTGTTTGTTTTGTTTTTTTTACTTATTTAATGATTAGATTTAGTGTACGCGCGTTGCACGTGTACCCATCCATCTCCATGAGTAATTTTTTTAAAAAAATTATATGAGTTATTTTAAATTTCTAACTCAATAAAGGAAGAAAGTTATGTCTTATAGAAGTCCTGATCAATAATAATAACAGAAAGCCGAGTAATCCGTGACCGGGCGAGGATCGTGGCGGAGATCTCGG
Organism: Nicotiana tomentosiformis; assembly: GCF_000390325.3. Lineage (NCBI taxonomy): Eukaryota > Viridiplantae > Streptophyta > Magnoliopsida > Solanales > Solanaceae > Nicotiana > Nicotiana tomentosiformis. The sequence goes on along the minus strand of NC_090812.1, from coordinate 36,133,139 downwards.
CATATATCGAGTCAAGACCGGTTGATTAGCCAATTAGAAGATTTCCTTCTGTATTTAGAATTATACCATATGTAGAACTCCCTTACTATATAAAGAGGGTTCCAATCATTTTGGAAGGAGACTCATAACAAAGTAATATATTACGTTTTCTCTTTTAAGCTCTTTTATTCAGTTGTTCAGTTCTTACTTTTCAATAATATACTCAGTTGGTTCGAGGGCGACCTAGCTCGAGGGCCGAAGTTGCGCGTTACATTGATTTGTTTCATTTTACAGTTAATTTCTAACTTCAATTCTTATATTTCTCATTTTATGCCAAGTGAAATCACATATCCTTAAAACCACTTACAAATTTAATTGTTATCCGATTTTAAGGGTAAACAGTTTGATGCCCACCGTGGGGCTAAGGATAATAGTGATTGCCAGGTGCTAATTTTCATAACACACACTGATTTACACTTGTTCTTGTAAGCGTTTTTGATTCCAGGATCAGCATGTCAAACTCTCAAGCAGTACCCACACACATCAATAATGGTCTTGGTTTTCATGGAGAAAACGACAACGTAGCTGCCCAAGGAAACGAAGTGCTTCTAGTTGATCTCGAGGGAGTACCAGTTGCAGACCCCATAGACGTCAGTTCCCATGTTGCCCTAAATGCAAATCTGGGCGTCGACCCCAAAAATAGCATCCGTAGAGACGTTTGATCAGCCGGTCAGAACGCACAGGGCGGCGAAGAAGATCAGCCTTCGAATAATATTCAAAATGCTGCAGGCTCAACAAGTTGCAATAGCACAACTTCAAAATCAGAACCACGCACCGAGTAGGGTCGAACCCGAGCCATCACAGGAAGTTGTTCACAAGGCAGAACCAGTGCCGAGGAGGTCAAATGTGAATGAGTCAGGGACCGACCCCGCTATCTTGAAAATGTTCGAGGAGCTAACAAAGCGAATTGAATCGGGGGAGAAGAAGATTGAAGCGAATGACAAAAAAATGGAAACATATAACTCCCGAGTTGATCAAATTCCGGGGGCACCACCGATTTTGAAGAGTTTGGATTCAAAGAAGTTCGTACAAAAGCCCTTTCCCCCGAACGCAGATCCTAAACCCATTTCGAAGAAATTCCGCATGCCAGAAATTTCCAAGTATAATGGAAATACCAACCCCAACGAGCATGTCACTATTTACACATGCGCAATAAAGGGGAACGATCTAGAGGACGATGATATTGAGTCCGTACTGCTGAAAAAATTCGAAGAAACTTTATCAAAAGGGGAGATGATATGGTACCATAATTTGCCACCTAACTCCATTGATTCTTTTTCCATACTCGCTGATTCCTTCGTCAAAGCACACACCGGAGCGATAAAGGCCGAGACTAGAAAATCGGACCTCTTCAAAGTAAAACAGAAAGACAACGAGATGCCGAGAGAGTTCGTATCTCGGTTCCAAATGGAGTGCATGGATCTTCCCCAGTCGCCGTTGATTGGGCCGTTCAGGATTTCACTCAAGTCCTAAACATACGAAGTTCGGTAGCCTCGCAACAGTTAAAGCAAAACTTGACCGAATATCCAGTTGTAACCTGGGCCGACGTACATAATCAGTACCAGTCAAAGATTAGGGTCGAGGATGACCAGTTGGGGACTCCTTCCGGGTCCGTTTATCCAAACAGGACCATCGACAGAGTTAAAAGGGTTATTGATCGGGAACCACGGTCAAACAGAGATCGATATCAGCCATACGTTGGAGATCAGAGAAACAACGGTCCTGGGCGCAACCCCGGTCGAATTGATAGAAGAAATGATCGAGGACAGAGCTCTCGAGGGCTCATGAGTAAAAGAAGTTTCGACAGAAATGTCAAACCCAAAGCAGCACCACGACTATCAGAATACAACTTCAATATTGATGCATCGGCTATTGTATCGGCCATTGGGAGCATCAAAGACACCAGGTGGCCCCGACCTCTACAGACTGATCCGGTCCAGAGAAATCCTAATCAAATGTGCAAATATCATGGCACCCACAGTCATAAAATAGAAGATTGCAAACAACTGAGGGAGGAGATAGCCTGTTTGTTCAACGAAGGGCATCTTCGAGAATTCTTAAGCGATCGGGCTAAAAACCATTTAAAGAACAGAGATTCAAATAGACAGAATGAGTAAGAAGAGCCGCAACACGTGATACACATGATTGTTGGAGGGGTCGATACTCCTCAGGGGCCCGTATTCAAACGCACCAAGGTGTCGATCACGAGGGAAAAACGGACTCGAGACTACGTACTGGAAGGAACCCTGTCTTTCAATGACGAGGATGCAGGGGGGATCTTACAACCCCATAACGACGCACTGGTAATATCTGTCCTTATGAATAAAATTGAAGTTAAATGTGTTTTGATTGATCCAGGTAACTTGACCAACATTATTCGATCGAGGGTCGTAGAACAACTCGGCCTACAAGATCAAATTGTGCCCGCATCCCGAGTACTTAATGGCTTCAACATGGCAAGCGAAACCACCAAAGGTGAAATTACTTTGCCAGTGAACGTGGCCGGGACCATCCAAGAAACAAAGTTCCATGTGATCGAGGGTGACATGAGGTACAACGCCTTGCTCGAAAGGTCATGGATCCATAACATGAGGGCAGTACCCTCGACCCTTCACCAAGTTCTGAAGTTCCCGACATCGAGGGAGTCAAAACAGTGTACAGAGAATAACCTGCCGCCAAAACGATATTTGCAGTTGATGAAGTGATACCGGTATCGGCGCTCTCATCAATAAAGGGATCGGATTCGAAGGGAAAGCAGGAGGCCAAATAGCAACCATAGACACCAGCCTCGACCCAATTACAGAAGTAAGGGATCAATGAGGATGACAACTACTGGATCCCTCGATCCTTCAAAATTCCCGATGACTCCGACGCCACCAAATCGACGGTCGAAGAGCTGGAACAAGTCACACTAGCCAAGCATCGGCCCGAACGGAAGGTATACCTGAGCACGAGGCTAACCCAGAGCTCAGGAAAAAACTTATTCATTTCCTTAAAGCTAACATGGATTGCTTTAATTGGTCCCACCTCGATATGACAGGGATCCCACTAGAAATTACCACTCACAAACTGAGCCTGGACCCTAAATTCCGCCTGGTGAAGCAAAAAAGAAGTCCCCAGTCTGAGGTCAAACATGCCTTCATCAAGGACGAGGTAACCAAACTTCTCAAAATAGGATCCATTCGGGAAGTAAAGTATCCTGAATGGTTAGCAAACGTAGTGGTAGTCCCTAAGATAGGAAACAAACTTAGAATGTGTATATATTATAAAGACCTGAATAAAGCATGCCCCAAGGATTCTTTTCCTTTTCCTAATATCGATCGTATGATCGATGCCACGGCCGGCCACGAGACTCTCAGTTTTCTTGATACCTACTCCGAGTACAACCATATATAGATGAACCTAGAGGATCAGGAAAAGACCTCGTTTATCACTAAGTATGGTACCTACTATTATAATGTAATGCCATTCGGTCTAAAAAATGCTGGTGCAACTTATCAATGCCTAGTAAATCGAATGTTCGAAGAACAAATAGGAAAATCAATGGAAGTTTATATTAATGACATATTAGTTAAGTCCCTGCGAGCAGAGGACCATTTAATGCATTTGCAGGAGACTTTCGATATACTGAGGAAGTACAATATGGAGCTCAACCCTGAAAAGTGTACATTCGGGGTTGGCTCGGGCAAGTTTCTTGGTTTCATGGTGTCCAATCGAGGAATCGAGATCAACCCCAATAAAATCAAATCTATCGAGGATATCACGGTAGTGGATAATGTAAAGGTCGTAGAAGCTAACGGGGCGGATAGCCTCCCTAGGACGATTCATTTCTAGATCCTCAGATAGGATCCACCGATTCTTCTCGCTACTTAAGAAGAAGAGCAATTTTGCATGTACTCCGGAATGCCAGCAGGCCTTGGAGGAACTAAAGCGGTATTTATCGAGCCCGCCACTGCTTCACACCCTGAAAGTGGACGAACAACTTTACCTGTACTTGTCAGTCTCGGAGATAGCGGTAAGCGGAGTCCTGGTCTGAGAAGAACAATGTACGTAATTCCCTGTCTATTATGTTAGTCGAACCTTAGAAGAGGCCAAACCTAGATATCCACACTTAGAAAAATTAGCGCTTGCTTTAATAAACGCCTCTAGGAAACTAAAACCATATTTCCAATGTCATCCAATATGTGTTGTAACAACCTATCCTCTTCGAAATATTTTGCACAAACCCGATCTTTCGGATCGATTGGCCAAATGGGCCGTAGAAATCAGTGGGTACGAAATTGAGTATCGACCCCGAACCGCCATCAAGTCTCAAATCTTGGCGGACTTCATGGCTGACTTTACGCCGGCCCTCGTACCCGAGGTTGAAAAAGAACTACTGGTAAAATTGTGTACATCTTCGGGAGTCTGGACCCTTTTTACGGACGGTGCTTCGAACGCGAAGGGGTCCGGATTATGCATCATACTAAAATCACCCACAGGCAATGTAGTTAGACAGTCCATCAGAACTACAAAATTGACTAACAATGAGGCCGAGTATGAGGCCATGATTGCAGGTCTCGAACTAGCTAGAAGCTTGGGGGAAGAGGTCATAGAGGCTAAGTGTGATTCCCTCCTCGTGGTATACCAAGTGAACGTGATTTTTGAAGTCCGAGAAGACCGAATGCAGAGGTATTTGGATAAACTACATGTGACTGTACATCGGTTTAGGGAATGAACCTTGCAACATGTACCTCGAGAAAAGAACAGCGAGGCCGACGCTCTTGAAGACTTAGGTTCATCAGTTGAAAATGACGAACTGAACTCGGGGACTGTCGTACAACTCATGAAATCAGTAATCGAAGAAGGTCACGCTGAGATAAACTCCACAAGTTTAATCTAGGATTGGAGAAACAAGTACATAGAGTACTTAAAGAACAAGAAGCTTCCATCAGATCCAAAGGAGTCGAGAGCTCTGCGCACAAAGGCAACACGGTTCACTTTGTCCGAAGACGGAACACTGTTTAGAAAGACGTTCGATGGCCCGTTGGCAATATGTTTGGGACTGGGAGATACTGACTACATCTTACGGGAAGTTCACGAGGGCACTTGTGGAAATTATTCCGGTGCCGAATCACTGGTCCACAAAGTAATCAGAGCAGGGTACTATTAGATCGATATGGGGAAGGATGCAAGGGAGTTCGTTCGAAAATGCGACAAATGCCAAAGGCATGCGCCCATGATTCATCAGCCCGGGTAACTACTCCACTCGGTCCTGTCCCCATGGCCCTTCATGAAATAGGGAATGGACATTGTTGGCCCTCTCCCGTTGGCCACAGGTAAAGTTCAATTTATTTTGTTTATGACTGGTTATATCTCTAAATGGGTTGAAGCACAGGCTTTTGAGAAAGTCAAAGAAAAGGAAGTCATAGACTTCATTTGGGACCACATCATATGTCGATTCGGGATTCCCTCTGAAATTGTATGTGATAATGGAAAAGAATTCATCGGCAGCAAAGTAACTAAATTTCTTGAGGATCACAAGATCAAAAGGATCCTATCAACACCTTATCATCCCAGCGGGAACGGACAAGTCGACCAACAAAACCATCATCCAAAATCTTAAGAAGAGATTGACCGATGCCAAAGGAAAATGGAGAGAAATACTACCCGGGGTTCTATAGGCATACCGCACAACATCAAAATCCAGCACCGGAGCAACACCGTTCTCGTTAGTTTATGGCGCTGAAGCTCTGATCCCGGTCGAGGTCAGAGAACCTAGCATCAGGTTTCGATATGCAACAGAGGAGTCGAATAACGAGACCATGAATACAAGCCTAGAATTGTTGGACGAAAGACGCGAAGCCGCTCTTGTCCGATTGGTCGCTCAAAAACAGCGGATCGAAAAGTACTACAATCGAAGAGCCAATCTTCGACATTTTAACATCGGGGACTTGGTGCTAAGAAAAGTTACCCTCAACACCCGAAATCCGAATGAAGGGAAACTGGGTTCGAACTGGGAAGGACCGTACCAAGTTCTCGAAATTATCGAAAAATGATCCTACAAGCTCGACACGATGAATGGCGAACAACTATCGAGCAATTGGAATGTATCGCACATAAAACGATACTACTGCTAAGGTAAGACCCCTTATATTTTCATTTATATTTTAAACTAAACCTTGCAGGTGTTCGACCAGAAACAACGATGGATTCTTCGACACGAGGCCTTTAGGTCTGAAAGCACGCGTTGCACTCTTTTTCCCTTAGACCGGTTTTGTCCCAAATGGGTTTTCCAGCGAGGTTTTTAATGAGGCAACCATTGATCGTGCTAACTTAGAACAATTCAACAGTATCTGAGGTTTCTTTACAATCAACCTTGAATACTGGCGGGCATTGCCCTCGAATGTCAACTTTGATGCGAAGAAATTACTTCATGGCAGCAGGGTCTCGATAGGAAAAATTTGTAAGGGCCAAACGGTCAAATGAACCGTACTCGCGTAGTTTGCTCGAGCCTTGACACAGAACATGTACACATGTATAATCATTTATAAAGAGAATTATTTTTCTTTGTCGATATCTCATGCCTTAGAAAAAAATTTCTACTTTACAATTTCATACCCCCGATCTATTATGTAAATAGGCTTAAGGGCCGACCATGACCAGAGTTCGAATAATTACTCCCATGCTCGGGGACTGCCGTCCAAAAAATAAACGAGATCAAATCATTAAAACTTCGAGATTATAAGACCTTTTAGGCTCTCACGCCCCAAACCGAGGAGCGCGACTGGCGCTCAACCGAGTGAACTCGACAGAGCAAGAATGTTAGATTTTATTCTACCCAAATTTATCCGTGAATAAAGAGGAGATGTACTCCGTTAATCAAATAATGAAGATATTTCATTAACCGCTTCCATTTCATTCCCATTAACAGCATCATTCCATATTTCCAAAATAGTACGAGTTTATAGATTTAATGAAAAACATGTTGCCAAATACCAACAGTTCTAATCCAATTCCCAACATCAAATACCACCCACAACATGTCTACAAAGCCTCTAAGTCCAACTGAAGAGTAATATGGAAATGCCGGCAATAAGACCCCGGCTATACCTCAACCACAAAGTACATGAGAAACAAAAGATACATGACCCCAAAATGAAGTGAGGTTCACCAAATCAGCTGAAAAGAGTGTACTGCTATCACTGATCAATGCCACCTGTTGTAGAACCACATGCATCCATTAAAGATGCAGCGCCCCTGGCAAAAGGGACGTTAGTACTGTCGAATAACACTAGTATGTATAGCTAGAAATACTCTTTCAAAATAGAATGCCCATATGATCTATATGTGGAACACATAATATAATGTAATTGAAACACCCTGTACAAACAAGGACAACAAAAAGGGGCACCTATTGTCTGCATTAATAATGTGTCTCATTAGACCGTCCTTAGTGTTCACATATCATATTATACACTTACGCGTTTCATAGACCATCCATAGTATTTATTCATACTGTACACCTATACCTCTTATGCACAATGCACCTATGCGTTTCACAGACCGTCCACAAGATTTCATATCACAATGGATTTCGTAACACAATGTACCTATGCGTTCATAGACTATCCACAGGATTTCATATCACAATGTACCTATGCGTTCATAGACCGTCCACAGGATTTCATATCACAATGTACCTATGCGTTTCATAGACCGTCGATAGGATTTCATAACACAATGTACCTATGCGTTTTGTAGACCGTCCACATGATTTCATATCACAATGTACCTATGCGTTTCATAGAACATCCACAGGATTTCATAACACAATATACCTATGTGTTTCATAGACCGTCCACAGGGTTTCATAACACATTGGAAACAAAGTACAAATACGTACATCTCATAACCTTTCACACCACATATCACTTAATCCGTACTTTCAACCACTTACAACATTATTATTTCATTGGCTCTCTTGGCCATAAATATGATTCTTTATTCATGGCGCAATGGCCGTATTTCATATTCCACACTTTCATTTCTTCCCTTTCACAGATCATCATCATAGTTATCAAAAAGTAGAATATTCCATAAATCACAACTTTAAGTTCATTAGTAATGAAGGCTTTAAACACAATAGATTTCTTTCCAATAAATGGAGTAAAATGATTGGCAATCGAAGCACAAGTTAAAATCATACACAATTTCCACTCATGAATATGTAAGAACGCAAAACACATTGAAAAAGACTTACAAAGCATAGCATTAGCTAAAATAACCACATATGGGCATCACTTGAGTTCATAAGCCTTTAGCCAATTATATTATTGAAGTCAATTTTGGAACAGTTGAGTCAAAGCTCATTTCATAATCTTTCTCACATTATTTCATTTCATCGGCACCATTGGCCACAAGTATAACTTTCACTATTAGCACGTTGGCCACACTTTATATCCCCAATTGACTGATTTCACTTCCAACCATCTTTATAGGTTATCAACAATAAGACATTCCCAATCAAGACTTTAGGTACATATATGAGCAATTAAGAGTTTTAAGAATATTGAGATTTTCTCACACAATTTGGCATAATAGCTTTTATTTGAAATACGATTCAAAGCCACAACATTTTAATACGTAACTCATACTTTGAAACTCACGGAAACATTATGGAATTCAATTCCAAGAGAGAAAGTTTAGCCAACATACCTCAATTGAGCTTTCCTTAAATTACTGCAACGTTTCAGAAATTCTAGCAATCCCAATCTATTTTGAGACATAACAAAATTTAACAACAATTAGGAAGATATTCATGGTCTCAGCTCTTTTGAGCATTTTATCAAACACTAGGTGTGCAAATTTAACCACAAGGTTCTTCTACAAGATTTCCTTCACTACACAACCCAATACTTACTTATTTAAGCTCAATAATCTTCCCACAAATCTTTTTGGTACATGCATGTATAGATAATACTCTCATACCCAAGAATCACGCTCCCAATCAACCATCTTCTTTCCAAATTCGAAATTGAAAACTAGGGTATGGAACCTTACCTCTTAGATGAAAAGCTTGTGGGTTTTTCTTGTTAATCTTCCAATATTTGAGCAACACTTGATGAATAATTAGCCTAGGATTTTCTATCTCTCTAAAACACTCTCCCTTCTCTCTAAAACATCAGAATTTTTGCTCAAAAATGACCCTTTGCGTGTATTTAACGAAGTAGGGTCGGATTTTTAAAACTCAAAAATGGAGCTCCGGAATGGGTTCTGTGGTCTCATATGCGACCGCATACCGGTTGCATAATTGGTGTCCAAAATGACCAAAAATTTGTATGTGTCTGCGGTCACTATGCGGTTCGCATAACTATTTTGCGGTCGCATAGTGCACCGCATAACAGTTATGCGGTCGCATAGTCGATCGCATAATTGCTTTCCACTGGCCCAATTAGCTGCCTCACTATGCGGCCATTATGTGGTCCACAGAGTGATTCTTATAGGCCAAGGCCACCCCACTCGGGGACAGACACTTCGGGCAAGCTCGAAGTAAAATGGGAAAATAAGCCCAAGGGGCAAATCCCGAACTAAAAAGGCTACGGCCAAATTAACACGGTTCAGAGACGTCCGAATTCCGTAACAAAACAGGCCTTTGAATTCGCTCATAAACCGGTTAAAAGGGCTACCCCCGGCAAAATCATAAAAGGCTTCGATAATATCAAGCCTCGAAAACTCTAATGAGTAAAAACTTGTTCGAACTCCCGAACAGTTCCTTATTGCATGCTAAGGCATTACAAGTTTTGCAAATACAAATGATAAAAAACTTTTTCAAGCCGAAAAGGGGAGAAATCCATAAACAATCTTTTTACAAAGGCTATATCGCCCTAATACAAAAGCCTAAGGACTGTTTTTGCTTTGAGTTCGAGAGACCATCCTCGCTCAAATAAAAAAAACCTAAGGGTTACCTTACTTCGAGTTCGAGAAAGCACGCACTCGATCATAAAGTCTAAGGGCTATACTAGTTCGGTTTCAATCAAATTGTCTAAACCTCGAACCTTAGAATACAACTTCATAATTTTATAAGGCAGAAAGGAAGAAGGTTTATACATATATATATATATATATATATACGTCAAAAATTATTTACAAAGGCAACATGGCCCGATCAAATTTCTCTACAAAAGACCGAAACGGTCTTAAAATAAACACAAAAAATAATAAGGACTTAGTTCTCTTTGGGAGTAGCATCTCCGCCCTCGAGGCCTTTTTCGATTTCAGATCCGCTCATACTCCCGGTATCATCATCATCAGGTAAGGCCAATATTTTGGATTCAGCTTCAAGCTCCTTAGCATTCTCGATCTCGGCTGTAAGATCGAAGCCACGAGCATGGATCTCCTCGAGAGTCTCCCTCCGAGACTGGAATTTAGCATGCTCGGCAACCCAGTTTGCTCGAGCCTGAGCAGCCTCGGCAACCTCCTTTGCTCGAACCTAAGCAGCCTCAACATCGGATCGGTAGACGGACACCATCGCATCAGCATTAGTCGTGGCTATTTCAACCTCCGATTTGGCCGCTGCAAGTTCTGTAGCCAGTCTCTCTCGATCAGAAGTTGCTGAGCCTAATCGAGACTGGAATTCCTCAATTTTCTTGGCTTGCACCAAGGCTTTCTCTTTCAAGCTTCAGAGTTGGTTCTCGGCCTAGACCAGTTGAGTTCAGGCAGCTTCATTTTCTGAGGCAAGGCAGTCCATGTTCTTATTCCATTTCTCGGCCTCCGCTTTCACGGCGTCCACTTCAACACGAAGTTTCCTGATCACATCGAGCTTTTGCTGGACCTATGGGACCGAACTGTTAGCCATCATGCCCGAGTCAGTGTCATTAACTTCAAAGATTCTTTTTACCTGCTCGGACAAATCGGCTTGTTCTCTCTGAGCTGCTTCTAGCACAACTCGAAGTCCTTTTGTTTCTCATTCTCTCTGCTTATTGAGAAGCTTGAAGGCATCCCTCTCCTCAGTAATCCCTCGGATTTTGGCTTTGTACCGGCTCAGCTGCCCTCGAGATTGGAGAAACACCTCGTGATGAAGCACGGAGGCCTACAAAAATAGAAAGAAGGAATTATACAAGGAAAGAAAAATACAAGTACAAAAATTAACAAAGAAAAAATGAATTTACCTGATTCAGGGCCTGTTGAGCTTTATTGAAAATACAAGAAACTCACGCCTCGCCCGAGATCTTCTTCGGGGCCTCCAAGTCACTCAGACCGACGACATCTTCTACCCTGGCAAAATAACCACGGAAAGGATCTTCCTCCTCGTGGGCCCCCTCCCCGTGACAAATCTCCACGGCCTGAGCGTCACGTATCATCGACTGGGAAAATGAAGGAAATGAGGGAAAATCCCCGATCTCTATTACCCCAAGTAGGTTTTTTGGGGCACCGCCTCCCTCTCGACGAACCGCAAGCCCAGTTTCTGCATCGGCGTCCACCGCCTCTTCAATGGTCTCTTCACCCCGAGGTAAAGTATCTTCGGTTCCCCTTGGTTCTGGAACTTGGGCCTGAGTCTCCCTTTCGACCTTATCGAACCTAGACGGAGCAGTATCGACTTCCATCGGTTCCGAAGTCTTCTGAGTATCGGTGCTAGCTCCAGCACGAGCCACCAGCCCATAAACACCTTCTTCTTCTTCTTCTTCTTCTTCTTCTTCTTCTTCTTCATCCCTTAGTCTTTGGACCGACTCCATAGTCAGTGGGATTACGTTCCTCTTGGGTTTACAGGCCGTTCTTTTCTTGGGTTTTTGACCCTCGGAGTCCAAGGCCCTTTTTCTTTTAATCACCTTCGCTGGTTTCGAGATAGGCGGCAAGGCTTCTTCATCACTAGATGGGGGTCTCATAGCTGCATCCTTTCCGAGACCTACAAAAGGAGAAAGTAAGTAAACTCATGTTTGAAAAGATACTTGAACGGCAAGCCAAGAAGAAGGCTTACCATGAGTACGAGCCTCCCACCGGCCCTTTGACAAATCGTGCCATGCACGCTCGGCATATGTTGACGTCGAAACTAGGCACCTGACCTAGTTCTCGAGGTGGGGTACCGCACCCGGCATCCAGCCAATGGTTGCATCGAGAAAAACACTGATAGGAAAAGATGAAGAAGTAAAAACAACAAAAACTAAAAACGGGATCATGCTTACGTTTCATATTCCATTTCTCAAGAAATGGCATACTCTCAGCCGGGATTAGGTTCGAGGTCTTCACCCGAACAAATCGGCCCATCCAGCCCCGATCTTTATCTTCATCTATACTCGATGTGAATGCCTTGGTGGCTTGGCGTTGAAGCTTTATCAGCCCACCTCGATAGAGTCGAGGGCTATATAATCTTACGAGGTGGTCGAGGGTGAAGGGAAGCCCATCGATTTTGCTCACAAAGAAACGGAGCAGTATCACGATCCTCCAGAAAGAAGGGTGAATTTGGCCGAGGGTCACCTGGTATTTCTTGCAAAAATCGACGATGAACGGATCGAGGGGACCCAGCGTGAAAGGATAAGTGTAAACACTCAGGTACCCTTCCACGTGGGTAGTGATCGCTTCCTCCGGTGCCGGTATCACAACTTCTTTATTTTCCCTATCGCAATCTTTCTTCACCAGATCAAGAAGGCTTTTGGGTATCGAGCATATATATCTCGATACCGGCTCACATCAACCAGCAACCAATGAGGTTTTCTCGACTTTAAAATTAGAATCAATAACACACCCCCGAGAATAAGTTCCTCAAGGCGTGGCTCCACCACTGGTTTCTCGCCGGCCGGCCGAGATGAGGAAGCAACCTCTTTCTGCGGAACGGTTTTAGATGTTTTTTCCATTTAGTTTTTGTGAACTAAGGAGAATGGAGATTGAATTATTTGGTGTTTTAAGAAGAACAAGCAACGGAATTTGAAAACCTGGAAATGGGGAGCTTTGAAGAAGGCGAAAAACTATGAAGATAGGAATGGAAAAGTTTTGTAAATAAAAGTTTGGAATTATGAAGAAAAGGGCTATTTATCATTTTCACAACGACGGTTCAAAACTGGTAATGGCCGACTGTCGGCTGACGCGCATTAAATACCTAGGGAACTGTACTGATGAGACGTTTATGTCACTTTTACTGCTTATGTCACAACGATTATGTCATGATCGAAGGCTGAAATCGTTTCTTGTCATTACTCTCCAAACAATGAGGGGACTATCTGTATATGGTCAAAATCATGCTTGCCCAATTTTGTATGGTTAATCGAGATCGGGGTAGCAGATCGAGGTTCAATCCCAAGTTATATTGGATCATTACATGAATAAATATTGCCTAGCTCGTGATTCAGGGACCGATCAAGATCGAGACCAGCTAAGGTCGAGACCGAGAAGGATATGGATCTATCAAGATTGAAGGAAGCCTTCTAGGTCGAATAACAGAAAGCAGGAATCCGTGACCGGGTAAGGATCATGGCGGAGATCTCGGCATATATCGAGTCAAGACCGGTTGATTAGCCAATCATAAGATTACCTTCTGTATTTAGAATTGTACCATATGTAGAACTTCTCTACTAAATAAAGAGGGTTCCAATCATTTTGGAAGGAGACTCATAACAAAGCAATATATTACGTTTTCTCTTTTAAGCTCTTTATTTAGTTGTTCAGTTCTTACTTTTCAATAATATACTCAGTTGGTTCGAGGGTGACCTAGCACGAGGGCCGAAGTTGCGCGTTACATTGGTTTGTTTTATTTTACATTTAAATTCTAACTTCAATTCTTATATTTCTCAGTTTGTGCCAAGTGAAATCACATGTACTTAAAACCACTTACAAATTTAATTGTTATCCAATTTTAAGGGTAAACAAACAAGAACACAAGTTGAACACAAGACAAAAGCAGGATTATAAATATATAGCAATGAGGGAGGGAGCTTCTTGAAATAACAAGAGGGGGGTGAATTGTTGTTTATTAAAACTTAGTTGACTGAATTTGAGTTTAGTCAACTAGATTCTGCACAGTGAATAGATAAAGAGAAGTAAACCAAACAAACTGAAGGATAAAGGGACACAATAATTTTATAGTGGTTCAGTACCAATGAGATACTTACATCTAGTTTCCCTTGGGTTACAAGGGACTTCTTAGATCTTTGATAATAGGTTACAATGATGATGGTTTTGGTTTGCTCACCATCAACAATATTCAGTGATAATTGCTTTTGTAAAGTTGACACAACTCTCTTTTTGAGTTCTATCTCCTCCTATCTTTTATGACACTTGTAGACTCAAGAATACAGTATTTGTACTAAGAACTAGAAAGGTTTAGAATCAGTTTGTGTAGTTGCGCAACTATCCTTGAATACATGCCAGTCTTCTTATAGACAGATTTGAGAGCAGTTGTCCATTGTTTTGATCGGTGCACGCACTATTTTTTGATACTCGATTCATGACCCATGTCTTTGTTTTCTTCAACAAGGATGGGCTGGATTTAATAATCCAGGAAGTGTTCCTAAGTCGAGATCTAGGGAGCTGCTTCCATTCTCCATGCTTTGTCGAAGAAGAGAGAGAGCAGTTGATGGGCTGGATTAGTTTTATCCAGGGAATGCTTTTCATGCTCCATGCCTTATTGGATAGAGGAGCATCACTTCAAGTTGTCTCCCACTACATTTTGTTTCCTTTCTAGTTTAAATCTTCTTCATACAAAATCTGTTGTTTTGTATTTGCAGGTGAGTCACATGTAAGGCAATGGTCTAAGATATATAAACATGGAGTGGATCTTCATTCCTTTTTGGTAATGCTTGCTTTACCTGAATATATAAATTACAACATTAGTCAAGACTTCTTTATAGATATTGGATCATTATTAAAATACTACACTTAACAATCTCCCACTTTTTGATGATGACAATAAGCTAAAAAGAGTTTGACTAATTTATGGATACTTCCCTATTCTTTTCAAGCTTGCTCCCCCTGTCTTTAAGCTGATTTTAATTTGATTTGAATCTGCATCAGCACTTATTTTTAAGTGTGCTTCCCCTCTGTTTAAGCTGGTTGTTGATGAATATGCAATTCTTTTGTAACACACTTATTTGTAGTTGTAGTTC
This sequence comes from Nicotiana tomentosiformis, assembly GCF_000390325.3. Taxonomy (NCBI): domain Eukaryota; kingdom Viridiplantae; phylum Streptophyta; class Magnoliopsida; order Solanales; family Solanaceae; genus Nicotiana; species Nicotiana tomentosiformis. The sequence goes on along the minus strand of NC_090812.1, from coordinate 36,118,026 downwards.
ACCTGCATACCTGCAACTCTTTATACACACTTGTTTGTAGTTGTAGTTCACCTGTTCACCTGCATTCACCTGCATAAACTCTTTCTTTCTCCCCCTTTGACATCAATCAGAAAAAAGAGAAAACAAATTATTTGGAGTAATGGTACTAGATAAGATAATATTACTAGTTAAGCAAGCATAAAATTTGTACAACTAAGCGGTTTTAGTGAGCATAGTCGACTAATGCTCATACCAGACACATTCAAAAAGAACATAAAAAGCAAAAAGATTGACTTAGGCATTCCTAAATATTCAATGTCTCCCAAGGAAGTATTTCAGGGTATTGATCACTCTAGTGCAAAAGCTTTCATAAGAGGCATCAATGTCTTTGGTGACTTTGGTTAGCTTCTCAGAAATATCCTGCATGACCCTGATCCCTTGGCTCCTTGTGGCTTGAAGAGTGATCCTAGGTTTGGCCACATCTGCCGTGATTTCCTTGGTTACTTCTCTGATCTTGTCTACTTGTTCCTGCATAGAGGTTAGTAAGTCTTTCATATCTGCTATGTTATGTTGCATCAACATCAGTTGATCTGAAGAAGAGGATTTGATGGCTTCAGATTTTATTCCTCCACTCCTCTGAGTAGGAATGAATTCTGATGCTTTGTCCTTTTTAAGCTAGGTTCCCTTGATTAAAGTATACCCCATAATGGCAAATGCAGTTTTGTCATAGGTGCTGGAGATAATTTTTGGGACATAGATAGATAGATCTACTTTTATGACTTTCAGAATGTGAGAAACTAGTAGACCATAAGGCAGGCTGCTCGTAGAAGAGGAAACATCCCTGATACTTTCAAGCATGTATTGGCTTATCCAGACAAACAAGTTTATAGTTTTACCAGTTACCAAACAATACAGGATAAATACATCTCTGAGAGACAAAGTACTGAGTGAACCAGTGCGGGGTAGCAAAGTGGTTGCGATAATGTGGGCTAGAACACGATGTTCAAACTTCAAGTTCTTAGAAACTATATCAGGGGGGTTGTCATACATAACACTTTTGGCCTCATCAAACGATACTTCAAAATTATCTGGCCAGGAACATTGCAGAAAGAAGTTATATCCAACAAACTTTGTGGCAAAGATTTTTTCAAATTGATAAGAATCAAGGATAATGCGAGTTCCTAAGACCATGGTTTCTAGATCTTCTTTATCATTCACAAAAAGATTTGCATAAAACATGCGCACGGGTTCTTCAAAGACCATATCACCAACAGTAGCAAATAGGGAGACAAGTTTCTGAGTTTCAAAAATAGACAGAACATCACAGTGAGAGATTTGCATAGATTTTAAGCTCACAGTGCGACCAAATGCAATTGACTTTCCTTTGAAGATGACAAATATAGCCTTTTCTTTAGGACCATAGAAAATCATTTTGTCTTCAGGACCAAACACAATATGTTCAGTTTTTACCTTTTTCTGAGACGATTGTTTGGGGATAGATTCGATTGGTCGTTTTCCTGCCCTCTTTTGAGATATGAGGATTTCTTCTTTGGAGCCACTTGATTCTTCCTTAGTGAGTGACTTTTCTGTGCTTTCGGAGGATTCGATATTAACAGGATCATTTTTGGTTTTCTTGAATCGATGGCTTCTTCTTGGTAAGGAAGAGGAGGAGAGGGCTTTGCTTTGGCCATGAGTAAGAGAAAGACAGAGAGAGAGAGAGATTTTTGGTTTCTTGAGAGAGAGGGAGATACACTCGAGAGAGGAGTTAAAAGAAAGACGTCTCGATTTCTGGAGAGACATATGAAAGACAACTAAAAAAAATTTCTACAAAACTATGCCGTCAGTTCAAATAAGGGTAAAGACTAATTAAGTGCTAAGACATTAACCAAAGTTATGAGGGAATTGTGCAGATGCCAATTTTGTTTAGAAAAAAGCTAAATCTTTCTTCAGGCAAAGGTTTTGTAAAAATATCTGCCAACTGATTTTCAGTATTAATAAATTCTAACACAATATCACCTTTAGCAACATGATCACGTATGAAATGATACTTGATCTCAATATGCTTAGCCCTAGAATGATGCACAGAGTTTTTTGACAAACAGATTGCACTAGTATTATCACACATGATCGGAATAGAGTTAAGATGTAAATCATAATCTAACAGTTGATGCATGATCTATAGTACTTGTGTGTAACAATTTCCTACTGCCAAATATTCAGCTTCTGTGGTGGATAAGGCCACACAACTTTGTTTCTTGCTGTGCCAGGATACAAGGGATTTTTCAAGTAATTGACACGTTCCACTTGTGCTTTTTCTATCAAGTTTATCTCCTGCAAAGTCTGCATCTGAAAACTCTTTGAGATTGAAATTTTCCAGACTTTCATACCATAATCCATAGTCAACCGTTCCTATTAAATATCTGATAATACGTTTAACAGCATTCAAATGAGTCTCTTTAGGAGCTTACTGATATCTAGCACATTTGCAAATACTAAACATGATATCTGGTCGACTAGCAGTAAGATAGAGTAATGAGCCAATCATACCTCGATACATTATTTCATCAACACTCTTACCATTTTTATCTTCATCCAAAGTAGTCGACGGACTCATAGGTGTTCCTATGGCTTTTGCATTGGACATACCATACTTTTTGATGAGTTCTTTCGTATATTTTGTTTGACTAATGAAGATTCCTTTCTGTGTTTGATTGATTTGAAGTCCAAGGAAGAAGGTTAATTCTCCCATCATACTCATTTAAAATTCTCCTTTCATGATATTTGAGAAATTCTTACACAAAATAATGTTAGTACTACCAAAGATAATATCATCTACATAAATTTGTACAATTAGGTTGCCTAGAGATGATCGTTTGATGAAAAGAGTAGTATTAATATTACCTATGTCGAATCCATATTTAATTAGGAAAAAGCTTAACCTTTCATACCAGACTCTAGGAGCTTGCTTTAAGCCATATAAAGCTTTAGACAATTTGTAGACATGATTGGGAAAGGATTCATTTACAAATCCCGGAGGTTGCTTAACGAAAACCTCCTCAGAAATAAATCCATTTAAGAAGGCACTTTTCACATCCATCTGAAATAGTTTGAAACATTTATGAGCAGCATAAGCTAATAGAATACGAATGGATTCTAACCTAGCAACATGGGTGAAAGTCTCCTCATAATCAATCCCTTCTTGTTGTGAGTAACCTTGAGCAACTAGTCTTGCTTTATTTCGCACGACTTGTCCGGATTCGTTCAACTTATTTCTGAATACTCATTTTGTTCCAATAATGGATGCATTTGGTGGCCTAGAAATGAATTTCCATACTTTGTTGTTCTCAAATTGATCAAGTTCTTCCTTCATTGCAATTATCCAGCTTTTGTCACCAAGTGCTTCGTCCACCCTTTTTGGTTCAAGTTGGGATATGAGGGAGATATTTGACGTCTGCTTTAGAGATCTTCTAGTCTTCATCCCTTCCTGAGGGTCCCTAATGATATACTTATGGGATATCCAGGTTCACTTTTCCATTCATTTGGGATGACTAATTCTGATTCCTTTTCAGCAGAGTAAGTTGGACCGATCAAAGTGAACTCCTGATTTTCTGTCAGGGGCATAGTCGACTGATCTTGTTGATCAGTCACTTCTTCAGAGGCAATTCCACTTGTATCGATAGACTTTGGCACTATGGAAATTTCTTCATTTTCAGGAAGATGATCATTCTTCAAATGAGGGTTAGTATCCACAAAAACAACATGTATAGATTCTTCAATGGATAAAGTACGCTCAGTGAAAGCTCTATATGTTCTACTGGAAGGAGAGTATCCGAGAAAAATACCTTCATCACTTTTGGGATCGAACTTACCAAGATTATCTTTTCCATTGTTGTGAATAAAACACTTACACCTGAAGGGATAGAAATAACTGATGTTGGGTCTTTTTTCTCTCCATAGTTCATATGGAGTCTTCTTGAGTATTGGTCGAATAAGGCATCTATTTATCATATGACATGTTGTACTTACGGCTTCTACCTACAAGCGGTGTGGGAGAGAAGTTTCCAAAATCATGATTCTCGCCATATCTTGTAGAGTTCTATTTTTATGTTCTACCACTCCATTTTGCTGTGGTGATCTTGGGGAGAGAAATTGTGAGAGATACCTTGATCATTGCAGATGTTCTCAAAAGCCTTACTTTCGAACTCTCCTCCATGGTCACTTCTTATGGAGGAAATGTAGTAACCTTTTTCACGCTGTATTTTCTTGCAAAAGACTTCAAAGTTTTGTAGAGCCTCATCTTTGTGGCTCAGAAAAATAACCCAGGTGAATCTAGAAAAATCATCTACTATAATAAAGGCATACATTTTACCACCTATGCTAGCAGTTCTAGTAGGTCCAAAGAGATCCATATGAAATAATTGAATAGGTTTTGAAGTGGAGACAATGTTTTTGACTTTAAAAGAGGATCTGGTTTGTTTTCCTAGTTGACATGCATCACAAATTTGATCTTTCGAAAAATCTAGTTTTGGAAGACCGGTGACAAGTTCGTTTTTAGAAAGATTATGAATAGTATGCATGCTAGCATGACCAAGTTTTCTATGCCATACCCAGGAGTCATCAAGAATGGAAGATAGACAAATCTGATTACTAGAGTTTTCCAGGTTATTGATAGTATAAACATTTTTGTCCCTATTTCTAGAGAGAATAACTTTACCTGATTCATCTTTATTAAACCAACCATATTTTTTGAACCGAACCTCGTAGTCATTATCGCATAGTTAAATAATGCTGAGAAGATTGTACCAAAGTTTTCCAACCAGATACACTTCATCTACATCACATGTTGAGCTGAGAGGAACTTTTCCAACGCCAATTACATTTTCTTTTGATTTGTCTCCAAATGTAACTGTTCCTCCATCTACTCTAGTGATAATTTTGAATAATTGTTTGTCATCAGTCATATGTCTGGAACACGCGCTGTCAAGATACCATTTTCTTTTTTGATTCTTCTTGCGATGTTCCTGCAAAACAAATTTACTTGTTTTTAGGTACCCAAGCCTGCTTGGGTCCTGAATGATTAGACTTCTGAGAGTTAGCTTGACTGATGTATTTAGGTCGCCAAACCCATCTCCCGTTGTCTCTGATCCTGCAACGATAAAAAGTGTGACCAGTTTTTCCACAGTAAAAACACAATGAATTTTTTTTATTTTTAGACTCCCTTTCTGCTCTGATTTTGTTCGTGCACTGGTTAGTATTGTGACCATTTTTATCACAATAAGAGCATCCCTGAGAGTTTCTAGTTCTAATCAAAGATGTATGAGGAACAGTCTGATTTGATTTGACAGAGCTATAACTTGTGGATTTTAGTAATCCATTCAGTTGAAATTTAAGTTCATTTACTTCATCTTGAAGCATGTCATGCTCAATTTCACATACTTCCAACTTTAGGGCCCAATCTTTCTTTTCTCTATGGATTTTTCTGAGTTATTCTAAAACTTTTTCGATATCTGTAAGAGCAATATCCACAAATTCTTGAAGTTCATAACAGTTGGGACATGAAGGAAGACGTACCTCATTGGTTCCTTCGTCTGCCATAAGATAGAGTTCGCCTGAGTCTTCTTCCTCATCTGCTTTATTTTCTGCCATAAGCTCAAGCTCATCTGAGTCTTTATTGCTATCATCTTTTGGGACCAGAAAACACATATTTGCAATTTTTTCATGGTCAGATTCTTCTTCATCGCTCCAGGATCCAAAGGACTTCTTCTTTTGAAAGTTACTGCTTAGTTTTTTTTTCCAGTTCTGGACAATCAGCTTGAATGTGTTTGTATTTTTCACATTCATAGCATCTTCCATCATTTTCATTGCTCGCCCTTCCTTTTCTGAAGTTTGATCTACCTCTTCTGCTATATCTGTTTTTCCTCATCATGCTTGTGACAACTTGGGAGAGCATGGCTATATTTTCATCATGTTTTTCCTCCTCTTCTTCATTTTCTGATTCAGCAACAGTTGCTTTAAAGGCAACAATTTTCTTTTTTTCTTGTTGAATTTGCCTGTCCAAGTGAGTTTTCTCAAAGGTAATTAGATCACCTCTAAGTTCATCATAGGATATTTTGTCAAGGTCCTGACATTCTAGAGAAATAACTTTGGGCTGCTAAATTGTGGGTAGACTTCTAAGGATTTTTCTGACATGTTCTCTATTTTTGATTGGTCTAACAAAAGACTTTAGATCTCCAAGGATTTTGCTGAACCTGGAGAACATTTTCTCCACTGATTCTCCAACTTTAATTTAGAATAGTTCATAGTCACGAACTAGAAGAGTGATCCTTGTTTCTTTTACTTTGTTGGTTCCTTCATATGCTACTTCCAATTTATCCCACATTTCCTTGGCAGTTTCATAGCTCGAAATTTTTTCATACTCTTCGCCACTGATAGCATTGTACATAAGATTTTTTGCTTTGGCATTCACGGTTATGACAATAACTTGTTCATTAGTGTAGTCATCTAAATCAAGTGGTCCAGTTGATACTATGACTTGACCATCCTCATCATTCTTTGACGGAACTGGAAAATGTTCCTTTTTTTATCACACGCCAAACTTTGATATCATATGACATAGTGTATGTTTCCATCCGAACTTTCCAGTGAGAGAAGTGTTATCCGTTGAAATATGAAGGTCGTACCTGAGAGGTTCCCTCTTGAAATAGTACACCGACGACTGTATTTGATTCCATGATCTTTTTCTCAGTAGATGTTAAGCAAGGTTTGTAAGCCTCGCTCTGATACAAATTGAAATAACAAGAGGGGGGTGAATTATTATTTATTAAAACTTAGTTGACTGAATTTGAGTTTAGTCGACTAGATTCTACACATTGAATAAATAAAGAGAAGTAAACCAAGAAAACTGAAGGATAAAGGGACACAACAATTTTATACTGGTTCAGTACTGATGAGGTACTTACATCCAATTTTCCTTGGGTCACAAGGGACTTCTTAGATCTTTGATAATAGGTTACAATGATGATGGTTTTGGTTTGCTCACCATCAACAACATTCAGTGATAATAGCTTTTGTAAAATTGATACAACTCTCTTTTTGAGTTCTATCTCCTCCTATCTTTTATGACACTTGTAAACTCAAGAATACAATATTTGTACTAAGAACTAGAAAGGTTTAGAATCAGTTTGTGTAGTTGCACAACCATCCTTGAATACACGCCAGTCTTCTTATAGACAGATTTGAGAGCAGTTGTCCATTGTTCTGATCAGTGCACGCACTATTTTTTGATACTCGATTCATGACCCATGTCTCTGTTTTCTTCAACAAGGATGGGCTGGATTTAATAATCCAGGAAGTGTTCCTAAGTCGAGATCTAGGGAGTTGCTTTCATTCTCCATGCTTTGTCAAAGAAGAGAGAGAGCAGTTGATTGGCTGAATTAGTTTTATCCAGGGAGTGCTTTTTATGCTCCACGCCTTATTGGGTAGAGGAGCATCACTTCAAGTTGTCTCCCACTACATTTTGTTCCCTTTCTATTTTAAATCTTCCTTCATACAAAATCTGTTATTTTGTATTTGCAGGTGAGTCACATGTAAGGCAATGGTTCAAGATACATAAACATGGAGTAGATCTTCATTCCTTTTTGGCAATGCTTGCTTTACCTGAATATATAAATTATAACATTAGTCAAGACTACTTTATAGATATTGGATCAGCTATCCCACCACACAAAAGGTTGAGATCTTTGAGATATTGCTGGACAACTTGGCTTAAGGTAACACTTTGGAGATAATTGGATCTTTCATCAAAAAATAAGTGTTCCTTTCCAGTAATATATGCTATCCCAAAGCTCGGCTCTAATAACCCAGTCATCCCATTAATAAAAATAATTTTGCGTGCAACATTTTACAAATATTGCAAAGCATTCCCCACCATCTTCAAGGCCAATCTTTGAATACTTCATTCCCTTACAAACTATGACTATCATTCTGTTCTTTCGCAGTTGGCTCAATTCCAGCAACTCCTCAAAACTTCTACCTCTTATCAAAAACTTACCTAGGCCACAAAAAGTGCCACCATAAAAACTAATTCTACTAACTCTCATAAATCTTCCATCTCCTTCTACCCTTATCTTGTTAACTCCATAATCAATATTGACAAGGAGGTAACAATATAAATCACTTTGATAAATTTGTACCTTTCGACCATAGACATAAAGGATTTATGTTTCACTGCCATTAACAGAAACTTTGCACCAACAATACAATACTCTCTTTTGTCTACCTTGTCCAGCGTTACCCGAAGTTCTTGTTTGAATCCATCAATCAAGGAAGTAAGAGCACCGGGTTTTACTTTTGCAAAATAGACCACTGCTAAGGAGCTAAGAACCGAGAGTCTTGCACCAAATTTTCCACTAACTTCTTTGCAAAGAAGACTATCTTGAATAGCTGCACTATAAGCACCTTTCAAATATATAATCTGCCACCACCTTTTATGATGAACATAATTAACCATAATAAAATCAAGAAATGTTATCTTGCTAGTCTTTACTACTGTTTCAACTCTTTCTTCAGACAAATTAAATGAATAATTCACGCCAATATGCATTTCAAAACCAATTCTATTCTGAGTTCTGACGGAAATGAGATGACAGGAGTAATATAATCACATTGTTAATGTAAAAGACCAAATAAACATGATGGATCAACGGAACTAGCTCATTTGTAAGCATGGGAAATCATATGCAGCCAGCTTCTCTTTGCTTATGGAAATGAGGAATGTAGAAGAAGTTACCAGATTGATCTTGCTGGAGAATGCTAGGTAGAAGGAATGAAATATATGAGTACTCCCACTTGAAATGAGAAAATGAATTGACAGTACTATAGAGATACAACAAGATCATTCCTTATCGAAATTTTACTTTGTTTCCAGAAGGCCTTAGCGAGTGACTCATATTTCCTCTCTGTTCAATATCAAGTAAAATCCAAGCATCTAAGCAAAAATTATGAACAAGCAACATAACACATTGATCAACACCCAAAATTATATTTCTTTGCCTCATCCATTCAAAATAGATTATCACTCTTCGAGCTCTAATTTTAGGAAAATCAGAAAATAAAACTCCACTTGGAAGCTGGCCACTTAATTAGTTATTGACTAATTAACGCTTAATTAGTTCTTGAATTCTTAATTAGTTATTGACTTATGATACATTACGCTTCTCAATATTGTAATTTTGTTGCAAGTTATTCATTTATTTCTATATGTGTCTAGATTAATTAAATCGTATATGATATTAATTATGCTTTGTTGACTAGATTATAAAAGATTTTCATTCAACCAAGTACTTTATAGGTATTTTTTCTAATACTCCCCGCCTCAAAAGATTAACGATATCTTATTACATATAAACACTATTTAATTTTTACAATGTATCAAAACTTTTGACTTATTTTTTAAACTTTGAATCTAGTCAAATTAAACAAAGTGATATCGAGCAAATAATGTTTCTTAGAGGTAGTATATGTTCTTAGAACCTTCGCTATAATTGAGATCTTAGAGATACTTAACATTAATTATGTCTATGTCAATGGATAAAAATAAAAGAAAAGAAAAAGAAATTCTCTTTCAAAGTATTTCCTTTCACGTATTTAAAATCAATATATCAGCTTTGAGAAAATTTAATCAATCAACTACACTTCAAATTCATTTTAGCTTTTAGGGTCGACAATTGAATTATTTATATCATGTAAATGATCAATTATAGTAAAAATATTCTTTTGTTTGACATCAATTTATTACCAAAATCTCCTCATGTATTTGGATATGAAATGGATTAGTATATCTTGTGAAACTCACATAAAAGAATTTACGTTGTTTATATAAAAGTAAAAAATAATTATTAAAAACAATGGTTGCCATTCTAAGGACTACACAAAGCATGTTGAGGCAAAGTTAGGATTTCAACTTTATGAGTTCTGAATTTTAAAACGATGATTGCAAATGCTAATAACTGAGTTCTAAATTTAATATTTGTAGGGTTCGACCGAATCCGTTGCTTGGCTTCCAGTGGCGGAGCCACATGCACCCAAGGGGTGTCAACCGACACCCTTTCGTCGGAAAATTACACTGTTTAGCTCGGTAATATTTTTTAAAATATGTATATATACTATATAATGACACCAGTGGCGGAGCCACATACACCAAAGGGGTGTCAACCGACACCCCTTCGCCGAAAAATTACAATGTATAGCTAGGTAATTTTTTTAAAATATGTATATATATATTATATAATGACACTCCTTGACTTCTTGATGGGTTTATTTTTGTATATTTTGACTCCCCTTAATGAAAATCTTGCTCCGCCACTGTTGGCTTCTACCTCCGCCCTGCTCACATGCTATCTTGTGAATAATGGTTTAGGTAAGCCGGGAGCTAAGCAGGAATACCCTGTGTAAAAAGAGCCTACTTCCTTCTAATCTCTCCGCTCTTAAGGTTTCATTTATACCTTTTTCATAATATATAGCGGCCACACCAAATATTCACCAAGCTAGCAAGTGAAACACACACAATGTCCATGCAAGTAAGATTAAATTGGGTTAATTTGTTTATAAAGTCCTAAATTAAAATTAAAGAAAAAAATTAAGGGGGTGGAAATGAAAAAAAGAAAAGAACATAGGGTTCTCGCATGGTGGCATATGTGGGTGACCCACAGTGGGAACGTGTGTAAAAATGACAATGCAACCCGTTTTTTCCGGACTAAGGTCTCTCTCTGTCGGACCCCGACATTTCTATTCCTACGATGCAAACCATACCCCCCCCCCCCCCCCCAACCAAAACCGTTTTCTCCAAATTTAACCCATTTATGCGCCTTTCACTTGTATTTTATTACTCTTTAGTCCTCATCATTGTATCATTTGTTACATATTTATGCGTAATTCCCGTACTTGCCTGTGTATTCTAGCTTAGTAACAGATTTAATTATTACATTAAGTGTTCAATCGAACCCAAGAAAGGGAACCTTCAAGCAATAATAAAGTTATTTGCGTGTGACTTATATGTCACGACTTCGAGCTATAGAAGCAGCCAATACATCACACTCCTAGGGATATAGTACTTCTCCGAACGATGCATGAATACGAGATGCTTTATGTCGTATTCGTGTAAAATATAGGTCACGGGTTCGATTGTTCGAGCCGTAAAAGCAACCACTAATACTTGTATCAGAGTAGGCTAGCAATATCACACTCTTGGGGTACGCATCTTCCTCGGATCCTACGTGAATGCGGAATACTTTGTGTACTGAGCTACCTTTTTTTCTCAACTGAACTAGTATTTTGAAAGAGAATTTGTACATACATAAAACTTTACTAAAATTTTAAAGAAAATAAAATTATGTATTCAAAGTTTCAAGAGTTTATTAGGTCAAATTCTAAGAATTTTAAAAATCGAATCCATCAAATTAAATGTAACAACCCAGCCGGTCGTTTTGAATATTATAACCTCGTTCCCCCATTTATTGCTCATTTTATCCCTTGCAATTGATTTATGACTTATCGAGTTAGTTCGTTCGGGTCCGGAAGGAATTCGGAGTGAAACGAGACACTTAGTCTCATAATTGAAAAATTAAGTTAGAAAAGTGGACCGGATATGGACTTATATGTAAACGACCTCAGATTTGAATTTTTATGATTCCAATAGCTCCGTATGGTGATTTTGGACTTAGGAGCGTGTCCAGAAGAATTTTTGGAGGTCCGTAGAGGAACTAGACTTGAAATGCAGAAAGTTAAATTTTTGGGAAGTTTGACCGAGGGGTTGGCTTTTTTATATCGGGTCGAAATTCGATTCTAAAAATTTTAATAGGTATGTTATGTCATTTATGACTTGTGTGAAAACTTTGAGGTCAATCGGATGTGATTTGATAGGTTTCGGCGTTATTTGTAGAAATTAAAAATTTCAAAGTTCAATAGGCTTGAATTGGGGCGTAATTGATGGTTTTAGCGTTGTTTGAGGTGATTTGAGGATTTGACTAAGTTCGTATGATATTTTAGGACTTGTTGGTATATTTGGTTGAGGACCCGAGGGCCTCGGGTGAGTTTCGGATGGTTAACAGATCAAAAATATTGAACTACAACAGCTGCTGCAATTTCCTTATGTTGGAAATTTCTTCTGCCAGATTCGAGCCCGGATCGAGCCTAGGGTCGAGGGCCACAATCGAAGTCATGATCGAGCCCAAAGTCGAGGGTCACGGTCGAAGGGAGGGTCGAAGCCATGATCGAAGGCCAGGGTCGAAGGCTATGATCGAGGATCAGGATCGAAGCCACGATCGAGGCCTAGGATCGAGGACTAGGATCGAGACCCAGGATTGAGGCCCAGGATCAAGTCCTAGGATCGAGGACCTCGATCGAAGGCCAAGATCAAAGGCCATGATCCAGGCACAACCGAGGTTGTCTAGGCAGAATTATAAAAACAGGGACTACGTCCCATTTGCTATTTTTGACAAATTTGAGCTTGAGGAGAGGAGATTTTTGATATATTTTCAAGGAAAATTTGAGATAAGTCCCTTGTGATCATTTCTCCTCCATAATATTGAATTATCATCGAATAATCCGACTAGATTACATGATTTTGAGGTGTAAATCGGAGATTGAAACTTAAAAATTTGGGAATAAGATTTGTAGGTTTGAGGGTCGAGTTGAGGTCGGATTTTGGTAAAATTGGTATGGGTAGACTCGTGATTGAATGGGCTTCCGAATTTTGTAAATTTTATCAGGTTCCGAGACGTGGGCCTCACAGGTGATTTTTGAGCTAAATTTCAGATGTTTATGAAAAATTAGTATTTTCTTATGGAATTAATTCTAATAAATTTTATTGGCTGAAACGAATTATTTGTGACTAGATTCGAGGCATTCGGAGGCCGATTTGCGAGGCAAAGGCATAGCAGAGTAAAGAGTTTCACATTTTGAGGTAAGTAACAATTTTAAATTTGGTCCTGAGGGTATTAAACTCCAGATTTTGGTATCGTGTGATTATTTTGGAGGTGAAGTACATGCTACGTGACGGGCGTGTAGGTGTGCACCGAGAGGAATGTGACTTGGTTCGTCCCGAAAAACTGTAAAGTTGAATAATTTGTTGTTAGCTATATGCTCTCTATGTGTTGATAAAGATTTGATTGTAAATCATGTTAGAAAATCATGCTTAGGCTATGTGATAGTATTGTTGGGACCCATAGAGACCGCGTACTTGTTGAATTGCCTGCTAAATGCTATATGTACTGAGTCTCAGGTTTTACTTGCACATTTTATCTCAGTCTCTGTTGTTATTATTGATACATCATATCATTATTGTTTGGGCTTATTTCATGATTATTAAGAGCCCGAGAGACTGGAGGGATTTATGACTGAGTGAGGCCGAGGGCCTGATTGTGAGATATTGATACAATAGCACATGAGTTGTCCGTTTAGCACGTGAGTTGGCCGTGCAGATTCTTATATTATACTATAGCACGTGAGTTGGCCGTGCGGATCCTTATGTTATACTATAGCACGTGAGCTGGCGGTGCAGTACGTGAGTTGGCCGTGCGGATCCAGATAGTTATATTATGGCACGTGAGTTGTCCGTGCAGATTATAGCGCTTGGGTTGTAGGAGCCCCTCCGAAGTCTGTACACCCCCAGTGAGCGCGGGTACCCATTGGGAGTGAGTGATGATGGCTGGGAGCCCAGTGAGTGATTGTTGTCCTAAGAGGTTGTACTTGATTTTTATTTGTTGTTGCACTTAGATGCTATCTGTCATTGTTGGGAAATCTCTGAAAGATTTTGATATACGGATTACATGAACATGAACTGTATAAATATTGATTTGACATTAAACTGCCAGATTTGATAGCATGTCTATTCTTTGCTGGAATTACTGAAAATGAACCATAACTGTGTAGCTCGTTACTATCTTCAGTTCCTTATTTATTATTGTTACTTGCTGAGTTGGTTGTACTCATACTACACCCTGCACTTCGTGTGCAGATCCAAGTGTTCCCAGATATAGCGGGTGTTGATTCTTTCACATAGTTAATTTTCCGGAGATTCTGAGGTATCTGCCGTGTTTCGCATACCTTGCCTCTCCTTCCCTATCTCCTTATATACTATATTTGGTCTCAGATTGTTACGACCGTATTTTTCAGACTTGTATTCATAATTAGATGCTCAGTGACACTAGGTTTTGGGGAGTGTTCATGTCAGTATTTGTGAGATTTTGTATTGTATTACATTATTGTATTTTCAAACTTAAGAGAAATTATGGTTTATCGAGATTATCGGCTTGCCTAGTATCGAGATAGGCGCCATCACGATAGGTTGGGATTTTGGGTCGTGACAAGTTGGTATCAGAGCCTAGGTTACGTAGGTCTCATGAGTCATGAGCAGGTTTAGTAGAGTCTTGCGGATCGGTACGGAGACGTCTGTACTTATCTTCGAGAGGCTACGGAACCATTAGGAAAATTTCACTTTCTTGTATTCTATCGTGCAAATTTGTTGATTCTAGAAACTAAATTTCTGCTATTCTATTCTCTCACAGATGGTGAAGACACGTACTACCAGATCAGACGGTCAGCCACCAGTGCCACCAGTTAGGGCCGCGAGAGGTCGGGGCCATCGTAGAGGCCGGGGCCAAGGTAGAGGTCGAGGTGTAGCTCGTACCACAGTTGGAATAGCACCCGTAGTACCACCAGTTGTTCCAGCTCAGGAGCAGATTCCAGATATAGTTGAGCCGAGAGGATCAGCTCAGGCACCAGCTGTGCCCATTGAGATTGCAGGCATTCAGAAGACTTTGGCCCAGATATTGGCAGCCTGCACTGGTCTTGCTCAGGTGGTTTCGGCTTAGGCCGCACCTGCCACTTCTCAGGCTAGGGGAGGTACTCATACCCCCGTTGCCCGTACTCTAGACCAGGTAGTACAGGGACTTCAGATACCGGAGGCACTACCAGCCCAACCGGTTGCAGCTGCTCAGGCCCCGGTAGTTCCTGTTATGGCAGATGATGAGTAGAGGATACTTGAGAGATTTGAGAGGCTTCTACCTCCACCATTTAGCGGGTATTCTGGAGACCAATGGGGCCTCATTCACTACTTTTCAGTTTTCTGGGTCTGCACTCAGATGGTGGGAGACTTACGAGAGACGTAGGCATGTTGGCGCAACAGCCCTTACTTGGCATCAGTTCTCCGTGGTCGTTTTGGAGAAGTTCGTACCTCCGTCCCGCAGAGAAGAGTTGCACAGACAGTTTGAGAAGCTTCGCCAGGGTGATATATTCGTGACACGGTACGAGATGAGATTTTCTGAGTTGTCTTGTCATGCAGTCTGGTTGGTTCCCACTCATAGGGAGAGGATTAGGAGGTTCATTGATGGCCTCACATATCAGCTGCGGTTACTTATGACTAGGGAGAGAGTATCTAGTGCTACGTTTGATGAGGTAGTGGACATTGCTCGGTAGATAGAGATGGTTCGTAGCCAGGAACGTGGAGAGAGAGAGAGACTAAGAGGCCTCGTGGTCCGGGTGATTATAACAGTGTTCCTTGAGGGGGTAAGTTTCACAGTGGTAGGGGTCGTTCTTACAGACACGCTCAAACGGGTCGTCCAGCTCATCGTGGTGCATCAGCTAGCCATGGTTCTTACAGTGCTCACTCAGGCCAGTCTTCATTCAGTGCACTACCAGTGTAGAGTTCTCATCATGCCTCATCCGCACAGGCTTCTGGAGGTCATTTCTCGGGTTATCAGGAGCAGCAGTTCCGTCAGAGGAGGGGTTGTTTTGAGTGCAGAGAATTTGGTCATTTCAAGAGAGAGTGTCCTAGGTTGTTGAGTGGGGTTTCACAGCAGAGTTCTCGACCGACGACACCAGCACCAGCAGTTACACCACCCGCCCTGCCATCTCGGGGTGGGGGGTCAGGCAGCTAGGGGTCACCCAAGAGGGGGAGGCCGATCAGGAGGCGGGCAGGCTTGATTCTATGATTTTCCTACCAGGCCATATGTTGTTGCCTTAGACGTAGTGATCGCATGTATTGTTTCAGTGTGCCACAGGGAGGCTTCTATATGATTTGACCTCGATTCCACTTATTCATATGTATCATCATATTTTGCTCATTATCTGGATATGCCCTGTGAGTCCTTAGTTTCACCTGTTTGTGTATCTATACCGGTGGGCGATATTATTACTGTGGATCATGTGTATCGGTCGTGTGTGGTAACTATTAGGGAACTGGAGACTAGAGTTGATCTCTTATTACTCGGTATGGTTGATTTCGATGTAATCCTGGGTATGGATTGGTTGTCTCCATGTCATGCTATTCTGGACTGTCATGCAAAAATCATGACGTTGACGATGTCGGGGTTGCCAAAGGTTAAATGGAGGGGTTCTCTAGATCTTGTTCCTAGTAGGGTAATTTTTTATTTGAAGGCCCAACTTATGGTTGGAAAGGGATGCTTGTCATATTTGGCCTTTGTGAGAGATGTTGATGCAGATGCTCCTATTATTGATTCAGTACCGGCCGTGCAAGGCTTTTCGGATTTATTTCCTGCAGACCTGCCGGGTAAGCCACCCGACAGGGATATTGATTTTGGTATTGACTTGGTGTAGGGCACTCAGCCCATTTCTATTCCTCCGTATCGTATGGCACCCGCTGAGTTAAAAAAAATTGAAAGAGCAACTTCAGGAACTCCTTGAAAAGGGATTTATTAGGCCTAGTGTGTCACCTTGGGGTGCACCGGTTCTGTTTGTGAAAAAGAAAGATGGTACTTTGCGGATGTGCATTGATTATAGGCAGTTGAACAAAGTTACAATCAAGAATAAATATCTATTTCCGCATATTGATGATTTATTTGACCAGCTTCAGGGAGCGAAAGTGTTCTCCAAAATTGATTTGAGGTCTGGGTATCACCAATTAAAAATTAGGGATTCAGATATTCTAAAGACGACATTCAGGACTCGTTTTGGTCACTATGAATTTCTTGTGATATCTTTTGGGCTAACCAATGCCCCAACAACATATATGCATTTGATGAATAGTGTATTTCAGCCATATCTTGATTTATTTGTCGTGGTATTCATTGATGATATTCTGGTGTACTCACGTAGCTAAGATGAGCATGCACAACACCTGGGTATTGTATTATATAGGCTGAAAGAGGAGAAACTATATGCCAAATTCTCTAAGTGTGAGTTCTGGCTTAGTTCGGTGGCATTCTTGGGACATATAGTGTCCAGTGAAGGTATTAAGGTGGATCGGAAGAAAATAGAGGCAGTTCAAAATTGGCCCAGACCATCCTCAGTTACTGAGATTCGGAGTTTTCTTGGCTTGGCTGGTTATTATCGTCGTTTCGTGGAGGGTTTCTCGTCTATTGCATCGCCTATAACTAAATTGACCTAGAAAGGTGCTCCGTTCAGGTGGTCGGATGAATGTGAAGAGAGCTTTCAGAAGCTCAAGACAGCTTTGACTATAGCTCCAGTATTGGCGTTGCCTACAGGTTCAGAGTCTTATACTGTGTATTGTGACGCATCGAGGATTGGTCTCGGCACAGTATTTATGCAAGACGGTAGGGTGATTGCCTATGCATCCAGACAGTTAAAGGTACATGAGAAGAATTATCCAGTCCACGACCTTGAGTTAGCAGCTATTGTTCATGCCTTGAAAATTTGGCGGCATTACTTGTACGGTGTCGAGTGTGAAGTATATACCGATCATCGGAGTTTACAACATTTGTTTAAACAGAAGGATCTTAATTTGCGGCAGCGAAGGTGGTTGGAGTTGCTTAAAGATTATGATATCACCATTCTCTATCATCCCGGAAAGGCCAATGTGGTGGCCGATGCCTTGAGTCGTATGGCAGAGAGTTTGGGCAGCTTAGCATACTTACCGGTAGAAGAGAGGCCTTTAGCCTTGGAGGTTAAGGCCTTGGTTAATCAGTTTGTTAGATTGGATGTTTCCGAGCCGAATTGAGTTTTGTCCTATGTGGTTTCTCAGTCTTCTTTATGTGATCGCATCAGAGAGCGCTAGTATGATGATCCACATTTGCTTGTCCTTAAGGACAGGATTCAGCACGGTGATGCAAAGGAAGTCACTATTGGAGATGACGGTGTATTATAGATACAGGGCAGGCTATGTGTACCTAATGCAGATGGTTTGCGTGAGCGGATTCTCAAGGAAGCTCACAATTCGCGGTACTCTATTCATCCAAGCGCCGCGAAGATGTATAAGGATTTGAGACAGCACTATTAGTGGAGGCGGATGAAGAAAGATATAGTTGGGTTTGTATCTCGGTGTTTAAATTATCAACAGGTAAAGTACGAGCACCAGAGACCGGACAGATTGCTACAGAGACTTGAGATTCCGGAGTGGAAGTGGGAGCGTATTACCATGGACTTCGTAGTTGGACTCCCACGGACTTTGAGAAAGTTTGATGTTGTTTGGCTGATAGTAGACCGGTTGACCAAATATGCGCATTTTATTCTAGTCGGTACTAATTATTCTTCGGAGCGGTTGGTTGGGATTTATATTCGCGAGATTGTTCGCCTACACGGTGTGCCGGTGTCCATTATTTCAGATCGGGGTACGCAGTTTACCTCACAGTTTTGGAGGGCAGTGCAACGAGAATTGGGCACACATGTTCAGTTGAGTGCAGCATTTCACCCTCATACAGACGGGCAGTCCGAGCGCACTATTCAGATATTGGAGGATATGTTATGCGCTTGTGTCATTGATTTTGGGAGTTCTTGGGATCAATTTCTACCACTCGCAGAGTTTGCTTACAATAATAGCTACCAGTCAAGCATTCAGATGGCTCCGTATGAAGCTTTATATGGGAGACGGTGTCGGTCTTCGGTGGGTTGGTTTGAGCCTGGTGAGGTTAGACTATTGGGTATTGACTTGGTTCAGGATGTTTTAGAGATGGTCAGAGTAATTCAGGAACGGCTTCGCACGGCACAGTCTAGACAGAAGAGTTATGCCGATAGGAAGGTTTGTGATGTTGTTCACATGGTTGGGGAGAAGGTTCTGCTCAAGATTTCACCCATAAAGGGTGTGTTGAGGTTCGGAAAAAAGGGCAAGTTAAGCCCTCGGTATATT
The DNA here is from genome assembly GCF_000390325.3 of Nicotiana tomentosiformis. Taxonomy (NCBI): domain Eukaryota; kingdom Viridiplantae; phylum Streptophyta; class Magnoliopsida; order Solanales; family Solanaceae; genus Nicotiana; species Nicotiana tomentosiformis. The sequence continues at coordinate 36,098,948 of NC_090812.1, read as the reverse complement.
GGGCCTTTTGAGATACTTAAGAAAATTGGGGAGGTGGCTTATGAACTTACTTTACCACCTAGTCTATCAGGTGTTCATCCAGTGTTCCATGTAACCATGCTCCGAAAGTATGTCGGGGATCCGTCTCATATTCTGGATTTTAGTACAGTACAGCTAGACGGTAATTTGACTTATGATATAGAGCCAGTGGCTATTTTAGACCGGCAGGTTCGAAAGCTGAGGTCAAAGAGCATAACATCAATGAAGATGCAGTGGAGAGGTCAGCCAGCCGGAGAAGCTACTGGGAGAATGAGCAGGAGATCCGGAGCAAATATCCACACTTATTTGAGACTCCAGGTATTATTCTAAACTGGTTCGAGGACAAACGTTTGTTTAAGAGGGGGAGAATATAACGACCCGACCGATCGTTTTGAATATTATAACCCCGTTCCCCTATTTCTTGCTCAATTTATGCCTTGCAATTGATTTATGACTTATCATGTTAGTTGGTTCGGGTCCGGAAGAAATTCAGATTGAAATGAGACACTTAGTCTCATAATTAAAAAATTAAGTTAGAAACGTGGACCGGATATTGGACTTATGTATAAATGACCTCGGATTTGAATTTTTATGGTTCCAATAGCTCTGTATGGTGATTTTAGACTTAGGAGCGTATCCAGAAGAATTTTTGGAAGTCCGTAGAGGAATTAGACTTGAAATGCCGAAAGTTAAATTTTTGGGAAGTTTGACCGAGGGGTTGGCTTTTTGATATCGGGGTCGAAATCCGATTCTGAAAATTTTAATAGGTATGTTATGTCATTTTATGACTTGTGTGCAAAATTTGAGGTCAATCAGACGTGATTTGATAGGTTTCGGCGTTATTTCTAGAAATTAGAAATTTCAAAGTTCAATAGGCTTAAATTGGGGCGTAATTCATGGTTTTAGCGTTGTTTGAGGTGATTTGAGAATTTGACTAAGTTCGTATGATGTTTTAGGACTTGTTGGTATATTTGGTTGAGGTCCCGAGGGCCTCAGGTGAGTTTCAGATAATTAACAGATCAAAAAAATTGAACTACAACAACTGCTGCAATTACCTTATGTTGGAAATTTCTTTTTCCAGATTCGAGCCCAGGGTTGAGGTCCACGATTGAAGCCATGATCGAGCTCAGGGTCGAGGGTCACGGTTGAAGGCAGGGTCGAAGACAAGATCGAAGGCCAAGGTCGAGGGCCATGATCGAGGATCAGGATCGAAGCCTAGGATTGAGGGCCAGGATCGAGGCCTAAGATCGAGGATCAGGATCGAGGGCCAGGATTGAAGCCCAAGATCGAGGCCTAGGATCGAGGACCTCGATCGAAGGCCAAGATCGAGGCAGAACCGAGGTTGTCTGGGCAGAATTATAAAAATAGGGACTATGTCCCATTCGCCATTTTTGACAAATTGGAGCTTGAGGAGAGGCAATTTTTGATATATTTTCAAGGAAAACTTGAGGTAAGTCCCTTGTGATCATTTCTACTCCATAATATTGAATTATCATCGAATAATCCAACTAGATTACATGATTTTGAGATGTAAATCAGAGATTGGAACTTAGAAATTTAGAAATAAGATTTGTACATTTGAGGGTCGAGTTGAGGTCGGATTTGGTAAAATTGGTATGGGTAGACTCGTGGTTGAATGGGCTTCCGGATTTTGCAAATTTTATCGGGTTCCAAGACGTAGGCCCCACGGGCGATATTAGAGCTAAATTTCAAATTTTTATGAAAAATTAGTATTTTCATATGGAATTAATTCCAATAAATTTTACTGACTGAAATGAATTATTTGTGACTAGATTCGAGTCATTCGGAGGCCGATTTGCTAGGCAAAGGCATAGCAGACTAAAGAGTTTCACGTTTTGAGGTAAGTAACAGTTTTAAATCTGGTCCTGAGGGTATTAAACCCCGGATTTTGGTATCATGTCATTATTTCGGAGGTGACGCACATGCTAGTGACGGGCGTGTGGGCGTGCACCGAGAGGATTGTGACTTGGTCCGTCCCAAAAAACTGTAAAGTTGAATAATTTGTTGTTAGCTATATGCTCTCTATGTGTTGATAAAGATTTGACTGTAAATCATATTAGAAAATCATGCTTAGGCTATGTGATAGTATTGTTGGGACCCATAGAGGTCGTGTACTTGTTGAATTGCCTGCTAAATGCTATATGTACTCAGTCTCAGGTTTTACTTGCACATTTTATCTCAGTCTCTGTTGTTATTATTGATACATCATATCATTGTTGTTTGGGCTTATTTCATGATTATTAAGAGCCCGAGAGACTAGAGGAATTTATGACTGAGTGAGGCCGAGGGCCTGATTGTGAGATATTGATACAATAGTATGTGAGTTGTCCGTGCAGCACGTGAGTTGGCCGTGTACATTCTTATATTATACTATAGCATGTGAGTTGGCCGTGCAGATCCTTATATTATACTATAGCACGTGAGTTGGCGGTGCAGCACGTGAGTTGGCCGTGCGGATCCAGATAGTTATATTATGGCACGTGAGTTGTCCGTGCAGCACGTGAGTTGTCCGTGCAGATTATAACGCTTGGGTTGTAGGAGTCCCTCCGGAGTCTGTACACACCCAGTGAGCGCGGGTACCCATTGAGAGTGAGTGATGAGGGTTGAGAGCCCAGGGAGTGATAAGGGTTGGGAGCCCAGTGAGTGATTGTTGTCCTAAGAGGTTGTACTTGATTTCCATTTGTTATTGCACTTAGTTGCTATCTGTCATTGTTGGAAAATCTCTGAAAGATTTTGATATACGGATTACATGAATATGAACTGTATAAAAATTGATTTGACATTAAACTGCTTAGATTTGATAGCATGTATATTCTTTGCTGGAATTACTGGAAATGAACCATAACTGTGTAGCTCGTTACTATCTTCAGTTCCTTATTTATTATTGTTACTTGCTGAGTTGGTTGTACTCATACTACACCCTGCACTTCGTGTGCAGATCCAGGTATTTTCGAATATAGCGGGTGTTGATTCTTTTACACAGTTGATTTTCTGGAGATTTTGAGGTATCTGCCGTGTTTCGCAGACCTTGCCTCTCCTTCCCTATCTCCTTATTTACTATATTTGGTCTCAGACTGTTACGGAGCGTATTTTTCAGACTTGTATTCATAATTAGATGCTCATGTTCTTAGTGACACCAGGTTTTGCGGAGTGTTATTGTATTAAATTATTGTATTTTCAAACTTAAAATAAATTATGGTTTATCGATTTGCCTAGTATCGAGATATGCGTCATCACGACATGTTGGGATTTTGGGTCGTGACATTAAAATTATGGTTTCGTGTATATTTTAACTTCTTAATCAAGGGAGGTAGATACAATTGTAGATGCAGATACAAATGCAGCAAAAATTTAAATTGGAAATTTTAAATTAGTGAATACAAATTATCACTACACCTATTAGTTTTCTACTTTTCTCATGACAATACATTCTAATTGAATTCCATGTGTCAGCAAACTAGGCAAATTTAAAGCGCCAATAGGTAACAATTATGATTTCTTTTATTGACAACTTTTTAACTAAGTATAAATTTAAGCGGAAGTTTATTAATCATAAGCAAAATTAGACATTTTTCTAATAAAAATTGGACCAAAATTAAAGCAATGGTATTGTTTTTTCCAACATAGATCTACCCTTGGATGGATAGGTAATTTTGGGTTTGCGAGAGGAAAGGACATAGAATGTGCACATTAACGCATTATGGAAATTAGAGTACAAACAGATTTACGGAAGTTAGTGGGTTCTTGTTTAAGTTAGCTGGCAATCACTATATATTAGTGTATCATCTTTTTCATAGTTAAGATGTATGCTTTTGTTGGTTTGTTTGGTTTGTTTTGATTAGATTAGAATATTTCCACACCTACCTTTCTCTTCTGAATCCTTTTCATAATTAAAGATGATCCAAAAAAGATACTTCTTTTTTTTTTCTTCCTGTGTGTTGGGTAGCAATTAAGGTGGGGGCATGAGTTAGTTAGGTAGAAAATCACATAAATACACATAGCCAACTCAACGAAATATTAATAGGTACGTACCTTCCGTCATTGTTGTTCAAGCGTTGTATGGAATCACTTTTGTAAAACTTGACAGAAAATCTAGGAGCCTTCTAGCGAGTGTCTATCGTGGGATGTCAGACTGATGGTGTCACAAACGTATTTATAGGTAGACTAGGGACTCTTAGGAAAATACTTTAGCCATAAGGACTTCTCCATAAATTATAATTACCCTAAGGACTCCTAATAAAAATTATTTCTTTCCATCAAAGAAACTACCATATATGCACAACTACATAATATTATCCGATATATTATTTACTTGGGAGATAAGGTAAATAATTTATTACCTTATATGTGGGCCACACTAGAAGTCTATAGAAGAGAGGTAAATTTTTAATATTCTCCCACTTGGCCCACATATTAAAATCAGATAATCTTTTATGAGAGATAAACATATAATATGGCCATAGACTTTATCACTCAACTAAAAATTATGCAACAATCACTTTAACTAGAACATATCATTACATGAATCAGGGCGGTCATGCTCTTAAACAAATAAATTCCTTCCATGTATTGCAATGTATAATATGTTCTAATAAAGTGCCAACAACTTTATGAATGAACTTAATATAGTCATTCAGAGTTTAACTTTATTGATCAAATGATCACAAAATAATACATGAAAAATCAAAGTGTGCATTGTCATGTATATCAAAATAAACATAATGTCTAGACGAACTGTTAGAGAACAAAGCAAGACTAAATTGAGCTACTAAGACCCATATGGGCTACATGATCCTTGAAAATATTAGCCCGCAGATCTTTAGTCATAGGATCAACAATCATCAAAGTAGTACTAACATGCTCAAAACCCACATCTTGCTTCTTCACATAGTCTCTAACCATCAAATATTTTATGTCAATGTTCTTGCTTCGGCTTTTATTATTCTTAGAAAAGAACACTGTACTTGAATTGTTACAGAAGATTCTCAATGGACTTGAAATGGAATCGACAAACCTAAGGCCGAAAATAAAGTTTTTCAACCATAACGCTTGTGATGTAGCTTCATAGCATGCTATAAATTCAGCTTTCATTGTGGATGTTGCAATAATGGTCTGCTTGACACTTCTCCAAGACACAGCACCTCCAGCAAGAAGGAAAATGTATTCTGAAGTGGATTTATCAGTGTCTTTGCATCCACCCAAATCAGAGTCTGAATATCCAAACACCTCCAATGAGTCAAAATATTTGTATGTGAGCTTAAAATCCTTGATTCCTTACAAATATCTCAAAACCCTTTTACCAGCTTTCCAATGGTCAAGACCAGGGTTACTTTGATATCTGCCAAGCATTCCTACCTCAAAAGCAATATCAGCTCTAGTACAGACCTATGCATACATAAGGCTCCCAACAAGAGAAGCATAAGGAATGTCTTTCATTTGCTCCTTTTCCAATGCATTTTGTGGACATTGATTCAATGAGAATTTTTCACCTTTAATTATGGGTGCTGCTATAGGTGAACGGTTTTTCATCCTGAATCTTTCCAGAATTCTTTTAATGTAGGCCCTTTGAGATAGTCCAAGTAATCTTTGGGATCTATATCTGTGAATCTCTATGCCAATGACATAAGAGGCTTCACCCATATTCTTCATCTCAAAATTCTGGATAAGGAACTGTTTAGTCTCGCGCAACAACCCAAATTACTATTTGCAAGTAAAACGTCATCCACATATAGGACTAGAAAAATATATTTTCTCCCACTTATTTTAAGGTATATACAATGATCAATTATGTTCTCCGTAAATCCAAATGAAGAAATAACATTATGAAATTTAATATACCATTGGCGGAAAACCTGCTTTAGCCCATAAATGGATTTATTCAACTTGCAAACAAGGTGACTTTTGTCCTTATCACAGAATCCTTCAGGTTGACACATGCATACTTCCTCTTCAAGATCTCTATTCAGAAAAATTGTTTTCACATCCATTTGATGTAACTCTAAATCAAAATGAGCTACTAATGCCATGATTATTCTCAATGAATCCTTCTTTGATACTAGAGAGAAGGTTTCATGGTAATCAATGCCCTCCCTTTGAGTAAAACCCTTGGCTACAAGCCTAGCTTTATATCATTCGATATTACCAGATGAGTCTCTTTTAGTTTTAAAAACCCATTTGAAACCTATAGTAGAGGCTCCCTTTGGTAATTCGACGAGATCCCAAACTTTATATTTAGCCATAGATTCTAACTCTTCTTTCATGGCATCATACTAAAGTGTGGAATTTTCTCCACTCATGGCTTGTGAAAACGAGCATGGATCATCTTTTAGTCCAATATCATAATCAGACTCTTGGAGATATACAACAGTCACTAGAAATTGCTAGTTTTCGAACTCTTGGGAATTTTCTTACTCCCATTATTTTAGACACTTCTTCATTAGGTTCAGGTATAATGGGTTGATCTTAATGTGGCTCCTCAAGTGGTGGTGGATCTTTGTAACGACTCGGCCGGTCGATTTGAGAGTTATAATCCCGATCCCCTATTTACTGCTTTTTCCGCATTATTTTCTGCTTATGTGTCTTCCCGGGAGGTGTTGGTTGTGGTTTCGGAGTATTTTGGGACACTTAGTCCCTAAATGAAAGTTTAAGTCTTAGAATATTTTACCGTAGTCGGAATTGTATGAAGACAACTCCGAAATGGAGTTTTGTCGATTCTGTTAGCTCCGTTGGGTGATTTTAGACTTAGGGGCGTGTCCAGATTGTGTTTTAGAGGTTTGTAGCTCATTTAGGCTTGAAATAGCGAAAGTTAAATTTTTGGAGATTTTGATCGGTAGTGAACTTTTTAATATCGGGGTTGGATTCCAATTCCGATAGTTGGAATAGGTCCGTAGGGTTGAATATTACTTGTGTGCAAAATTTGGGGTCAATCGGATGTGGTTTGATAGGTTTCAGCATTAGTTGTAGAAATTGGAAGTTTCAAGTTCATTAAGTTTGAATCGGAGGGTGCTTCGTATTTTTAGCGTTGTTTGATGTGATTTGAGGGCTCGACTAAGTTCGTATGGTATTTTAGGACTTGTTGGTATCTTTGGTTGAGGTCCTGGGAGCCTCGGGTGTGTTTCAGATCATTATCGGATGCGTTTTGGACTTAGAGAAATGGCTGAAGTTCTGTGATCTGGTGCATTTGGTTTCCTTATACGTGATCGCGAGAGAGGGGCCACGATCGCATAGGCTTAGCTGGGTAGAGGAAGTTTTTTCTCTTTGCGTTCACGGGCAAAAGGATGCGAACGCATAGTGGTATGAAGTGGTGCTTCGCGAACGCGTGGCCAAGGTCGCGTCCGCGTAGAGTTAAGGAGGCTAAAGCTGGGCCCCGCGCTTTGCTCATCGCGAACGCGTGAGGACATTCGCGATCGCATAAGTATGAAAGACAGTACATCGCGTTCGCTTGGTGTTTTACGCGTTCGCGTAGAGTTAAATCCTGGGGCAGCGAAGTTGTTCGTCGCGATCGCGAGGCTATTTCCGCAATCGCGATTAAGGAATCACTGGGCAGACTTATATCATTTCAAAATGAGGGTTTGGCCCTTTTTATCAAAACTTGAGTTTGGGAGCTCGTATTGGGATGGTATTTTGAGGGATTTTGTCACGCCCCAACCTCGGGAAGCGTGACCGACGCTCAACTGAGTAAACCCGGTCGAGCAAGCCTGTTAAATACTTTCTACCCCACTCACCCATGATCAAGATAGAAATAAAACACATGATTTCATTAATTAAACACTGGGAAGTTCATACATACAATACTAAACTGTTTCATTAGCTATTTTGCCTTTAAGTCTCAAAATACACATACTCTTATAGTCTGAGCGGAACAAGTGATCAAACACAACATAACTTGTTTAACCCACATAGTGTCTACGGAGCCTCTAAAGATACAAAAGAGTGTAAAGAAGGTGCCGGCAACAAGGCCCCAGCTATACCTCAAAAGTACAACAATATAAACAAAAGATATATTACATGGCCCCGGAATGAAATGGGGCTCACCGAGTCCACTGAGAAGAGGATGCAGCACCTATCTGTGATCAACACTATCTGCTATGGAACCATCTGTATCAATTTAAAGATACAGCTCCCTCGGCAAAGGGGACATTAGTACTGTTGAATAGTACTAGTATGTATAGCTAAACACCATCTCAATAGAATGAATAATAACACAAGGGAAACAGTCAAGGATTCAATACGAGCTTCAAATAACATTAAAACATCAAGTTAAGGATCACATAGATTTTCAAGTCAACTCCCACATTATTAGGTTGGATGGTTTTTAGTGCCAATATACCACCATCCACAGTACCACCGTGTTCTTATACAGAGTCCGATCTCGGCCCGATCGGCTAAGCCATCTCATTTGAGACATCAACCATATTCACTATTTTATTCATAATACCACTGTGTTATTACACGGAGTCCGATCTCGGCCCGATCGGCTAAGCCATATCATTCGAGACATCAACCATTTCAATCGATCATCTTACTTCATATTCCTTTCCCATATTTTCAGCACATTTACACAAGTGGATTTAATTAAAAAGTCGTTCTTGGCACTTGGCCTTATTTCATAATTCAAGTTCTTTTCCACAATCCAAAATTATTATTATCATCAATAACAACACGGTTTTCATTCAAGACTCTTGAATTCACATGTGAGTAATTTAGAATTCAAGGCACATAGAGGCTCTTCACACTTGGCATAACAGTCTTTAATCTAATTTGACTTGGATTCTAGGCTTATTAGCACATATTCTAAGTCTTGAACATTTCCTTATATGACGAGATAATATGATGAAAGCATGGGAATCATATTACACATATATTTGCAAAGCAAGCACATTCTGGATAGCAATTTCTAGGACATTTAATTTGGGACTTACGTCGATTGCATGAATATCGTGGGATTCAATTTTAAGAAGAGGGGGGATTTAGCCAACATACCTCAATTGAGCCTCTTAAAACTCTAAGACATTCCGGAATATTAGCAACTTCAACCTATTTTAACAATATAGCAAAATTGAACTCAAAATTAGGAAAACGATCATAATTCTAGCTCACTTGAGCATTCTATCAAACACTATGTGTGTATTAAGGTTTCATGGCCCTTTTTATGAAAGACTCCACCAACTCACACCCCATTCTTTTCTATCTTTAACTCATAACCTCCCCACATACCTTAGGAACACATGCATACAAGGTAAGCACTCCCATCTCCATGAATTACCTTACTAATAGCCCATTCTAGTTACATTTTGAAATTAAGAGTTTGGGTGATAGAATCTTACCTCTTAGGAAGAAGACCTAGGTGCCTCTCTTGACAATCTTCAAGGTTTTAATCAAGAATTGAATATTAACTTGATGAAGATCACTTTCTCCCTCTAGGACTCTCTCTCTCTCTCTCTCACTCTAAAGTATCAGGTTTTGCTCAAAAATGGCCCCTTACATCTTTTTTAATGAAGTAGGGTCGGGTTTTAAAAACCCAAAATGGAGCTCCGGAACAGGTTCTGCAGTCACATATGCGACCGCATAATGGTTATGTGGTCCGCAAAATTGGGGTGCCAAAACTGGAAAAGGAACTGACCAGGTCTGCGGTCACTATGCGGCTCGCATACCTATTCTGCGGTCGCATAATGTACCGCAGAACGGTTTTGCGGTCGCATAGTGTACCGCAGAACCTCCCTCCAAAAAATTCCAAAGCGGGATATGCGACAAGAGTGCGACCCGCGAAATGGTTATGCAGTCGCATAATGGACCGCAAAAATGACATTAAAAATGGCCCAAAGGACTGCTCCACTCTGCGGCCATTCTGCGGCCGTAGAACGGACCACAGAAATGCCTACTTCTGCCTAACATTTTCCTTCAACTCCCCAGCGCACTGTTCAATATTTTCCTTTGCTAAAGTTTTACGGGGCCTTACAGATTTTCAGAGACATCGATTGTGTAATGATTCTACACTCCATATTGATTATATCCCGCTAGTCTATCATTAATTGATTCTTTTATTTCGGATTTGGGGTTGAAAATTGGGAAAAATGGGAAGAAGTTCTTCAACTAAAATTTCGAGTTTTGAAAGGCGATCTAAGATCGAATTCGAGTAATTATTATATGGTTGGACTCGTGAATGAATGTGTATTCATATTTTGTGACTTTTACCCTATTCCAAGACGTGGGCCCGGGGAGGCTTTTTGGGACGATTGCCTAATTTCTTGCTTTAGCTTAGATTTCATTGATTAGATTAGTTTCTTATAGATATATTTATGGTATGTAATTGATTTTTTCTAGATTTGGGCCATTCGGATTCGGATATTCGTGGAAAAAGTATTGCTACCGATTGATTGAGCTTGGTTCGAGGTAAGTGGCTTGCCTAACCTTGTGTGGGGAAATCCCCTTAGGATTTGATAATGATATTGATATGTGAGCGCCATGTACGCGAGGTGACGAGTGCGTATACGGGCTATTTGTGGTAAAACCTGATTTTTTTTACGGAGTAATTACCTGTTTTACCTTAATTGAGTACACTAGCATGTGTAGTTACCATGTTAGCCTAGAATAACATGTCTACATGTCTTAATTGCTTAACTGAACTCTTTGCAACATGCTTAGTGAATTCCTTCTTCTGTTCTCGACTTGTACTTAGTCTAAACTGTAGATTCTCTTGTTGTACCTATCATCTGTAATTATCTGCGTTGTATATTTACTTTGGAACTACGGGACAGTATCTCGGGAGATCCCCCTGCATATTTACTTTTGGGACTACGGAACGGTATCCCGGGAGATCTCCCTGCACATTTACTTTTGAGACTACGAGGCGGTACCTCGGGAGTTCTCCCTACATATTTACTTTTGAGACTACGAGGCGATACCTCGGGAGTTCTCCCTGCATATTTACTTTTGAGACTACGAGGCGGTACCTCGGGAGTTCTCCCTACATATTTACTTTTGGGACTACGAGACGTTATCTCGGGAGATCCCCTGTTATTTATTTTTATGTGTTGTACTGTTATTTCATTGTGCTTTCCTTTGTTGAACTCCAGTCTCTTATTATACTGTTATATTCCCCTGCTTTATTTATTGTATACTAGCGGGTCTGACCTGACCTCGTCACTACTCGACCGAGGTTTGGCTTGGCACTTACTGGGTACCGATTTTGGTGTACTCATGCTACTCTTATGCATATGTTTTGTGTGCAGATTCAGTTGCTCGTTATCAGCCACATTATCAGTGAGTCGAGATAGCTTTGGAGACTTCAAGGTATATCTGCCACGTTCGCAGACCTCAGAGTCCCCTTCTACTCTTCCCCATGTCAAACACTTCCTGCATTTCCTTTTATTAGACTCTGGAGTATAGAGATACTATTTTCTTTCTATAGTTTGTGACTTATGATGTTTCGGGTTTTGGGAAAGCTGTGTACGTCTAGTATTTTGGTTATTATACATGCCGAGCGGCATTGTTATTGGTTATTCAGTATCTATTGCATTTAGCTGTTAAGTTTTTCTTCCATTATTGATATTTCCGCAAACTGTTAGGCTTACCTAGTCGTAGAGAATAGGTGCCGTCACGACATGTTTCGGAGGGATGTTTGGGTAGTGACAATCTTGAACTTGTTCTTGTTCAGATAATTCATGAGAATTTTTTCAGCGCAACATTTAAGTTTCCAATATATAAAGGTACCACAGGTGGTTCCCTTATTTCTTCCAATTCCACCATTTGAGTCAAACCAATCCTAGTTTCTTCATGTTTCTCAAGAAATTTAGCATTTCTTGCCTCAATAATTTTTGGAGAATGAGAAGGACAATAAAACCTAAATCCCTTAGAGTTACCCGCATAGCCTATAAAATAACCGCTTATTGTTCTTTCATCCAACTTCTTTAGTTGTGGGTTATAAACCCTCACTTCAGGTGGACATCCCCAAACATGTAAATGATTTAAACTAGGTTTCTATCCTTTACATAACTCAAAGTTGTCTTGGGGACAACCTTGGATGGAACCCTATTTAAAATATACACATCAGTTTTTAAGACTTCACTCCATAAGGATAAAGGTAAACTTGATATGCTAATCATGCTTCTTACCATATCCATTAGTGTCTGGTTCCTTCTTTCTGCCACACCATTTTGTTGTGGTATTCCTGGAATGGTATATTGTGCAAGTATACCTTCACTTTCAAGGAACTTTGCTAATGGACCCTTAACTTGTCTCTTATCTGTGTACCTACCATAATATTCTCCACCCCTATCAGATCTTACAATTTTGATTTGAGCACCAGTCTGTTTCTCTACTTCTGTTTTGTAAACTTTAAAAGCATCAAGTGCTTCTGATTTGTTAAACAGAAAATAGAGATACATATATATTGAATAGTCATTAATAAATGAGATAAAATATCTCTCACCATTCAAGCAAGGGGTAGGAAAAGGTCCACATATGTATGTATATATGATCTCAAGCAATTGAGAACTCCTTTTGGCACCTTTAGTTGATTTGTTGGTTTGCTTACCCTTTATGCAGTCCACATAAGTCGCAAAGTCATAAAAATCAAGAGCTTTTAGAACTTCGTCATTAACCAAGTCGCAAAGTCATAAAAATCAAGAGCTTTTAGAACTCCGTCATTAACCAACCTTTTGACTCTATCAATAGAGATGTGTCTCAATCTCTTGTGCCAAAGATGATGAGTTCTCATTGATAATACATCGCTTAGTGCCAATTTCTTTGTCATGCAAAGTTAAAACATTGCATTCAAATGTGGGGTCTAGCTCAAGTTTATATAAATTTTCATTCAAATTTCCAAAACCAATAACTTTATTATCTTTCAAAAGTTTCACAGAAGGATAATGAAAAATCAAATCATATCCACTAATAGATAGTCTTGAAAGAGAAATTAAATTTCTAGAATATTCTGCAACATAAAAAGTATTTTCTAAATCTAAGTAAAAACCATCTGTCAAAATGAGCTTATAAGTCCCCACGCCTTCCACACGTGAACGCATCCTATTATCAGAATAGACGTATTGTTCACTTCCTATCGGCTTCCTCTGAGTTAGAAAGCCCTGCATGATTTTGGCAATATGAATTATAGCACCAGAATCAATCCACTGTGTATTATAAAAAATTTCAGTAAAATTAGATTCTAAACATACAAAGGTAAAATGACCTTTCTTCTCAAGCCATTTCTTGTATTTCAGGCAATCCTTATTCCAGTGTCCCTTCTTTTTATAGAAACAGCAAACATCTTTGTCAAATGTGCTTTTCTTCTTCATGGGAACACTTTTTCCCTTCTTTGCATTTCTCTTACCATGAGTCACCATATTAACACTTTCAGGTGTCTCATACTTCAACCTCTCTTCTTCTTGAACACAGATAGTCAAAAGTTTATTGATTGACCATTTATCCTTATGTGTGTTGTAAGAAATCTTAAACGGACCATATTCCATAGGAAGGAAGTTGAGAATGAAATGTACAAGAAATGGTTCAGACATATCCACCTCAAGGGACTTGAGTTTAGCAGCAATGTCTCTCATCTTCATAATGTGCTCGCGCACTGTACAACTTCTGTCAAAAGTCATACTTGAGAGCCCCTTCATAAGGGTGCTGGCCAATGCCTTGTGAGAGCTTACGAATTATTTATCAATTGCCTTCATATAAGCTTTGACCTTATCGCTATTAGGGATAGAACCCTTAATGCTTTGGCGTATGTGGGCTTTTGTGAGCATTAAACTTAGGCGATTAGATCGCTCCCACCGCTCATAATTAGCCTTAGCCTCTAGCGTACTTGATTCCGTGGGAATAGGTGGTTCTTCCACATGGAGTGCCAGATCCAAATCCGAGCACCCTAAAGCGAGAAGGACTTTCTCCTTCCATTCAGCATAATTGTCACCAGAAAGCATTGGAATTCGAGCATTCTCATTAAAAATAGCGGTAAAAAAAGCTGTAAAGACTGCAAAACAAGGATACACATATATAAGCTATAAAACACAATACATCAAAAGGTGAGTCAAGTAAAATACCGATTCGTAGTAAATTCTAGACCTTCCCGTGGGCAGAGGTTGTAACTCATGCATAAAATTTACTAACTTTATTAGACTAGTAAACCAAAATACATAAAAATTAATTTGTACCTGTGGGCATAAGATCATTTTAACTTAAAGGTTTACTATCTCATTCCAATTAATCTCACCAAAATGGTTACCTCCCTATAGGGCCGGGTTACCATTTTAATAAAATAATTGGACTAAATAGATGTCACTATAACCTTTAATCACTAAACTTTATGTGATTAAATAACTCAATTTCTTTTATATTAAGTACTCAGGATGTTGTGGCCACTCTTAAATACATCACATAAAAGAAAACTCAAAACTGACACCTTACAGTAATCAACTTAAACAAAATATTAATTAGATTCTAACACTGGGCAAACGGAGTATAAGCATATGCCTATATAGACCCAAGATGACATCTCACAACTAGTGAACCAACTTAAACCGAATGTTGATTAAAACAAAAATAAGCACACAATATGCTTACATGCACTGCACAACTAATTCGTATAGTTAATTCAAACATTATGAAATAAATCAATGCAAAGAATGTAACTCCAGATACAATGGAGTAATGCATTTTTTTTTTAAATAGTCAAATTCTTTGGTGAAAAGAACAGTTAGACTTAATCAAGAAAATCAACTTTAATCCAACACAAAGTTGAAACATATAGACTTGTAAATAAATTAGAAAGTAACCTACGTATGGAAATCACAACTACACATACTTTGTAAAAGCAACCAATAGATTTCTACATCCTTTTCTTAACATAAGAAAAGAGGGTAAAACTATTCTTTGTCAATTTTATACCTAGGCCATTTAAAGACAATTACAAGTCCATATTTAGAGTACGAAATTATCATCAGTACTACTGTTCACATACAAGTTTTTCGCTGAAGTCTATGACTTTATAAGTTAACACAAATCCATCTATTCAAGGAACTCAATTTTACCAAAAACAAAGTTGGACCGGAGACTATAAAAAGAAATAAATGATAAGAACTGTTCATGGTAATAAAGATCCATGGATTGGCTTCAATAAATACATAAAGGAAAAGTGCTCTAAACTCCAGCAACTAAATAACGGGATTCTTCACAATTTATGTTCATAAACACAATTCAATAGCAAATTGCCACTTAATAATTGATATAACTGTATAGGGGAAAAATCGAGCTTGTAGTATATCCTAGCATCTGACATGGTAGGCCGGGCTCGAGACATGACAATAAAGGACTGAAGATCGGCCCCAAACCCCATCGGGTTAGCAACCGGGACCAAATACCTGCCTTCGAGAACACCGAGGCCGTGACTCTAGAATCGGTCCTGGCTCAAACGACCTCGAAGAAACATTGTTAGCATAGCAGAAGACCGAAATATCCGTGGCCGGTTAGATATTACGGTGGGAATCTCGGCACATATCAATAAGGAATTGGCAATCAGCAAATCACGAGATGTTTTACCCTTTATAGAATTATACCTAAAGTAGGATTCATCTACTATATAAATGGAGTCTGATAATTCATTTGAGACATTGTAACACGCATCCCAAAGTAATACATTATTATTTTTATCTTTATGCTCTTGTTCTTCTATATCTTGATACCGATCGAAGCGCATTCAGCTCGAGGGTCGCCAACCTTCCAAGGCTGAAATTGTTCAATTCGTGTGGTTTGAATTTACTTTATCATCGTTTATTTCTATTGCAACTTAATTTATCACTTTGTATTAAGTTAATCCGTGTATCCTTAAAATCACTTATAAATTCAATTGTTATCTGATTTTGAGGGTAAATAATTTGGCACCCACCGTGGGGCTAAGGATAATAGTGGATATTTGATGCAAATTTTCATAACACACACTACTTTACACTTGTTCTTCGAAGTGCCTCTGATTTCAGGTTAAAACTCAAAATGTCAAACTCTCAATCACTACCCCTACATGTTGACAATGAGTCTAGTCATCATGGTAAAAATAACAACATAGCGCCCGGTGATGAGGTACCGTCTGTTGATCCTGTCGGAATTTCGGTCGCGGACCCGTATGACGCTAACTCACATGTGGCTATCAACACAAACTTGTCTACCGACCCCGAGAATAGCGTCTGTGGTGGATCCCGATCTGCAGCTCAAAATACACAAAATGTTGGTTGACGGGATCAATTTACGGGTGATCTTCGAAATGTTGCAGGCTCAACAGGCGGCGATAGCTCAGTTACAAAACCAAAACCGTGCATCGAGCAGAATTGAACCCGATCCATCCCGGGAAGTCACCCACATAAATGAACCGGTCGCGGAGAGGTCGAATGAAAATGAATCGGGGACTAACCCTGAGATCATAAAGATGCTCGAGGAACTAACAAAAGAGGTAGAATCAGGGGAGAAGAAAATCGAAGCTAATGACAAAAAGTGAAAACCTACAATTCCAGGGTTGACCAAATCCCATGAGCACCGCTGATATTGAAAGGCCTAGATTCTAAGAAGTTCGTGCAAAAACCTTTCCCTCCGAGCGCGGCTCCAAAGCCGATTCCTAAGAAATTCCACATGCCCGAGATTCCTAAGTACAACGGAATGACCGACCCAAACGAGCATGTTACCTCCTACACATGTGCCATCAAAGGGAATGACTTGGGGGATGATGAGATCGAGTCTGTCTTGTTGAAAAGGTTCGGAGAGACCATGTCAAAAGGAGCTATGATGTGGTATCACAACTTGGCTCCTAATTCTATTGATTCATTTGTTATGCTTGCAGATTTTTTCGTGAATGCACACATCGGGGCTATCAAGGTCGAGGCCAGGAAGTCGGACCTTTTCAAAGTAAAAACAAAGATAATGAGATGCTCAGCGAGTTTGTGTCCCGGTTTCACATGAAATGGATGGACCTGCCACCGGTCGTTGATGATTGGGCCATTCAGGCTTTCACCCAAGGACTCAACATTCAGAGCTCATTGGCTTCACGGCAGGTAAAACAAAACTTGTTAGAATATTCGGTTGTAACTTGGTTGATGTCCATAACCGTTACCAGTCAAAAATAAGGGTAGAAGTTGATCAGCTTGGGGCCCCTTCCGGGTTCGGGTATCCAGTCAGAACCATCGACGGAGTCAAAAGAGACATCAATCGTGAACCGAGATCAAACAGGTATCGGTATCAGCCATACAAGGAGATCGAAAAAGTAGTGGGTCCGTGTGGAACTCTATAAGAAATGAAAAGAGAAGTGATCGAGGTCAGAGCAACCGGGGACTCATGAGCAAAAACAGCTTCGACAGGCCCGTCGGGCCTAAAAAAGCACCGAGACTATCAGAGTACAACTTCAACGTCGATGTCGCCGCTATTGTAGCTGTCATCGGACGTATCAAAGATACCAAATGGACTAGACCTTTACAGTATGAACCATCCCAAAGGGATCCCAACCTAATGTGCAAATATCACGGCACTCATGTCCACAGAATAGAAGAATGTCAACAATTAAGAGAAGATGTGGCTCGGCTGTTCAACAACGGGCATCTCCGAGAGTTCCTGAGTGATCAGGCCAAGAATCAATTCAGGAACAGGGCTTCTAATAAGCAGATCGAGCAGGAGGAACCTCAGCACGTCATTAACATGATCATCGGTGGGGTCGATATTCCCTAGGGACCGATGCTGAAGGGCATCAAAGTATCTATCACAAGGGAAAAACGGATTCGAGATTACGTATCAAAAGGAACCTTGTGTTTCAACAACGAAGACATTGAGAGGATTGTGCAACCCCACAACGATGAACTGGTAATGTCGGTACTCGTAAATAAATCTCGAATTAAGCGTGTATTAATTGATCCAGGTAGCTCATCCAACATCATCAGATCAAGGGTCGTGGAACAACTCAGCCTACAAGACCAGATCGTACCTGCGGTCCGAGTCCTGAACGGGTTTAACATGGCATACGAGACCACTAAAAGGGAGATAACATTACCGGTGAACGTTGCCAGAACCATACAGGAGGCCAATTTCTATGTAATCGAGGGGAATATGAGATACAACGCTTTGTTCAGGAGGCCATGGATCCACAACATGAGAGGAATGCCCTCGACACTGCACCAGGTGCTGAAATTCCCAATATCCAGCGGAGTCAAAACAGTTTATGGGGAATAATTCATGGTCGATGAAGTGATCCCAGCATCCACAATCTCAACATCAGAGGATCCGAACCGGATGGTCAAAGATGGGGCCAATTAGGAATCACCGATCCCAGCCTCGACAAGAATCGGAGGAATGAAGAGTGGACGAGGATGACAACTATGGAGTCCCCAGATCTTTCATAGCCCCCGATGACTCCGATGCTACAAAATCAACGGTCGAGGAACTGGAGCAAGTCATATTGAGTGAACACTTGCCCGATCGAAAGGTATACCTGGGCACGAGGTTAAGCCCCGAGGTCAGGAAACAACTCATTAAATTTTTTATAGCTAACGAATATTGTTTCGCTTGGTCCTACCTTGATATGATAGGGATATCGCCGGAGATAACCACTCACAAGCTAAGCCTAGACCCGAAGTTCCACCCGGTCAAGCAGAAGAGGAGACCCCAGTCCGAGGTCAAACATGCTTTCATCAAGGACGAGGTATCTAAACTCCTTCAAATTGAGTCCATTCGGGAGGTTAAATACCCGGATTGGTTAGCAAATATAGTGGTAGTCCCAAAAAAGGGAATAAACTAAGAATGTATGTAGACTATAAAGATTTGAATAAGGCATGTCCTAAAGACTCCTTCCCTTTGCCCAACATCGATCGCATGATCAATGCAATGGTCGGCCATGAGGTCCTCAGTTTTCTTGATGCCTACCCCGTGTACAACTAAATACGGATGAACCCGGGTGATCAGGAAAAAACCTCATTCATCACTAAGTACGACACATACTGCTATAATGTAATGCCATTTGAATTAAAAAATGTCAGTGCCACCTACCAACGTCTAGTAAACCGGATGTTCGAGGAACAGATAGGAAAATTAATGGAGGTTTACATTGACGATATGTTGGTTAAGTCCCTGCAAGTAGAGGACCATTTAAAACATTTGCAAGAAACCTTCAGCATATTGAAGGAATACAATATGAAGATAAACCCGAAGAAATGTGCATTTGGAGTTGGATCAGGTAAATTCCTCAGATTCATGGTATCCAACCGGGGAATCGAGATCAACCCCGACAAGATCAAAGCCATTGAAGATATCACGGTTGTGGACAACGTAAAGGTCTTGCAAAGATTAACCGGACGCATAGTCGCCTTGGGGCGATTCATCTTGAGGTCCTCCGATAAGAACCACCAATTCTTCTCCCTATTGAAGAAGAAGAATAACTTCTCATGGACCCTGGAGTGCCAACGAGCCTTGGAGGAACTCAAATGGTATCTATCGAGCCAACAGCTGCTTCACACGTCGAAGACAGATGAACAACTATACCTATACTTGGCAGTATCGGAGATAGCGGTAAGTGAAGTCCTGGTCCGGGAAGAGCAAGGTACGCAATTTTCAATTTACTATGTTAGCAGGACTCAAGGTGAGGCCGAAACTAGGTACCCTCACCTAAACAAATTGGTGCTCGCTTTGCTAAGCGCCTCTAGGAAGCTAAAACCATATTTTCAATGTCATCCTATATGTGTTGTGACTACTTACCTATTACGAAATATAATGCATAAACCCAAGCTCTCAGGAAGGTTGGCCAAATGGGTCATGGAGATCAGCGAGTACGATATTGAATATCAACCCCGGACCGCCATTAAATCTCACATATTGGCGGATTTCGTGGCCGACTTTACGCCGGCCCTAATACCCGAGGTCGAAAGAGAGTTGTTGGTGAACTCGGGGACGTCTTCAGGGATCTGGACCCTTTTTACTGACGGCACTTCGAATGCCAAAGGGTCCGTACTTAGCATCGTATTGAAGCCACAAACAGGCAGTGTAGTTAGACAATCTATTAGGACTGTGCAATTGACTAACAACGAGGCCGAATGTGAGGCCATGATTGGAGGTCTCGAACTAGCCAAAAGCTTAGGGGTAGAGGTGATCGAAGCTAAGTGCGACTCCCTACTCGTAGTGAACCAGGTTAATGGGACGTTCGAGGTCAGAGAAGAACGAATGCAAAGGTATCTGGATAAGTTGCAGGTAACATTACATATGTTCGAGGAGTGGACTTTGCAATACATACCTCGAGATCAAAACAGCGAGGCCGATGCCCTTGCTAACTTAGGATTGCTGGTAGAGGATGACGAGTTCAACTCGGGGGCAATAGTAAAACTCATGAGATCGGTAGTGGAAGAAGGCCATGCCGAGATAAACTTAACGAGCCTAACTTGGGACTGGAGAAACAAATATATAGAATATCTGAAGACCAGAAACTGCCCTTAGATCCAAAAGAATTGAGGGCCCTGCGTATGAAGGCAGCCCGATTTAGTTTGTCCGAAGACGGAACCCTGTTCAGAAGAATGTTCGATGGCCCACTAGAGATATGTCTAGGACCAGGAGATACCAAGTACGTTTTAAGGTAAATTCACGAAGTCACATGCGGAAATCATTCAGGCACCGAATCATTGGTTCGAAAGGTAATCAGAGCCGGCTACTACTGGATCGACATGAAAAAGGACATGAAGGAGTTCATACAAAAATATGATGAATGTCAAAGACATGCTCCGATGAATCATCAACCCGGGGAGTTGTTGTATTCGCTTTTGTCATCATGGCAGTTCATGAAGTGGGGAATGGACATCGATGGCCCCCTTCCATGGGCACTGGGTAAGGCTCAATTTATATTGTTTACTGATCATTTTTCTAAGTGGGTGAAATCCCAGGCATACGAGAAAGTCACGGAGAAGGAAGTCATAGATTTCATCTGGGACCACATCATATGGCAGTTCGGAATGCCGACCTAGATTGTGTGCGACAACAGGAAACAATTCATCGGCAGCAAAGTAAGCAAGTATCTCGAAGACCGTAAGATCAAGAGGATCCTATCAACACCTTATCACCCTATTAGGAACGGATAAGCAAAATCGACCAATAACACCATACTCCAAAACCTCAAAAAGAGGCTAACCGACGCCAAAGGAAAATGGAAGGAAATCTTGTCTGAAGTCCTATGGGCATACCGTACGACCTTAAAGTCCAGCACCGGGGCCACCCCGTTCTCGTTGGTTTACGATGTCGAAGCTCTAATACCGGTCAAAGTTGAAGAACCAAGTCTCAGGTTCCGATATGCAACCAAGGAATCAAACGACGAGGCCATCAATACGAGCCTGGAGCTATTAGATGAAAGGCGTTAAGCCGCCCTTGTCCGGTTGGCCTCCCAAAAACAACGGATCGAGAGATATTACAATCAAAGGGCCAACATTCGATACTTCAATGTCGGGGACTTAGTGTTAAGGAAGGTCACACTAAGCACCCAGAAATCGAACGAAGGGAAGCTGGGGGCGAACTAGGAAGGACCGTATCAAATTATCAAGATCACCGGAAAGGGATCGTACAAACTCGTAGCAATGAACGGTGAACGACTATCGAACAACTGGAACGTAACTCACTTAAAGCGATATTACTGCTAAGGTATGACCCCTTTCATTCTTTTTACTTATTTGCATTTAGAGCTAACACTTGCAGGCAACCGTCAAAGAACGATACAATTTTTAGGCCTGAAAGCACGCATTGCACTCTTTTTCCCTTGAACTGATTTTGTCCCAATTAGGTTTTCCGGCAAGGTTTTTAATGAGGCAAGAGTAAATCGTACTAACTTAGAATTGAAGGTCGGTTACGAACCAGTATCGAAGATCACGGCAACAGTATTCGAGGCCTATCTACGATCGGCCCCGAACACTGAGGGTGTTGCCCTCGGATAACGACTTTAGCAAGGAAAGAAACTTTATGATTGAATGGTCTCGTCTCGATTAATAGGATTTACTATAAGGGCCAAACGGTCAAATGAACCGTGCCCGCATAGAATACTCAAGCCTTGGCGCAAAGCTTGTACACATGTGTAACTATTGCGCACAAGAATAAAAAGAAGTCTCTGCCTTGCGGTTAAATATCTTGTCCCTTAAAAATTTCTCTTTTTTTATTTTCTCTTAAGGAATTTCCTACATCCGATCCCCTAAAGGTATCGAGCCCAAGGGCCGCCTTTATCCGGGTTCAAACGATCACTCCCAATCGGGGACTTCCGTCTAAAAATATCTCAGACGGCTCGAGCTATCGGAGCCCAGAGGCACAAGACCTATTACGCAGCACCCGAGCCTTAAAGGCTATTACCATCCCCATTCGGGGACTGTTATCTTAGGCAAGCCTGGATAACTCGAAGTGACAACTTCTTGGCCTTGGCTTCGAACCCCTTAGCACTCTCGATTTCGGCCGACAAGTCGAAACCCTGAGCATGAATCTCCTCGAGAGCCTCCCATCGAGATTGCCGCTTTGCATACTCGACGATGTCCTTCGTTCGGACCTGGGTCACCTCGGCATCAGCCTTATATTGGGCCACTATCTCGTAGGCATCATCTTTAACAACAACGGCCACCGACTTGGCCGTTTTCAGCTCCTTGGCAAGATTTTCTCGATTAGAGACAGCTGCACTTAGCTTAGACTGGAGCTCCTCAACCTTTTTGGCCTGTACCTCAGCCTTTTCCTTTGCCGCTCGAAGCTGGGACTCTGCCAAAGCCAGCTACGCCCGAGCAGTCTCCTTTTTTGAGCCAGGCGATCCATTCTGCCTCTCTATTCTTTGGTCTCGGCCTTGATTGCATCCATCTCAATTCGAAGCTGGTCGATCCGATTAATCTTTCGTTGGACCTACGGATTTCAACCGTTAGTCACCAAGTCTGGCTCATCATCACTAACCTCAAATATATTTACCTGCTCGACCAGGTCGGCATGCTCCTTCCAAGCCACCTCCAGCTCAGTTCGGAGACTCTTAGCTTCCCCTTCACGCTGCTCGCTAAGAAGTTTATAAGTATATCTCTTCTCAGTGGCCCTCGGACCTCGGCTTCATGTTGGTTCAGCTCGTCCCGGTATTGAAGAAAGGTTTCATGATGAAGCACCGAGGCCTACAGGCATAAAGAAAAAATGTTAGAGCTATCTATGAAATAGTCTAAGCACAAATTAAAAGCCATCAAGGGATATCTGAAATTACCCGGTTTAGCGCATGTTGTGCTTCATTGAACATGCAGGGTGCATTCACCTCGTTTATCTTGGCCTGGTCTTCCTCGGTCACCAGACACCGGAGATAACTGGCCACCCCTACGGGGGCGGAGAGGACCCGGGCATCCTCTGGAAGGGAGATGATGATGGATCGCTTTCGAGCGGGGTCCATACTCAGAGCAGGGAATCGATTGATCAGTTTCCGATTCGAGGAAGGCCCGCTTGCTCCCGAAGATAGGCTCTTCCTCGGTATCTTTTGTCACGACCCAAATCGGAGGGCCGTGATGGGCACCCGGTGCCTTACTCAACCGAGTACCAACGTAACATATCTTTCTTATCATACTATCATAGGTAAATGGGCTAGAAGGGCCATCATGTGATAACTGAAATAAAACATAAGGAAATACAAATCATAGGACGACCCAACATGATATAGAAAATTATACACGTGACATACGGGCCTATAAGGCCAACATGATCATTTGTATACTCAAAACATAGGCCGATAAAGCCATACAAGTATCCATATACATGACATCTGGCTACAAGCCTCTTAGAGTACATAAACGTCATAAAGGGATAGGGCCCCACCATACCAATCAATACATGTCCAAATCATATTGACCAAATAGGCAACTCCGGAGCAAGTGGAGTGCACCAACACTTTCCGCTGAGCTGATAGCCTACTAGGAGGACTGTTAACCTGTCTATCGAGACCTGCGGGCATGAAACGCAACGTCCCCAGGCAAAAGGGACGTCAATACAAATAAAGTACCGAGTATGTAAGGCATGAAAGAAACATGGTGTAAAGAACTCAATATGTAAGTCTAAATATCTCTGTGAATCGTGAAATATTTATAATGTCATGCATATGCATGTAAATGTCATACCATGCATAGGTATATTAGTACATAACATCATCAAGCCTCTGAGGGCATCCCATCATATCATCTCGGCCTCTGTGCGCGAATCATCAGTGTATACCAGCTGATCAGGTGGCGGTGTGTATATGACATCGTAACCTTTCCTCATATTCCATATACATATAATATACGTGTATATAACGCCATTTGTTCATGGTTCAATGTATATGTATAAATGAATGCAATTCATAATGAAGCAAGTCAATAAGATCTCTCGGATAAACTTTATCAACTTACGTATTTTTCTAAGACCTCCCTTATTCTTTTCACTTTCCTTAAAAAACAAGACCAACATGTCCAAAATATCAACAAACATATTACATAAATATTCAACCTTATATCCATTGCAGTACATCACCAAAACAGTTCACACAATCTTATATAACAACCAAGTGCTACTTTGCGCTTTTCCATCCATATAACTTAGCTAGAACTTGAATACACTTCAATAATGACAACCACAATATACTCAGGTTATACATAATGATTTGTAAGCCACAACACCACATAAAAATGAACTCCTAACAGTCCACAAATTACAACAACTGAAAACTGATTTTCAGATTATTACTTTATCAATTCTTACTCCCATAACTTAGTTAAGGCACCTATAAGATTAAACACAACATGTCCAAGACAATACTCTTATGTTACAACCATATAATAATATGAAACTACTCCAAACAATCCATAACACCACAACAACTTCAACTCAATTTCCAGCCCCTACTTCACAAGCCATTCACCAAACATCCTAGCTAGAACTGAGATAAACTCAAATATATGAAGGAGGGAGGATTTTCTTACCTATATCAGATCTTGTAGGGATGAAACAATGGTAGTATATTGCCCTTGATGTCCATTAACTTGCTTCACATCAGATCCTTCAAGATTGGAGATTACCCTTTAACTTGAATTGAAAGAAGAAGAAGATTATCAACAACTTCTTGAGAGTTTGGAGTAGGTAAATTTGGGAGAGAATTTCGTGACTCTCTTTATATTTCTACTACTTGGATATTATGAGGATATGTGACTTGATTTAGCCCCTAAAAGGGCCCTCTTGGCTAACATACACATGTCTATTTAGGTGGACTAATTTAGGCCTTCCCTTTTAGAAAGTAGGTGACACACCTACTTGTCACCTGCTTGGTTAATTAATAGGAGTCACATACTGCCCTTATTCACTTAGACACATATCTTACCCTCATTTAATAGTTACAACATGTGTTAAGTAACACAAGCTAGTAGGACGGGTAAGCAAGTAGCTCAAACAAGTATCCCGATAAGCAAGAAGCCATATTTTATGTATCCATTATCTCAATTATTTTTTCCAAGTCTCATTCAACTTAACTTACTTAAGACTTCGATAAACCTTCCTTATCCTTATAGAGGGATTTTATTCCTTCTGATCTTACATCAACCGACTAACGACGTACTTTTATGTACAAAAATATGGGTTGTAACATCTCTAAGTCACCTAATCCGGTGACGTCCTCCGTGGCCGTGGAATCCACGCTATCAAAAAAGCCGCGGAAGGGGTCGTCCTCTCCATGGGACTCCTCATTGGGGCGTTCTTTCACCATTTGGGCCTCGTTATACATGGACTCGGTAAACGAGGGTGACTTGGTGATTTCTATCACACCGAGTGCTTCCTTTGGGGCATTGCCTGCATCCCGGGAAGCCTCGGTCCCGGCCTCCCTAACTTGAGGAAGGTCGGCCTCGCCTCTCTCTGGTTCGGAGGCCCATTGCCCTTCGAGTTGTTATGACACGCTGGCCACCAGATCGAAGGCTTCTTCATCTTCTTCGTATTTATCCCTCAGCCGATAGAGTGAACCCAAAGACGGTGCTCGAGCACTGATGCTTTCTTTGAATTTACGCACCAGCCTTCTCCTTGGCTTCTTTTTCTCCGAGCTCGGAGAACTCGGAGCCCTCTTCCTTTTCTTCTATCCACTCTATCTCAGAACAGGGGACTCGGCGGGGAAGTTCTCGCCACCGGATGGAAGCCTCAGTGTAACGTCCTTAAATAAACCTGCAAAAGGAAATGAAACAAGTGAAAACTTAATGACACGAGAAGAACTCAAATATTACTTACACAAGAAAGGAATCTCACCATGAGAACGGGCCTCCTACCGGCCTTTTGAAAGTTCGCGTTATGAGCGCTCAGAATACGGCCTGTGTAACATGATGCCCTCGACCCACTCCCCTAGTCGAGGGACTGCATTCGGGACCCGAGCGACAGCTGCACCACCACAGAACACCGATAAGAAGAATGGAAAAAGCGATAAATCAAATTTTAGAAGCATAATTATACTTATGTGACATATTCCACTTCTCGGGGAACGGCATGTGCTCGGCTGGAATCAAGTCTGAAGTCCTCACTCGGACAAAACAGCCTAGCCAGCCTCGATCGAAATCTTCATCAATGATTGAGAACGGGGCTTTACTGGCCCAACGTGCGAGCTTGATCAGTCCCTCCCCCCCTTGGTAGAGTCGGGGACTGTATAAACGCATGAGGTGGTTGATGGTGAACGGTCATCCTTCGATCTTGTTCACAAAGAAACAGAGAAGGACCACGATCCTCCAGAATAGAGGGTGAATTTGATCGAGGAATACCTCGTATCTTTTGCAGAAGTCGATGACGACCAGATCCAAAGGGTCCAGTGTGAAAGGATAAGTATAAACACTTAAATATCCCTCGACGTGGGTGGTGATATCTTCATCGGGTTCGAGAATCACTACATGTTTGTCAACATAATTGCAATCTTTTTTGACCGCGAAGAGAACATCCTCAGTGATCGAGCAGATGTACCTCGAGACCTCCTCGCACCAGCCTTGTACGAAGGAGGGCTTTTCAACCTTAAAATCAACATTGACCGGGCAGCCCCCAGGGATGAACATTTTCATAGGAGGTTCTGGTACTGGTTCCTCAACAACAGTATGCGAGATGGTGTCCTCGGTAACCGGCTGCGAGGTAGAAGGAGTTTCTTTTTGGGGAATGATTTTTGAAGTCTTCGCCATTTCTTTGAAAATGGAAGAAAAATGAGAGAAAAGAGGAATTTAAAGGAGTACAATAGATTGTTTGAGATGAAGACGAATGAGGGTTCTTATAAAAGATCTCAAAAAATTAGAAAATAAGTCTCATCCACCCTCGGATTCGCTCGAACCCTCAGAGCCATCCTCGAGATAAGCCAACTTCTTGGCCTTGGCTTCGAACCCCTTAGCACTCTCGATTTCGGCCGACAAGTCGAAACCCTGAGCATGAATCTCCTCGAGAGCCTCCCTTTGAGATTGTCGCTTTGCATACTCGATGATGTCCTTCATTCGGACCTGGGTAGCCTCGGCATCGGCCTTATATTGGGCCACCATCTCGTCGACATCGTCTTTAACAACAACGACCACCGACTTGGCCATTTTCAGCTCCTTGGCAAGATTTTCTCGATTAGAGACGGCTGCACTTAGCTGAGAATGGAGATCCTCAAACTTTTTGGCCTGCACCTCGGCTTTATCCTTTGCCGCTCGAAGCTGGGACTCTGTCGAAGCCAGCTATGCCCGAGCAGTCTCCTTTTCCAAAGCCAGGCGATCCATTCTGCCTCTCTATTCTTCGGTCTCGTCCTTGATTGCATCCATCTCAATTTGAAGCTAGTCGATCCGAGTAATCTTCCGTTGGACCTACGGATTTCGACCGTTAGTCACCAAGTCTGGCTCATCATCACTAACCTCAAATATTTTTACCTGCTCTACCAGGTCGGCATGCTCTTTCCGAGCCACCTCCAGCTTAGTTCGGAGACTCTTAGCTTCCCCTTCACGCTGCTCGCTGAGAAGTTTATAGGTATCTCTCTTCTCAGTGAGCCCTCGGACCTCGGCTTCATATTGGTTCAGCTTGTCCCGATATCGAAGAAAGGTTTCGTGATGAAGCACCGAGGCCTACAGGCATAAAGAAACAATGTTAGAGCTATCTATGAAATAGTCTAAGTACAAATTGAAAGCCATCAAGGGATATCTGAAGTTACCCGGTTTAGCGCATGTTATGCTTCATTGAACATGCAGGGTGCATCCACCTCGTTTATCTTGGCCTGGTCTTCCTCGGTCACCAGACACCGGGGATAACTGGCCACCCCTACGGGGGCGGAGAGGACCCGGGCATCCTCCGGAAGGGAGATGATGATGGATCACTTTCGAGCGGGGTCCATACTCAGAGCAGGGAATCGATTAATCAGTTTCCGGCTCGAGAAAGGCCCTCTTGCTCCCGAAGATAGGCTCGTCCTCGGTATCTCTTGTCACGACCCAAATCGGAGGGCCGCGATGGGCACCCGGTGCCTTACTCAACCGAGTACCAACGTAACATATCTTTCTTATCATACTATCATAGGTAAATGGGCTAGAAGGGCCATCATGTGATAACTGAAATAAAACATAAGGAAATACTAATCATAGGACGATCCAACATAATATAGAAACTTATACACGTGACATACGGGCCTATAAGGCCGACATGATCATTTGTACACTCAAAACATAGGCCGATAAAGCCATACAAGTATCCATATACATGACATCTGGTTACAAGCCTCTTAGAGTACATAAACGTCATAAAGGGATAGGGCCCCACCATACCAATCAATACATGTCCAAATCATATTGACCAAATAGGCAACTCCGGTGCAAGTGGAGTGCACCAACACTTTCCGCTGAGTTGATAGCCTACTAGGAGGACTATTAACCTGTCTATCGAGACCTGCGGGCATGAAACGCAACGTCCCCAGGCAAAAGGGATGTCACTACAAATAAAGTACCGAGTATGTAAGGCATGAAAGAAACATGGTGTAAAGAACTCAATATGTAAGTCTAAATATCTCTGTGAATCGTGAAATATTTATAATATCATGCATATGCATGTAAATATCATACCATGCATAGGTATATTAGTACATAACATCATCAAGCCTCTGAGGGCATCCCATCATATCATCTCGGCCTCTGTGGGCGAAATCATCAATGTATACCAGCTGATCAGGTGGCGGTGTGTATATAACACCGTAACCTTTACCCATATCCCATATACATATAATATACGCGTATATAACACCATCTGTTCATGGGTCAATGTATATGTATAAATGAATGCAATGCATAATGAAGTAAGTCAATAAGATCTCTCGGATAAACTTTATCAACTCACGTATTTTTCTAAGACCTCCCCTTATTCATTTCACTTTCCTCAAAAATCAAGACCAACATGTCCAAAATATCAACAAACATATTACATAAATATTCAACCTTATATCCATTGCAATACATCACCAAAATAGTCCACACAATCTCATATAACAACCAAGTGCTACTTTGCGCTTTTCCATCCATATAACTTAGCTAGAACTTGAATACACTTCAATAATAACAACCACAATATACTCAGGTTATACGTACTGATTTGTAAGCCACAACACCACATAAAAATGAACTCCTAACAGTCCACAAATTATAACAACTGAAAACTGATTTTCAGATTATTACTTCATCAATTCTTACTCCCATAACTTAGTTAAGGCACCAATAAGATTAAACGCAACATGACCAAGACAAGACTCTTATGTAACAACCATATAATAATATGAAACTACTCCAAACAATCCATAACACCACAACAACTTCAACTCAATTTCCAGCCCCTACTTCACAAGTCCTTTACCAAACATCCTAGCTAGAACTGAGATAAACTCAAATATATGAAGGAGGGAGGATTTTCTTACCTATATCAAATCTTGTAGGGATGAAACAATGGTAGTATATTGCCCTTGATAGCCATTAACTTGCTTCACATCAGATCCTTCAAGATTGGAGATTACCCTTTAACTTGAATTGAAAGAAGAAGAAGATTATCAACAACTTCTTGAGAGTTTGGAGTAGGTCAATTTGGGAGAGAATTTCGTGGCTCTCTTTATATTTCTACTACTTGGATATTATGAGGATATGTGACTTGATTCAGCCCCTAAAAGGGCCCTCTTGGCTAACATACACATGTTTATTTAGGTGGACTAATTTGGGCCTTCCCTTTTTAGAAAGTAGGTGACACACCTACTTGTCACCTGCTTGGTTAATTAATAGGAGTCACATAATGCCCTTATTCACTTAGACACGTATCTTACCCTCATTTAATAGTCAAGACATGTGTTAAGTAGCTCAAGCTAGTAGGACGAGTAAGCAAGTAGCTCAAACAAGTATCCCAATAAGCAAGCAGTCATATTTTATGTATCCATTATCTCATTTATTTTTTCCAAGTCTCATTCAACTTAACTTACTTAAGACTTCGATAAACCTTCCTTATCCTTGTAGAGGGATTTTATTCCTTCTGAGCTTACATCAACCGACTTACGATGTACTTTTATGTACAAAAACACGGGTTGTAACATCTCTAAGTCACTCAATCCGGTGACGTCCTCCGTGGCCGTGGAATCCACGCTATCAAAAAAGTCGTGGAAGGGGTCGTCCGCTCCATGGGACTTCTCGTTGGGGCGTTCTTTCACCGTTTGGGCCTCGTTATACATGGACTCGGTAAACGACGGTGACTTGGTGATTTCTATCACACCGAGTGCTTCCTTTGGGGCATTGCCTGCATCCCGGGAAGCCTCGGTCCCGGCCTCCCTAACTTGAGGAAGGTCGGCCTCGCCTCTCTCTGGTTCGAAGGCCCATTGCCCTTCGAGTTGTTATGGCACGCCAGCTACCAGATCGAAGGCTTCTTCTTCTTCTTCGGATTCGTCCCTCAGCCGATAGAGTGAACCCAAAGATGGTGCTCGAGCACTGACGCTTTCTTTGGATTTACGCATCAGCCTTCTCCTTGGCTTCATTTTCTCCGAGCTCGAAGAACTTGGAGCCCTCTTCCTTTTCTTCTCTCCACCCTGTCTCGGAACAGGGGACTCGGCGGGGAAGTTCTTGCCACCGGATGGAAGCCTTGGTGTAACGTCCTTAAATAAACCTGCAAAAGGAAATGAAACAAGTGAAAACTTAATGACACGAGAAGAACTCAAATATTACTTACACAAGAAAGGAATCTCACCATGAGAACGGGCCTCCTACAAGCCTTTTGAAAGTTTGCGTTTTGAGCGTTCAGAATACGGCCTTTGTAACATGATGCCCTTGACCCACTCCTTGAGTCGAGGGACTGCATTCGGGACCCGAACGACTGCTGCACCATCACAGAACACCGATAAGAAGAATGGAAAAAAGCAATAAATCAAATTTTAGAAGCATAATTATACTTATGTGACATATTCCACTTCTCGGGGAACGGCATGTGCTCGGCTGGTATCAAGTCTGAAGTCCTCACTCGGACAAAACGGCCTAGCCAGCCTCGATCAAAATCTTCATCAATGCTCGAGAACGGGGCTTTACTGGCCCAACGTGCGAGCTTGATCAGTCCCTCCCCCCCTTGGTAGATTCGGGGAATGTATAAATGCATAAGGTGGTTGATGGTGAATGGTTATCCTTCAATCTTGTTCACAGAGAAACAGAGAAGGACCACGATCCTCCAGAATGAAGGGTGAATTTGATCGAGGAATACCTCATATCTTTTGCAGAAGTCGATGACGACCAGATCCAAAGGGCTTAGTGTGAAAGGATAAGTATAAACACTTAAATATCCCTCGACGTGGGTGGTGATATCTTCATCGGGTTCGGGAATCACTACATTCTTGTCAACATAATTGAAATCTTTTTTTGGCCGCGAAGAGAACATCCTCAGTGATCGAGCAGATGTACCTCGAGACCTCCTCGCACCGGCCTTGTACGAAGGAGGGCTTTTCAACCTTAAAATCAACATTGACCGGGCACCCTCCGGGGATGAACATTTTCAGAGGAGGTTCTGGTACTAGTTCCTCGACAACAGTATGCGAGACGGTGTCCTCGGTAACCGGCTGCGAGGTAGAAGGAGTTTCTTTTTGGGGAACGATTTTTGAAGTCTTCGCCATTTCTTTGAAAATGGAAGAAAAATGAGAGAAAAGAGGAATTTAAAGGAGTACAATAGATGGTTTGAGATGAAGACGAATGAGGGTTCTTATAAAAGATCTCAAAAAACAGAATATAAGTGCCTGGAAGTATTAAAATTTCTTAGGTACGAGAGTAGAAGGCTTCGATGTAAAGTTTGAATGAACAAAGGAAGTTGTATTTATAGTTTTTTACCGACGGTTCACATCCAGGGGTTGCCGACCGACAACTGACAAGCATTTAATGTCATTAAGACTGAATTGACGAGACGTTTAAGTTATTTTGTCGCTTCTATCACAATGTATCGAAGTAAGAATCGGAAGCTCATATCGTTTCTCGTCATCTACTCTCCGAAAAATGAGGGGACTATCTGTATACGGGAAAAATCGAGCTCGTAGTATATCCTAGCCTCCAACATGGTAGGCCGGGATCGAGACATGGTAATAAAGGACTGAAGATCGGCCCCAAGACCCATCGGGTTAGCAACCGGGACCAAATACCTGCCTTCGAGAACACTGAAGCCGTGACTCCGGAATCGGTCCTGGCTCTCAAATGACCTCGAAGAAACATTGTTAGCATAACAGAAGACCGAAATATCCGTGACCGGTCGGATATTACGGCAGGAATCTCAGCACGTATCAATAAGGAACCGGCAATCAGCAAATCACAAAATTTTTTACCTTTTATAGAATTGTACCTAAAGTAGGATTCCTCTACTATATAAAGGGGGTCTGATAATTCATTTGAGACATTGTAACATGGATCTCAAAGTAATATATTATTATTTTTCTCTTTAAGCTCTTGTTCTTCTATATCTTGATACCGATCGAAGTGCATTCAGCTCGAGGGTGGTCAACCTTCCAAGGCTGAAATTGTTCAATTTGTGTGGTTTGAATTTGATTTATCATCGTTTATTTCTATTGCAATTTAATTTATCACTTTGTATCAAGTTAATTCGCATATCCTTTAAACTATTTACAAATTCAATTGTTATCTGATTTTGAGGGTAAACAATAACCTTTTAAATGACTCTTATATGAGGCTGAGGCTTGGATTTGGTATGGTCACAAATACATAGCAGATTTTCACTACTAATTCGAATGGCAAAAAAACGTTGAAATTTAATTTTTTTTAACAAAACGATTGAAGACCAGAAATAACATACTTATACTGCGAACCAATACCAACAAATAGAGACAACAATTCGGATTTGTTTCTTGGTTTTTAGTTTTATCCCGCTATCACAATAAAATCTATAGACTCAAAGGCAGGTAAAACTTGTTCATTATATGGAATCGCCTTTGTAAAACTTGACAAGAAACCTAGGAACCTTCTAGCATGTGCCTATCGTAGGATGTCAGGATGATGGTATCACAAGCGTATTTATAGGTAGGCTAGGGACTCTTAAGCAAATACTTTAGCCATAGAGATTTCTCCATAAATTATAATTACTCTAGGGACTCCTAATAAAAATTATTTCTTTCCATCAAAGAAACTACCATATATGCATAACTAAAGAATATTATCTGATATATTATTTACTTGGAAGACAAGGTAAATAATTTATTACCTTATATGTTGGCCACACTAGAAGTCTCTAGAAGAGAGGTAAATTTCTAACAAGTTATTCCACAAGTCTTGAAAAATTTAGGATGTATGTCACTTCGAGTTTTAATAATTTCAAAGACAATTATAAAAAAACAAAGTTTATTATCACATCGCCGGCTAAGAAAAGATGGAACAACATGAAATTCTTTAGTGGGTAGGGTGTGGAGCAAGGGATAGAAAAATCTCTACGAGTTCTGAAAATTTGGGATGTATATTGATGGAATCCTATGATAATTTATTCACTCTCTAATTTAATATGGTGTTAGAGCTAGACCCTCATTGTTGGGTCCTCAAAATAAATTATTCACGTTCTAGTTGACAGGTCTAGGCATGCCGCATGGGGTGGATGCTCATGGGAGGGATGGGTTAACGCGGATGCACATGAGAGGGGGTGGGTTCACGTGAACCCATCCTCCTCTCCCCAAGTCATGTATAGTACCACTGAATTTTAGTTCAAATACTTAAATTAGCATTGGTGAACCCGAGCTCAAGGGAACACTTCAGTACACCGGTTAGGAGGTGAACCTTCTATTTTTTAGTTAGGATTTAGATCCTCGTACTCTTTATACTATTAAATTATATTTTAATTAATAAATAGGGTTAATTGTATGATCTCGGTAATCATATTTGTTTTCTTTCTTTAATCTTTGTTTTGACTTTCAAAATTTCTAAGCAAGAAACACACCTCGTAGACACCGTCACAGAAATTAAACTCAGGTGTCTGGTGCTCATGGTACTGTCACGACCCAAAATCTCACCCGTCGTGATGGCGCCTATCTCAATACTAGGCAAGCCGAAAATCTCAATAAACCACAATTTCTTTCAAGATTGAAAATATAATATTTAAATACAATACAAACACTCCCCAAAACCTGGTGTCACTGAATACATGAGCATCTAATATGAATACAAGTCTGGAAAATATAGTCTATAATAGTTTGAGACCAAATACTGTAAACAAAGAGATAGAGAGGGAGAGACAAGGTCTGCGGAATATGGCATCTACCTCAAAATCTCCTGAAAATCAACCGCGCGAAAGGATCAACACCCGCTATGTTCGGGAATACCTGGAACTGTACACGAAGTGCAGGGTGTAGTATGAGTACAACCAACTCAGCAAGTAACAATAATAAATAAGGAACTGAAGATAGTAACGAGCTACACAGTTATGGTTCATTTCAAGTAATTCCAGCGAAGAATAGACATGCTATCAAATCTGGCAGATTAATGTCAAATCAATTTTTATACAGTTCTTGTTCATGTAATCCGTATATCAACAATCTTTTAGAGATTTCCCAACAATGACAGATAGCAACTAAGTGCAACAACAAATGGAAATCAAGTACAACCTCTTATGACAACAATCACTCACTGGGCTCCCAGCCCCCATCATTCTCTCAATGGGTACCCGCGCTCACTGGGGGTGTACTGACTCCGGAGACGCTCCTACAGCCCAAGCGCTATAATCTGCACGGATAACTCACGTGCTGCATAGACAACTCACGTGCCATAATATAAATATCTGGATCCGCACGGCCAACTCATGTGCTATAGTATAATATAAGGATACGCACGGCCAACTCACGTGTTGCACGGCCAACTCACGTGCTATAGTATAATATAAGGATCCGCATGGCCAACTCACATATTGCACGGATAACTCACTAAAATGTACAAGTAAAAACTAAGACTGAGCAAATATAGCATTTAGCAGGCAATTCAACAAGTACACGACCTCTGTGGGTCCCAACAATACTATCACATAGCCTAAGCATGATTTCTAACATGATTTACAGTCAAATTTTATCAACACATAGAGAGCATATAGCTAACAACAAATTATTCAACTTTACGATTTTCCGGGACGGACCAAGTCACAATTCCCTCGGCGCACTCCCACACGCCCGTCACCTAGCATGTGCGTCACCTCCAAAATAATCACATCATACCAAAATCTGGGGTTTAATACTCTCAGGGCCAGATTTAAAAATGTTACTTACTTCAAGCCGTGAAATTCTTATTCTGCAATGTCCTTTCCTCGTGAATTGGTCTCCAAACGCCTCGAATCTGGTCATAAATAATTCATTTCAGTTAATAAAATTCATTAGAATTAATTCTATAAGAAAATAATAATTTTCCATAAAAATCCAAAAATTAGCTCAAAAATCGCCCGTGGGGCCCACGTCTCGGAATCCGACAATTGTTACAAAATCTGAAAGTTCATTCCACCACGAGTATAACCATACTAATTTTACCAAAATCCGACATCAACTCGACCTCCAAATCATCAAATCATATTTCAAATCCCTAAGTTCAAAACCCCCGATTTACACCTCAAAAACATGTAATCTAGTCGGATTATTCGATGATAATTCAATATTATGGAGTAGAAATGATCACAAGGGACTTACCTCAAGTTTTCCCGTGAAAACCTTGCTCAAAATCGCCCAACCCGAGCTTGAAATGCCCAAAAATGGCTGAAGCTCGGAACCCCTCTGTTTTTTTTACTGCCCAGAGGTTTTCGCACCTGCGGCAACTTGGCCGCTTCTGCGCCAACCGCATGTGCAGAAAAAGTCCTGCATCTGCGCCTTTGCCCGCATCAGCGCGCCTATTTGCGCTCTTGTGCAAGCCGCTTCTGTGCGCGTCCCTCCGCATCTGCGCCCACGCAGGTGCGGAATTTCCCTTGCACCTACGACCACTGCCCCACAGTCCATTTGCGCATCTGCGCTTACTAGGACCGCTTCTGCGAGCTCGCACCTGCGATGGAATTTCCGCAGGTGCGATTGCTGCAGAGGGCAGAAACTTCAGCTATTACTTCTAAGTCCGAATTTGATCCGTTAACCATCCGAAACTCACCCGAGGACCCCGGGACCTCCACCAAATATACCAACAAGTCCTAAAACATCATATGAACTTAGTCGAGCCTTCAAATCACATCCAACAACACTAAAACACGAATCACACATAGATTCAAGCCTAATGAACTTTGAAATTTCCAATTTCTACAAACGACTTCGGAACCTATCAAATCACGTCCGATTGGCCTCAAATTTTGCACACAAATCATAAATGACATAACGGAGGTATTCCAATTTTTAGAATCAGATTTCGACCCTGATATTAAAAAGTCAACCTCCCGATCAAACTTCACAAAAATTCAACTTTCGGCATTTCAAGCCCAATTCCACTATGGACCTCCAAGTAATATTCCAGACACGTTCCTAAGTCCAAAATCACCATACGGAGCTATTGGAATCAACAAAATTCAAATTCGAGGTCGTTTAAACATAGGTCCATATCCGGTCTATTTTTCTAACTTAAATTTTTAATTATGAAACTAAGTGTCTTATTTCATTCCGAATTCCTTCCGAACCCGAACCAACTAACCCGATAAGTCATAAATCAATTGCAAGACATAATTTGAGCAGTAAATGGGGGGACGGGGTTATAATATTCAAAACGACCGGCCGGGTCGTTATATTCTCCCCCTCTTAAACAAACGTCGTCCTCGAACGGGTTTAGAATACTACCTGAAGTCTCAAATAAGTGTGGATATTTGTTCCGCATCTCCTGCTCAGTCTCCCAAGTAGATTCTTCGACTGGTTGGCCTGTCCACTGCACCTTCACTGATGCTATGCTCTTTGACCTCAGCTTCTGATCCTGCCGGTCTAAAATAGCCACCGGCTCCACATCATAAGTCAAATTACCGTCCAGTTGTAGTGTACTGAAATCCAGAATGTGAGACGGATCCCCGACATACTTTCGGAGCATGGATATATGGAACACTAGATGAACACCTGATAGACTAGGTGGCAAAGCAAGTTCATAAGCCACCTCCCCAATTTTCTTAAGTATCTCAAAAGGCGCAATATACTGAGGGCTCAACTCGCCCTTTTTCCCGAACCTCAACACGCCTTTCATGGGTGAAATCTTGAGTAGAAACTTCTCCCCAACCATGTGAACAACATCACGAACCTTCCTGTCGGCATAACTCTTCTGTCTAGACAGTGCCGTGCGAAGCCGTTTCTGAATCACTTTGACCTTCTCTAAAGCATCCTGAACCAAGTCAGTACCCAATAGCCTAACCTCACCCGGCTCAAACCAACCCACCGGAGACCGACACCGTCTCCCATATAAATCTTCATACGGAGCCATCTGAATGCTTGACTGGTAGCTATTATTGTAAGCAAACTCTGCGAGTGGCAGACATTGATCCTATGAACCCCAAAGTCAATGACACAAGCGCGTAGCATATCCTCCAATATCTGAATAGTGCGCTCGGACTGTCCGACCGTCTGAGGGTGAAATGTTGTACTCAACCGAACCTGTGTGCCCAATTCTTGCTGCACTACCCTCCAAAACTGTGAGGTAAACTACGTACCCCGATTTGAAATAATGAACACCGGCACACCGTGTAGGTGAACAATCTCGCGAATATAAATCCTAGCCAACCGCTCCGAAGAATAATTAGTACCGACTGGAATAAAATGTGCGGACTTGGTCAACCGGTCTACTATCACCCAAATAATATCAAACTTTCTCAAAGTCCATGGGAGTCCAACTACGAAGTCCATGGTAATACGCTCCCACTTCCACTCTGGAATTTCAAGTCTCTGTAGCAATCCGCCTGGTCTCTGGTGCTCGTACTTTACCTGTTGACAACTTAAACACCGAGATACAAACCCAAATATATCTTTCTTCATCTGCCTCCGCCAATAGTGTTGTCTCAAATCCTTATACATCTTCGCAGCACATGGATGAATAGAGTACCGCGAACTGTGAGCTTCTTGGAGAATCAGCTCACGCAACCCATCTAAATTAGGTACACATAGCCTGCCCTGCATCCGTAATACACCGTCATCTCCAATAGTGACTTCCTTGGCTTTACCGTGTTGAACCGTGTCCTTAAGGACAAGCATATGTGGATCATCATACTGGAGCTCTTTGATGCGATCATATAAAGAAGACCGAGAAACCATACAGGCCAAAACTCGATTCGGCTCGGAAACATCCAATCTAACAAACTGATTAGCCAAGTGCATCAATCTAATATCCAAACAAACAAACATCCGATTCGGCTCGGAAACATCCAATAACACTCGCACGACAGAAACCTCGTGCATCACAATAACAACAACCACACGGCAGAAACCACATGCATCACAATAACAACAACCGCACGGCAACAATGATAATAATACAAGGGTATGACAAATAAATCAACTCAGAGATTCCAGAACTTAATGAAACAGAGGAACTAATTTGCAAGGAATAGACACAATCGGGGAATGTTAGTCATAATAAGAACATCTCAACAAGAAAGGAATACTATGTAACAATGGTCCACAATATACAGTCCGACAACGAGGAAGCTAACACAAGTCGAATAATTCCAAATAAGGACAAGTCAACCAAAATATATGATATCTAACTTCTTTTAAGGTTGGGAAATTAGGAAAGAGATACAACAAATTCAGCTAAGAAGAAGCAGCGGAACGGTAACCATAACCTCAATTAAGGCTAAACAATTACAGAAGAGATAGTAATAATTTCAAATAAAGATAAGCAGTTAGAGAAAGGATAACATGGCAATAGAAAGGTAACAATTTCAGTTAGCACATATGAATCAAACAAACAGTAAGAGTAAATCATGAAGCAATTCATTCTACTTAAGCAGGTAGAGGTGAAACTAGTAATTAAGAAGCGTAATCATAACAAGAACAACTGCATATTCAGTGAATACAAGGGCCTAAGAACCTAGAAAAAGGTTAATTTTTCACAAATAAGTCAGAGCACATACTCGTTACCTCTCGTACCCGGACTACAATTAACATAGAAGACTCAAATCCTAAGGGGTAGTTCCCCCACAAGGAGTCAGACAAGATACTTACCTCAAAGAAGGCAGATCGATACTCAAAAATGATCTTCTCGATGAAATGGCCTCTGGACGGCTCAAATCTAATCAAAACAACTTCAAACCACAAATAAAACTCATAAGAAATTATTTCGGATCATAGAGCCTCGTTCTTTATCAAAATTAAAAACCGACCCAAAAGTCGACCCCCGGGCCCGCACCTCGGAACCCGATAAATTTTACAAAACCCGAACACTCATTCCGATACGAGTTCAACCATACTAAAACTATCAAATTCCGATACCAATTCATCCCTCAAAACATGATTTTTCATTTTGAAATTTTCTTCAAAAAACCTCCATTTTCCTCAACTCAAAACACAAATTAAATGATAAAAATAAAGATAAAATCATGGAGTATAATAAATTCTAGGTGAAGAACACTTACCCAATCGATTTGCTTGAAAACCACACAAAGAATCACTCAAAACCGAGCTCTACAAATCAAAATAAGATAAAAATGGCCTAACCCTCGATTTGTAAAATATAATTTGCTGCCCAGGTGTTTGTACATCGTGATCGCGGAAGATGAGCTGCGATCGCGAAGGGGAAATGGCTACTGCCCGGAATTGGTGTTGTACGATCGCGAACAATCATGTGCGATCGCGAAGAAGGAAAATAATGGCCCAGGAACTGGGCTACATGAACGCGTGAAACGGCACGCGAACGCGAAGGAGGGGAAAGCACACTTACACGTTCGCGGATAGAACAGTGCGAACGCGTAGAGGAAATGGTCATGGGCTCCCAGCTCCTAGTTTCTACTATGCGAACGCGATGGAGCGGATGCGAACGTGAAGAAGGGGGAAGGCTGGCTTCCGCGATCGCGGAAGGAGTTATACGAACACGGAGAACAAATAATTCATCCTCCAAAATTACACTACGCGATCGCAGAGGAAGTGACGCGGACGCGATTAAGGAAACCAGATGACAAAAACAACAGTCCAAAAATAGGAGGAAATGGCTCATAGCCCATCTGAAACTCACCCGAGGCCTCCGGGACCCCATCTAAACATACCAACAGGTTCCATAACCTAACACGGACTCGCTCGGGGTCTCAAATCACATCAAACAATGCCGAAACTACAATTCGCGCCATGAATCGAACTTATGAACTTTTAAATCTTCCAACTTCAAAAACTCGTGCTGAAACCTATCAAATCAACCCGGAATGATGTCAAATTTTGCAGGCAAGTCCCAAATAACATAACGTAGCTGTCCTAACTCTCGAAATTGCATTCTGACCTCGATATCGAAAAGTCCACTTCCGGTCAAAATTTTCGAAAATTTTACTTTCGCCATTTCAAGCCTAAATGAGTTACAGACCTTAAATTCACCATCCGGACACGCTCCTAAGTCCAAAATCACCCAAATGAGCTAACGGAACTGCCGAAACTCTATTCCGGAGTCATCTTCACACAGTTCCGACTATGGTCAAAATCTTAAGGCTTAAGCTTCTGTTTTAGGGACTAAGTGTCCCAAATCACTCTGAATCATCCGATAACTGAATTCAACCACGCACGCAAGTCAATACACATAATACGAAGCTGCTCAATACCTTATACCACCAAACGGGATTTAAATTCTCATAACGACCGACCCGATCGTTACAGCAGGAATATCATAATTAAATAGGCAATTATTCTCGATAAACAAATTCCAACCGCATGCTTTGACTCAACCACAAAGCATAAGTACTCGTCACCTCACATATACGTTGTACCCGAAAATTAAATCACTTAGCAAATAGACAAATAAGTCTTACTCCCTCAAGTCAAGGTTAACCACGACACTTACCTCGCTTTGCAACCAAATTCAAGAATCCAATAAACCTTTGCCTCGCGAATTCATGTCTGAAATCCCCAAATCTAGTAATAAACAATTCAATATATTCAACACAAATCGTAGGAATTAATTCCATATGAATTTACTAATTTTTCAGATTAAAATCTGAAATTTATCTCAAAAATTATTAGTGGGGTCCACATCTCGAATCTCGAAAAAACTTACGAAATCCGAACACCCGTTCCGAGACGAGTCCAACCATATAAAAATTATCAAATTCCGACATCTGATTGGCTTTCAAATCTTCATTTTACATTTTTGGAAGATTTTATAAAAATCTGATTTTTCTCCCATAAATTCACGGACTCATGATGTAAATGAGTATGAAAACATGAAATATAATCAATATAGGACAATGAACACTTACCCCAATGTTTTCCAGTGAAAATACCCAAACATCGCCTTACCCGAGCTCAAAATCTTGAATAATGAAAAATATGACGAAATCCCATTTCTAGAACTTAAGTTTTGTTGTCTAGGGATTTCTTCAGCGCGAACACGATAGCACCCTCGCGTTCGCGAAGCAAATTTCGTGTTGCCCCAGATTTCTTCTTCGCGAATGCGATGCCTTGCCAAACTTGGCCTTCATGAATGCGTTTCCCCTTTGCGAACGCAAAGCCTTATCACTTGATGCTCGGCCAAGCCTCGCCCTTCTATGCGAACTCGAACGCGAACACACCCATACGTTCGCGATGAACACTGCCCTTTACCCCTTCGCGAACGCAAAGACTAAATTTTTCCTGCCTCCAGTCCCTCTTCGCGAACGCGAGACCCCTATCGCGAACGCAAAGAAGGAAGCCAGACAGTGCATCAGAAAAATTCCAGCAAAGTTCCAAGTCCAAAATTCAATTCGTTAACCATCTGAAACTCACCCGAGGCCCCCGGAACATCAACCAAATACACCACCAAGTCCTAAAATATCATACGAACTTACTCAGGATCTCAAATCATATCAAACAATACCGAAATTATAATTCATACCTCGATTCGGACTTTTGATTTTCAAACTTTTCCATTTGCAAAACTCGTGCCAAAACATATTAAACGAATACGGAATGACTTCAAATTTTACACACAAGTCATAAATGATATAACAGAGCTATTCAAATTTCCAGAATCGGATTCCAACCCTGATATCAAAAAGTCAAATCCGTAGTCAAATTTTTGGAAATCTTTAGCCTTTACTTTAAATTACTAGTTTCCATTAAATGGCCATAACATGAGCTAGGGACCTCCAAATTAAATTTCGGCCATACGCCCAAGTCCCAAATCACGAGACGGACCTACCAAAACTATTAAAATACGGATCCGGGTCCATTTGCTAAAAATATTGACGAAAGTCAACTTAATTGAGTTTTAAGGCTCTATTTCACATTTTAATCAATTTTTCACATAAAAACTTTTCAAAAAATTATACGAACTACGCACGCAAGTCGAGAAATTATGAATAGTGCTATTTGAGGTCTCAGAATACAGAAATAATTATTAAATTTAAAGATGACCTTTGGGTCATCACAAAGGCATCTGAGGATTTATGTAGAGAAGGATTTCTTCCTTTATTAATATAGCTAAATAGATCAATATTTACTAATTTCAAGATCTCACACTTAGAAACTTATATATTCATTGATATGGGGTACACGCATAAAATGCGTACACTATATTAAAAGTACAAAGACCCTTAGCGAAATGTCGTTCGCCTTTTATGCCCCTTAAAAATATATTTATATTAAACACAATAGTAATTTAACTTATTTTCTTACTATAAGAATAGTCATTAATTCTTTTTCTAATACTAAATATAGTCAGTTAATTATTTGCCTAATGTTTAGGACTATTAGGACTTTAATTTGAAAAATCATAATATTCATTTAATTATTTGCCTAATACTTAGAATTTTGATTTAAAAAATCATATTATTTCTCTCAATTCCTTTTCAAGAGTCCTTCACTATCAACTCCATTTAAGTTTAGGAGTAATTTTAGGTCCACGAGTGTTATTTTTTGTTATAAAATTTTTGCTTTTGGAGTTCCTAATTTTATTTTCTTCTTCAGTTTTAGTTCCTTTTTCTAGGTTATGGGTACTTTTTTGGGTTATGAAATTTTACCTTTAATAGGCCTTATTTTTCTTTTCTTTTTTAGAACTCTTTTTCTTTGTCTATTGAAACTATACATAATTTTACCTAACATAGATTCTTTCTCTTTTTCAATTGCATTGGCAAATACTTCTATAAAAAAGA
This sequence comes from Nicotiana tomentosiformis, assembly GCF_000390325.3. Classification (NCBI taxonomy): domain Eukaryota; kingdom Viridiplantae; phylum Streptophyta; class Magnoliopsida; order Solanales; family Solanaceae; genus Nicotiana; species Nicotiana tomentosiformis. The sequence continues at coordinate 36,055,190 of NC_090812.1, read as the reverse complement.
AGTATTCCACGGTCTTCATTATTATAGGTTGGATTTCGTTATTGGATCTCTAGCTTTGTGAGTTTTCAGGTTTTCTTTATTAGAGAAAAATATTCTATATTTATTTGTGCTTGAATTTTTGGCTTTTGAATTGTGATCATTATTTTCTAGGTTATGTTTAACTTTCGATATAAGAAGAATGAGTACTTCAACTATGTTAGCATGCATGCCTCTTCTTTTTGAACTTTTATTTGTAAGATCTGTATGTTAAATTGAATAGAGGAAGTCTTTATATTCCTATACAAGTTATTTTACGGTAATATTTTGATTCGTTTGATGGAACGACTGATTGGGTGATGAGTCGAGTTTCTCGCTGTTGAACTTTCTTTGACTACTGAATTAACATTAGTTTCTTTTACTAATTGTTTATACTACGTTCTTGACATATTGTACAAATCTAATAGTTACAAATAACTATTTTTTTATTTTTTTATTATAACTTCTTTTAAAAAAAATGATATGTTGATCGACTTCAAATACCATTAGTACAAAAAAGGGTGACCATAATATATAAAATTACTTCTTCTCTTTATTTTTGTTATCGTATTTTAGACAATATTTATGCGCTATGTTTTATTATTTGAAAATAATTAAACGTTTATTAGATATAATTATAATTATAGTTAAATATTAAAAATTGATACGAGCTAATATTAAGAATTAGAATCGACAAGAACTAAATTATTTAGAACAGATAATTAAGTCTTTGCTTTAGATAATTAGCAAAAAATATCAATTTTTTGTTTTTTCAAATTCATCATATAAGTTGTAACGGCCCGACCGGTCATTTTGGGAATTTAAGTCTTGATCGGCGGAATAAGGTCCTAAGTAGCTTCGTATTATGTGAATTGATTTGCGTGCGTGGTTGAATTCAGCTACCGGATGATTCGGAGTCAAATCGGAAGAAGGATGCATGTTTTGGAAGCTTAAGTCTTAGGATTTTGATCTTAGTCGGAACTGAGTGAAGACGACTTCGGGATGGAGTTCTGTCGGTTTTGTTGGCTCCGTTGGGTGATTTTGGACTTAGGAGCGTGTTCGGGATGTGAATTTGAGGTCTGTAGCTGATTTAGGCTTGAAATGGCGAAAGTCAATTTTTTGGAGATTTTGACTGGAAGTGAACTTTTTAATATCGGGGTCGGATTCCAAATTTCGGAAGTTGGAGTAGGTCCGTAATGTTGAATATGACTTGTGTGCAAAATTTGGGGTCAATAGGACGTGGTTTGATAGGTTTGGGCATCTGTTGTAGAAATTTAAAGTTTCCAGTTCATTAAGTTTGAATCAGAGGGTGATTCGTATTTTTAGCGTTATTTGATGTAATTTGAGAGCTCGACTAAGTTTGTATGGCGTTATAGGACTAGTTGGTATGTTTGGTTGAGGTATCGGGGGCCTCGGGTGAGTTTCAGATGCTAAATGGATCGAAATTTGGACTTGTGTAGTTGTTGAAGCTTTCAAGCTTCTGGTGTAATCGCACCTGCAATGGGGTGACTGCAGGTGCGGACTCGCACGTACAGAAGGGAGATCGCAGATGCGGCCCTGGTCTGGGTAACCAGTGGTCGCAGGTGCGACAAAAGGGGTGCAAAATTGAAGCCGCTCCTGCGGAGAAGGAATCGCAGAAGCGGAAGGCGAACTGAGTGAGGATTTCGCAGAAGCGGACAAGAATTCGCAGGCACACACTCGCAGGTGCGGCCTTATGCTCGCAGAAGCGGACCTGAGGAATTAAGTCATTTCCTCACATGCGATAGAATTTCCGCATGTGCGGCATTGCAGGTGCGACCGGAAGCCCGCAGAAGCAGAAATCGCTAGGTAGAAAAGGGCTAAGTGCGAGGGTTGATTTCATTCTCCAATTTTTGACCTAGAGAGATCGGATTGAGGCAAAATCTCGAGGTATTTTCAGAGGAAGCTTGTGGCTAACGATTCTTAACTATTTTATGGTTATATCTCATTAATCTATAGTTGAATTCATCATTTAATTAAGGAATTTGGTTGAGAAATTTGGAGGGGAGGGGGGGGAGAAGTTCTTTAAATATATTTTTGAGTTTTGATTCGGATTTTGACATCGAATTTGGATAATTTTGGTATGAGTGAACTCATGAGTGTTCTTATTTGGATAATGGGTATTCTTATTTTGTGACTTTTACCCGATTTTGAGACGTGGGCCCGAGTCGACTTTTTGGGCTGAATTTTTTATTCTTTGCTAAAGTCGTAGATTTATTATTTAAATTAGTTTCTCGTAATTTTATTCATGATGTGTAATTGTGTTTGGCATGATTTGGGCCATTCAGAGTCGGATATTCGTGGAAATGCATTGTTACCGATTGATTGAGCTTGGTTCGAGGTAAGTATCTTGCCTAACTTCGTGTGGGGGAACTACCCCTTAGGAATTGAGTCTTCTATGCTAATTGTAGTCCAGGTACGGGACGTGACAAGTACGTGCTCGGACTTATTTGTGGAAAATTGCCTTTTAGGGTTCTTAGGTCCTTATATTCATTGAATATGCAGTTGTTCCCGCTATGATTACGTTTCTAAAGTACTAGTTGCACTTCTACCTGCTTTTATTAAAATTAATTGCTTCATGATCCACTCTTGTTGTTCATTTGATTCATACGTGCCTTAACTAAAATTGTTATCTCTACTATTGTCATATTGCTTTTTCCCTAACTGCTCGTCTTTATTTGATGTTGTAGTTATCCCTTTTGTAAATGTTCACCCTTAATTGAAGTTATGGTTATCTTTCCGCCGCCTACCTTTATTTGAATTTGTTGCATCTCTTTCATAATTATCCAAACTTAAAAGAAGCTTAGATACCCTATGCCTTAGTTGACTTGCCCTTATTTAGAATTATTTGACTCGTGTTAGTTTTCTTGTTGTTGAACCGTATATTATGGGATCATTGTTATATATTATTTTCTTCCCTATTGAGATGTCTTATTACGCCTAATATTCTTTACTATGGCTATTCCTTGCGAACTAGTTTTACCTTTGCTTGCGATCGAAGGTTCTTGAGTAGATTTATTTGTCGTACCCTTGTATTAGTGTTATATTTGTTGTTGTACTTGTTGTTCTTGTATATTTACTTTGGGACTACGAGGCGATACCTCGGGAGATCTCCTTGTCTTGCATATTTACTTTGGGACTACGAGGCGGTACCTCGGGAGATCCCCTATTGAGCATTTACTTTTGGGACTACGAGACGATATCTCGGGAGTGCCCTTTGTTGACATCTCTTTGTGATGCGGTTGCACGAGCTTTTTGCCGTGCTATTGTGATTATTGATATTTTTACATGTGGCGTGATAAGGCGGGATATATATATATATATATATATATATATATATATATGTGTGTGTGTGTGTGTGTGGGTTGCGCATGTGGTGAGACAAAGCGGGAACATTATTATGCACGTGTGGCGAGACAAGGCGGGCATTTACTTTACTATTGCACACGTGGCGAGATAAGGTGGGCTATGTCAGGGATTGATTTGTGATGACTTGTGATGGCCTGGGGGCCTTCTTGTTGTTGATGTTTGTGTAGTGGTGCACTTTCCTGTGTGAGCTTTATCTTGTGGAAAGTTGTGTGAAAATATTCTACGTGTTGTCCATTTCTTTTCCTGTACTTACTAGCGGGCATGAACCATATTAGGACACTAGCACAAGCATACACGTAATTGAGCACTCTTATCGGTTAAGAAGTTTTCTTGATATTGTTGAGTATAGATGAACACCCTTGTTTACTTGTCCGAGGTTCGGTACCTCGTGGAGTTTGTTGACTAAAACCTGATGTGAAAGAAGTCATTGTTGTTGAGTTATTATCTGTCCTTGTTGTATCTGTCATTTTGGATTTAGGTTGTGTTTACGTTCATCCTTCTGTGTCATTATTATGGTGTTTCACTGATACTTGTCGTCCTTTCCTATTGCAATTACTGTATTGTTAGTCATATTGCGTAGTCTTAATGTAGATATTATACTTTGTTGTTTCTATACTGATACTTTGTTCAGGTTATTTAGTCCAGTAGGTGTCTTGACTGTTCCTCGTCACTACTCCACTGAGGTTAGTCTTGATACCTACTAGGTACCGTCGTGGTGTACTCATACTACACTTCTGCAGATTTTTGTGCAGATCTAGGTATTTCGAAGTCAGTTGATTATTAGCTAGATGTGCGGATTGTTGCTATGGAGACTCAAGGTAAACCTGTTGCGCGTTCGCAGGCTTCGGACCTTCTGATTTGCATTCACACTATTTACTTTATTTCAAACAATGGTATTTAGAAAATTATAACAAACTCTGTAGAGCTTATGACTAGTACTACCGGTTTTGAGAATTATAAATTTTTATAAAGAATTCCATTTCAGGTTGTTAGATGTTATTTATTATGGTTGTTATTCAGTAAATGTTAGGCTTACCTAGTCCCTAAGACTAGGTGCCATCACGATACCCAACAGAGAGCAAATTGGGTCGTGACAAGTTGGTATCAGAGCTCTATGTTTATGGGTGCTACGAGTTATAAGCGAGTTTAGTAGAGTCTTACGGATCAGTACGGAGACGTCTGTACTTATCTTTGAGAGGCTACGGAACTATTAGGATAGTTTCACTTCCTTCATTCCTATTGTGCGAGTTCATTGATCTCGAAGTTGAACTTTTATCATTCCATTCTCTCACAGATGGTGAGAACGCGAGCTGCAGTTACTGATGACGTTACCCCCGAAGCAGATGTCGCTAGGGGCACAAGCCGACGACGAGCATGTGTCACAGCTAGGGCACCTACCAGAGCAGCAGTTGAGGAGCCGCCAGTAGTTCAAGTTGGAGGGGCAGGTACCCGAGGCACCTGTTGTTACCCCCGGACTTCAAGAGACCTTAGCACAGTTCCTGAGCATGTTTGGTACATTGGTTCAGGCGGAGTTGATTCCGGTTGCACCAGCTATTTCAAAGACCGGGGGAAGAGCTCAGACTCCCACTACCCAGACTCTAGAGCAACGAGTTCATGTTGGTCAGGTTCCAAGTGTCATGGCGACACAGCATGTGGTCCCAGTTTAGCCTGTGGTTAGGGCAACATCATCTGAGGAAGAACAGCTTAGACTTGAGAGGTATAAGAAGTACCACCCTCCTACCTTCAGTGGATTGGAGACATATAATGCCTAGGGTTTTCTAGAGGAGTGTCACCGCATTCTCCGTACTATGGGTATTGTGGAGACGAGCGGGGTTGCTTTTACTACGTTCCACCTCAAGGGAGCGGCTTATCAGTGGTGGCAGGCGTATGAGTTGGGTAGCCCGGCCGAGTAAGCTTCACTTACATGGGGTCAGTTTTCAGAGATGTTCCTGAGAGAGTTTGTACCTCAGTCCCTTCGATATTCATGGCGCGCAGAGTTTGAGCATCTGCGCCAGGGCACTATGTCAGTGTCAGAGTATGCAGTTAGATTCAGTGATTTGGCCATACATGCACCTGTTTTGGTCGCTACAGTTAGAGAACGTGTCCGTAGATTCATTGAAGGGCTCAGACATGATATTTGGTTCAACATGGCTCGGGAAATGGAGTCGAATATTTCATTTCAGCAGGTGGTAGGGATCGCTCGCCGAGTGGAGGGCATGTAAGATCAGGAAAGAGAGGACATACGAGGTCCGGAGAGAGAGGACAGGGAGGCGAGGAGGCCTTGTAGACCAGAGAGATCCACTGGTCATTATTTTGGAGGCAGGGTATGACATGGTAGAGGTTTTGTGAGTCAGCCAGTTCAGTTTGCACTTCAGGCTTCACATAGTGTTTCAGGTGCTCAGGGGTCTCAAAGTACCTGTACCGCACAGTTCCCACAACCACATCAGCAGAGAGGTTGCTTCGAGTGTGGAGACACCAGCCACAGGGTGAGAGATTGTCGTAGACTCCAGACAGATGTGTCACAGCAGAGTATTCAGGCGAGTAGAGGGCGCCCAAGAGGGAAAAGCCTGGCCCGTTGATGTGTTTCATATAGTAGGATTGAGGCCACTGTGCCAGATGATGTCATACAGGTATGCTCTTGATTTGTTATAGAAGGGCAACATTCGTATTTTGATTCTGTTATGCTTATCGGGGCGAATTCCCCTATTTGTTGTCCCACTTATGGGTGAGTTCATGACCTAGTGTTATGTTTATGTGTTTGTCCCGTTGGGATATTCTATGAGTGATAGCCATGTCTATCGTTGTTTTAATTCTTTATTGAAAGTTACGAGAATAGGAGTGAATTCATGTTGTCTATTATGGCAGGTTTGATGTGATTCCTGAGAATTTGGTTACAATTTTTGATTTGATACTCTACCGGGGTGAGAATTCAGTAAGTGTTGTGATTTTTATTGGCAGAATTGAGTTAGTGGAAGATTTCAATTGGTATGATGTGTATTCGACTTGTGATTCAGAGTGAGGGCGAGACGCCCACGATTCTATGTGATTTGATATGTTTGAGTCGGGCTGCATGCCGCGGTAAAAGTTATATCAGGATGAGATCCTTGTGATTTGTTCATATACCTTGATTCTTCCTTTTTAAATTGATTCATAGTATGGTAATGATAGAGGGTTGTGCCTTTTGGGCTTATTTGATATATCTCTTATGTGTTTCTCTTTACATATTCAGTCATTTTCGTTTTGTGCTTCTTGAGTTCTAGCTTGCGGGGTGCGTGTCCGATGGTGTTAGTTGTGACTTGTTGATTCGGGTGTATAGTTAAGAGGTCTTCATGTTTCTTGCATCGTTGTCAGTGTTGTGGAGGTTTGAAATAGGGTTCAAATGGATATGAGGCTAATTGCCGATGCTAGTTTTCATTACTGGCAGCTACTGTGATAAAAAATGTTATTATGGGACTATGTGTGGCTTGTCATGTTGAGTGGTCGTACCTTGTGGGTGTAGGCATGAGTTTTTGCAGCTGGTTGAGATTGATATCGGGTGTGGATTTAGAATCGGGTCTTTTGGAGATGAACGGAAGGTGAGAATTTTGACTATAAGGCTTATCAGTTTTGGTAGAAAGAATAAATTACAGTTGAGATGGTGTCGTCATGCTTATGTGGATTGGGGTGACGTGGGGTCACCTGCGGATGTATGTCAGAGGTGTGCATTCAGTGATTTGATGACTTCGAGGTGATTCTAGGCACGTTCGAGAAGGAACGTTTGTTTAAGAAGGGAATGATGTAACGACCCGGACGGTCGTTTTGAGAATTTAAGTCTCGATCGGTGACATAAGGTCCTGAGCAGCTTCGCATTATGTGAATTGATTTGTGTGCGTGGTTGAATTCAGTTATCGGGTGATTCAGAGTCAAATCGGAAGAAGGATGCAAGTTTTGGAAGCTTAAGTATTAGGATTTTAATCGTAGTCGGAAGTGTGTGAAGACGACTCCGAAATGGATTTCTGTCAGTTCCGTTAGCTCCGTTGGATGATTTTGGACTTAGGAGCGTGTCCGGACTGTGAATTTGAGGTCTGTAGCTGATTTAGGCTTGAAATGGCGAAAGTTAATTTTTTGGAGATTTTTACCGGAAGTGGACTTTTTGATATCAGGGTCGGATTCCAAATTTCGGAAGTTGGAGTAGGTCCGTAATGTTGAATATGACATGTGCGCAAAATTTGGGGTAAATCGGACGTGGTTTGATAGGTTTCGGTATTGGTTGTAGAAATTTAAAGTTTCAAGTTCATTAAGTTTGAATCGGAGGGTGATTCATGTTTTTAGCTTTGTTTGATGTGATTTGAAAGCTCGACTAAGTTTGTATGGTGTTATAGGACTAGTTGGTATGTTTTGTTGAGGTCCCGGGTGCTTCGGGTGAGTTTTAGATGCTTATTGGATCGAAATTTGGACTTGTGTAGTTGCTGAAGCTTTCAAGCTTCTGGTGTAATCGCACCTGCGGTGGGGTGGCAGCACGTGCGGACTCGCACGTGCGGAAGGGAGCTCACAGATGTGGCCCTAGCCTGCGGAGAAGGGATCGCAGAAGCGGAAGGCGATCTGAGTGAGGATTTCGCATAAGCGGACAAGAATCCGCAGACGCGCACTCGCATGTGCGACCTTATGCTCGCAGAAGCGGACCAGAGGACTTAAGTCATTTCTGCATCTGCGATGGAATTTCCGGAGGTGCAGCGTCGCAGGTGCGACTGGAAGCCCACAGAAGCATAAATCGCTGGGTAGAAAAGGGCTAAGTGCGAGGGTTGATTTCATTCTCCAATTTTTGACCTAGAGAGCTCGGATTGAGGCGAAATTTCGAGGGATTTTCAAAGTAAGCTTGTGGGTAACGATTCTTAACTCTTTTATGGTTATAACTCATTAATCTATAGTTGAATTCAGCATTTAATTAAGGAATTTGTTTGAGAATTTTTGGGGGGGGGGGGGGAATGGGAGAAGTTCTTCAAATAATTTTTTGAGTTTTGATTAGGATTTTGACATCGAATTTGGATAATTTTGGTATGAGTGAACTCATGAGTGAATGGGTGTTTCTATTTTGTGACTTTTACCCGATTCTGAGATGTGGGCCCGAGTCGACATTTTGGGCTAAATTTTTGATTCTTTGCTAAAGTCTTAGATTTATTATTTAAATTAGTTTCTCGTAATTTTATTCATGATGTGTAATTGTGTTTGGCAAGATTTGGGCCACTCAGAGTCGGATATTCATGGAAATGCATTGTTACCGATTTATTGAGCTTGGTTCGAGGTAAGTATCTTGCCTAACTTTGTGTGGGGAAACTACCCCTTAGGAATTGAGTCTTCTATGCTAATTGTAGTCCGGGTACGGGAGGTGACAAGTACGTGCTCGGACTTATTTGTGGAAAATTAGCCTTTTAGGGTTCTTAGGTCCTTGTATTCATTGAATATACAGTTGTTCCCGCTATGATTACGTTTCTAAAGTACTAGTTGCACTTCTACCTGCTTTTATTAAAATTAATTGCTTCATGATCCACTCTTGTTGTTCATTTGATTCATACATGCCTTAACTAAAATTGTTATCTCTTCTATTGTCATATTGCTTTTTCCCTAACTGCTCATCTTTATTTGAAGTTGTAGTTATCCTTTTTTGTAAATGTTCACCCTTAATTGAAGTTATGGTTATATTTCTGCCGCCTACCTTTATTTGAATTTGTTACATCTCTTTCATAATTATCCAAACTTAAAAGAAGCTTAGATACCCTATGCCTTAGTTGACTTGCCCTTATTTGGAATTATTTGACTCGTGTTAGTTTTCTTGTTGTTGAACCGTATATTATGGGATCATTGTTATATATTATTTTCTTCCCTGTTGAGCTGTCTTATTACGCCTAGTATTCTTTATTATGGCTATTCCTTGCGAACTAGTTTTACCTTTTCTTGCGATCGAAGGTTCTTGAGTTGATTTATTTGTCGTACCCTTGTATTAGTGTTATATTTGTTGTTGTACTTGTTGTTATTGTATATTTACTTTGGGACTATGAGGCGATACCTCGGGAGATCTCCCTGTCTTGCATATTTACTTTGGGACTACGAGGCGGTACCTCGAAAGATCCCATGTTGAGCATTTACTTTTGGGACTACAAGACGATATCTCGGGAGTGCCCTTTGTTGACATCTCTTTGTGATGCGGTTGCACGAGCTTTTTGCCGTGCTATTGTTACTATTGATATTTTCACATGTGGCGTGACAACGCGGGATATATATATATATATATATATATATATATATATATATATATATATATATATATATATATATATATATATATATATATATGGGTTGCGCATGTGGCGAGACAAGGTGGGAACATTATTATGCACGTGTGGCAAGACACGGCGGGTATTTACTTTACTATTGCACACGTGGCGAGACAAGGTGGGCTATATCAGGGATTGATTTGTGATGACTTATGATGGCCTGAGGGCATTCTTGTTGTTGATGTTTGTGTAGTGGTGCACTTACCTGTGTGAGCTTTATCTTGTGGAAAGTTGTGTGAAAACATTCTACGTGCTGTCTATTTCTTTTCCTGTACTTACTAGCGGGCATGAACCATATTAGGACACTAGCACAAGCATACACGTAGTTGAGCACTCTTATCGGTTAAGAAGTTTTCTTGATATTGTTGAGTATAGATGAACACCCTTGTTTACTCTCCTATATGTGAGAATGGATCTATTTGGCACATGAGTCATCAGTGCGATTATGAGGTATAATGAGGGCACAAGATGCCAAGTGTTAGGGTTCAGGTATTGAGACCCGTGAGTTATGATTTGTCCGAGGTTCGGTACCTCGTGGAGTTTGTTGACTAAAACCTGATGTGAAAGCAGTCATTGTTGTTGAGTTATTATTTGTCCTTGTTGTATCTGTGATTTCGGATTTAGGTTGTGTTTACGTTCACCCTTTTGTGTCATTATTATGGTGTTCCGCTGATACTTGTTGTCCTTTCCTATTGTAATTAATGTATTGTTAGTCATATCGCGTAGTCTTTATGCAGATATTATACTCTGTTGTTTCTATACTGATACTTTGTTCAGGTTATTTAGTCCAGTAAGTGTCTTGACTGTTCCTCGTCACTACTCCACTGAGGTTAGTCTTGATACTTGCTGGGTACCGCTGTGGTGTACTCATGCTACACTTCTGTAGATTTTTGTGCAGATCTAGGTATTTCGAAGTCAGTTGATCATTAACTAGCTGTGCAGATTGTTGCTGTGGAGACTCAAGGTAAACATGTTGCTGCATTCGCAGGCTTCGGAGTCACCTTCTAATTTTCATTCTCACTAGTACTGCCGGTTTTGTGAATTGTAAATTTTTATAAAGAATTCCATTGCAAGTTGTTAGATGTTATTTATTATGGTTGTTATTCAGTTATTGTTAGGCTTACCTAGTCCCTAAGACTAGGTGCCATCACGATACCCAACAGAGGAGAAATTGGGTCGTGACATAAGTAAAATTATTTTTTCAAGTTGATAGATTCTTAGGGTTCATAAATATATTTCCATAAGCACAATGTTGCTGGTAAAGGATATCCAAAAAATAGAGTAAAATAAGTTATAATATAGTATTACAAGTTAAATTGGTTGAAACACAACCTTGAAAGAGTTACAATATAATGCAACAGTAGAAGACGATATGTATTTTAAATAATTTGTGATAAATTTTTTTCTTTCTATTTTTATTTTTGCAACGACCCGACTTGTCGTTTTAAGAATTTAAGCCCCTTCTGGCGGCATAAGGCCCTGAGCAGCTTCTTATTATGAGTATTGACTTACGTGCGTGGTTGAATTCAGCTACCGGATGATTTGGAGTGATTTGGGACACTTGGTCCCCAAAACGGAAGCTTAAGTCTTAGGATTTTTACCATAGTCGGAACTGTGTGAAGATGACTCCGGAATGGAATTTTGATGATGTCAATAGCTCCGTATGGTGATTTTGGACTTAGGAGCGTATCCAGAAAATTATTTGGAGGTCCGTAGTGGAAGTAAGCTTGAAATGGCAAAAATTAAATTTTGAAAAGTTTGACCGGGGGGTTGACTTTTTTTATATCGGGGTCAAAGTCTTATTCTGGAAATTTGAATAGCTTCGTTATGTCATTTATGACTTGTGTGCAAAATTTGAAGTCATTCCGGATTGATTTGATATGTTTCGGCACAAGATATAGAATTTGAAAGTTCAAAGTTCATAGATTTTGATTTGAGGTGCGATTCATCGTTTTGATGTTGTTTGATATGATTTGAGACCTCGAGTAGGTCCGTGTTATGTTATGAAACTTGTTGGTATGTTCGGACGGGGTCCCGAGGGCCTCGGGTGAGATTCGGATGGTTAACGGATCGAATTTGGATTTGGAGGAGGAGCTGAAGCAGCTGGACTGCTGGTGTGATTGCATCTGCACGAAAAAGGGCCGCAGGTGCGAGCTCGCGCATGCGAGGAATGATTCGCAGATGCGAAAATGCATGGGCTGTCCAGGCACCGCGGGTGCGAAAAAATTATCGCGGGTGCGAAGACCACAGGCGCAAAGATATCATCGCGGGTGCGAAGTCCGCAGGTGCGAAGAAAACACCGCAGATTCGAAGACCGAGGTGCGAAGAAATCACCGCGGGTGCGAAAATACTGGACAGAATGTTAAAAACAGAGGGGTTCCGAGTTTTGCCATTTTTGGGCCTTCAAGCATGGTTTTTGGGGAGATTTTGAGAGAGAATTCAAGGGAAACTTGAGGTAAGTCACTTGTAATTATTTCTACTCTATAATATTGAATTATCATCGACTAATTCGACTAGATTACATATTTTTGAGGTGTAAATCGGGAGTTTGAACTTAGGGATTTGAAAATAAGATTTGAAAATTTGGAGGTCGAGTTGAGGTCGGATTTTGGTAAAATTGGTATGGTTATATTCGTGGTTGAATGGGCTTTCGGATTTTGTAACTTTTGTCGGGTTCCGAGATTTGGGCCCCACGGTCGATTTTTGAGCTAATTTCGGATTTTTTGTTTGAAAATTAGTATTTTCTTATGGAATTAATTTCAATAAATTTTATTGACTGAATCAAATTATTTGTGGCTAGATTCGAGGGGTTTGGAGGTCAAATTCAAGCAAGAAGGCGATTATGGAATATTGACATAACTTCAAAAAGGTAAGTATCTTGCATAACCACAAGTGGGGAAATTATCCCTTAGGCATTGAGTCTTATGTGAAAATTGTGTAATTGAAAACCATGTACGCGAGGTGACGAGTACATACTCGGTTTATATGTGCAAATTATATCGGTTGAAAATCGTAGACGCCCTTAAGTATTAAGTTGGAAAATTGTTGTAACTTATTAAATCCCTTATTTGTCATACCTCATTCTTTGTTCGCCGAGGTTATTTTTATAGGATAAATTGGTGTGATTGTCACTTGACTTTTATGTGAACTCTGTGTTTGTTTGAGTTGCCATTTTTTTATGGAAAGCACTTTCATTATTGATTTTACCTATAAATAATTAAAATGGAAAATTTAGTTGATAAGATGAATTACTTTTCAGTTCACGTTGTGGAAAATTTGGTATTAAACTATAAAGGCCGTGAATCATATTGAGGCAAAGTGCCAAATTGTGAAATATTATTCGGTTGAGTTGTTCACTCCCGAACATTTTGTTAAGATGTTGTGCACATTATGATCGAGTCATGGCTCCTTATTGTGGAAAAATAATGTGTTGTTGATTTCTGTGGCAAGTTGTAATATTTGAGCACTTGATGTGCAATTTATGATATGTTGTAATAATTGAGCACTTGATGTGCAATTTGTGATATGTTGTAATATTTGAGCACTTGATGTGCAATTTGTGATATGTTGTAAGATTTGAGCACTTGATGTGAAATTTGTGATATGTTGTAATATTTGAGCACTTGATGTACAATTTGTGATATGTTGTAAGATTTGAGCACTTGATGTGCAATTTGTGATATGTTATAATATTTGGGCACTTGAGGTGCAAGTTGTATTATGTTGTGATATTTGGACACTTGAGGTGCGATTTGTGAAATATTGTGATATTGATACGCATGCGGTGAGATAAGGGTGGTTTGAAACGCATGGCTAGTAAGGGAACTACTAGAAGTCATGCGGTGATATAAGGTCAGGGTGTTGAAACGCATGCAGTGAGATAAGGGTAGCTTGAAACGCGTGGCTAGTAGGGGAACTACTAGAAGCCATGTGGTGTGATAAGGATGGCTAAAACGCGGAATGCCATTTTGGGGGGAAATAATTTATTTAAAAATTAAATGTGAAGGCTCCCGCGGTGATATAATAAAATGAGATATTGTGAATTTATTTATGATTTGGGACTACGACGCGGTACCTCGGGATTGCCCTGTTGATATTTCTTTATTTATGTTCCTGTCTTGGTGATTTTGTTTCATTGAATATGTAAATTCTTGTTTTCTTCCGTGATGTACTAGTTGACTTTATTATCATGTGTTTTGTGTTCCTAGTTATATTTTGTTGGCTTTGACTTTTTAGCACGTGACTCTGAAAAAGTATATTTCTGGGTTTTCTTACTGATTTTCTATGATTGAGTTGATTTAAATAAAAAGGAATTATTATTTTATTTTAAATTAAATAGTTTTACAACCAAACCAGTAGTTTATCTTATGCCTTAATTTAAGTGAAATGTCACTTTCTTCACCCAAATAAATTCTAAAAATAAATTTAATTCTTTGTTGATTTCTTACTTGATTTAAAAATTCTAAACTCACTTTAGTGGAAATAGATTGATCATGTGGATCTTATATACATTGAGGATATTTGGCACGTGAGTTGTTCGTGCAGTTGAGATATGAATTGAGGGCACGAGGTGCCGGAAAAACATGATGATTTAATTATGGGGACGAGGTGCCGTGAAAATATGAAAATGGGCTGAGACCCGTGTTTACGAAAAATATGAAAATGGGCTGAGACCCGTATTTTTATGATTATGAAATGAGGTGTCACATGGTGACTTTTTAATTGAAAGAATTATATTCAAAATATTTATTTGGAAGGATTTTTATTCAAAAAGAATTATATGAAGGAATTATATGTGAAAGACATTTATTTGAAGGACTTAATTTAATTGGGTGTAATTGTGTTTATTAATTGTTGAGGGATATTAATGTTATTCTTGTTGTCCGTTGTGCATATCACTGGTTGTTTTATCCTGTCCTTATTGTTATTGTTTCCTAGTATTTTGTATATTTATATTGCACATGTTACTAGACTAATGAGTGTCTTGACTTTACCTCGTCTCTACGCAATTGAGGTTAGTCTTGATACTTACTGGGCACCGCTGTGGTGTGCTCACTCTACACTTCTACATATTTTTGTGCAGAGCCAGGCATTGGAGGTATCAGACTTGAGCAGAGTTAAAGCGCGATCGTAAAGATTCAAGGTAGAGCTGCTTGGCCGCCGCAGTCCCTCAGAGTCTTTTCATTTCATTGTAATGTTAATTTATAATCAAACAGTATTGTATATTCGGTCTTCGTGATCATTCCATATATTCAGTTAGAGTTCGTGACTCAGTACTACCAGTCTTGGGAGGTTATATATTGTAATTATTTTCATTGTTGGTTTTTTTTTTTTTTAAAAAAAACAAATGGATTCAAAAGGTAATTGTAATCGGCTTACCTAGTCTTAAAGACTAGGTGCCATCACGACGTTTGTGGTGGGATTTTGGGTCGTGACAAGTTGGTATCATAGCTCTAGGTTCATAGGTTCTACGAGTCACGAACGAGTTTAGTAGAGTCTTGCGGATCGGTACGGAGACGTCTGTACTTATCTTCGAGAGGCTACAGAGCTAGTAGGAAAACAATTTCACTTCTTTCATTCCTCATCGTGCGACATTATTCGGCTTGAAGTATATATCTTATGTTCTTTTGCATCCGCTCGTGTTTGAAATTGCGCACTCGGTATCAACTATGCATCAACGGTTCATGATACTATAAAGGGGTTATAAGAGAGCCAGGGTAGCTCAACCATTTTTACAATGTGTCATTCAGATAGAGGATACGGAAGTATTGAGAGATCATTCAGTTGTGCACAATGGGGTGTAGCAGGTTCTCACATCTGGTTGATAAGCATGATATTAAGAAGGTTTAATTAATTACCTAATCATCATAAATTGTGGTAGGGTCACGAGGTGGATGTAGATCTGAAATAGCTGGTGGTATTAAAGACTATGTAGTTCGTATGGGATTTCTATTTAGCGAAGGGTACGTACGCAACCAAGGCACTAGAGGAAGCGAGTTTAACTGTCTGCCACGACCCAAAATACAACTAGTCGTGATGGCACCTAACCCAACCCGTTAGGTAAGCCAATTACCAACTATCTGATTCCAATGAAATTAACGATGCAATTAATTAAAAGAAAATATCTAAAACTAATACTTTTTCCCAAAAACTGGTAGTACAAATCATGAGCTTCTAAGAATAGAATATACAAAGCGAAAATGAAATAAATACACAATCTGTTTGAATAATACATAAACAGAGCTTTTATAAATCTAAGGCTACCCTGAACAAGAGGCAGCTACAACAGGAATGCGGGTACATCTTCAAGTCCCGCAACCATCGAGCACAGCAACAACAACAACAGCTAACATCTGCACGCAATGTGCAGAAGTGTAGTATCAGTACAACCGACCCCATGTACTGAGTAAATAACAAACCTAGTCGTAGGTTGAAAGTAGTGACGAGCTTCCACCAAGCCGGGTCCAAAACCAATAGTCCACAACAATCCATAACAACATAAAGCAAATAATACCAGAAGTAACTCAAGGAAAAACAATACTCAGCCAAATAGTGATTTCAAAAAATATTATAGTTCTTCATTTCAAATACATCAGTGAAAACCCAAATCGTTTGCTGGAGTTGCCAAAAATATGAATAGTTTGAAAACAATAAATTTCTCTCAAAATCTTGTCAATAATAAATAGGATGTTTCATTTTCCTTCCGGATAACCCGTGTAAAAAAAAAACAAATGCATCACTATGCCCATCTGTCAACAATGTGTGAAAAATCATGAATAATGTGAAGTAGTACAGCACGAGGAAATACATCCCTATGCATGTATGTCATGTGTGCATGCCAATGCAATGCACCTCAATGATAAAATCATAAACAGCCCCCCGGGAAGAACATCACTCATATACAGCCCCTCGGGCAAAACTCACAGTCACTCGTGCCACTCGGGCATACCTCACAATCACTCTTACCACTCGGGCATGCCTCACAATCACTCTTGCCTCCCAATCACTCAGCACTCGGCACTCGCACTCAGTAGGTACCTGCGCTCACTGGGGGGTGTGTACAGACTCCGGAGGGGCTCTTTCAGCCCAAGCGCTATAATCTGTACGGATAACTCATGTGCTGCACGGACAACTCGCGTGCTATAATAATAAAGTATGTTGCAGGCGGGCAACCCCGATCCACACTCATCCTCACAATCAGGCCCTTGGCCTCACTCAGTCATAGACCTCTCAAGCCACTCGGGCATTTCAGAAAAATAAGGTATTCGGCCCAAAACATTTGTAAGCATCAAAATAGAGTCATAAAACTAAGTTATGATATGCAATGAAATGAATATGACTGAGTATGAATTTTCAATTTAAAATAAATAATTCACAGCAATATGACCTCTGTGAGTCCCAATAATATTGGCACATAGCCTCAAGATGATTCTTAATATGCTTTTTAGCTCAATTTCTTTAACTCATAAAACCACATGAAAAATGCCAAGATCATTTACTATAAAATTCCACATAAATAATTATGTCATAATTTCTATAGTGCACGCCCACACGCCCATCACCTAGCATATGCGTCACCTCCCAACAATTCACAAAATACATATATTCAGGGTTCATACCCTCAACTCCAAGAATAGAAGAGTTACTTACCTCGAACAAGCTGAATCCAATGTCGAGCAAGCTAAACAATGCTCCAGAAATCCCATTATGCGCGTATCAACTCCCAAACGACTCGAATCTACCAAAATTAATTTGATTCAGTCCACACAATTCATAGAAATTAATTCTATATCAAAATGCTAATAATTGCCACAAAATCTGAAATTACGCCCTAAAAATCACTCGTGGGGTCCATGTCTCGAAATCCGACGAAACTCACAAAATACGACAACCCATCCAATTACAAGTTCAACCATACTAATTTCACTCAAATCCGACTTCAAATCGATATTCAAACTTGAAAAATTCGTTTTGTTACATTATAGAAATTTCCTTCTATTTCTCTTGAAGATTTAGTAATCTTACACCAAAAATAAAAATGAATTCATGGAATATAATCACAAGGGAGTTAAGAACACTTACCCCAAGTTATGTGGAAAATTTCCTCTCCAAAACCGCCCAACCCGAGCTCCAAAATCCGAAAATGGGTGACAAATATTGAACCTTCGAATTTTAAGGTTCTGCCCAGTCGATTTCCGCATCTGCGGACAAGATTTGCGCACCTGCGCATTCGCTTTTGCGGAAAAACATGCGCGCCTGTGGAAACAGCCAGCCTCCCAAAAACCTCGCATTTGCGTCCCTTTTCTCGCATCTGCGGGCTCGCAGATGCGCTTTTCCCTTCGCACCTATGGTCGCCTCACGCCAACCCCAGTCTGCATCTACGCAACACTTTCGCACCTGCGGCCTCGCAGATGCGGTAAAATTCCTCGCACCTGCGAGCACTGCCCAGTCCCACTCTTGGCCGCTTCTGCGACTGATCTCACGCACATGTGGCTTCGCACCTGCGATCAAAATCTTCGCAGGTGCGATCACACCAGTAGGCAGCAGTTCCAGCATTTCCTTAAGTCCAAATTTGATCCGTTAACCGTCTGAAACTCACCCGAGGCCCCGGGACCTCAACCAATTGTATCAACAAGTCCCATAACAAACACGAACCTACTCGAGGCCTCAAATCACACCTAACAACATAGAAACGACGAATTACACCTCAATTCGAAATCATTGAACCTTGAAACTTTAAATTCTATAACTTGCGCCGACACACATCAAATCACGTCGGATTGACCTCAAATTTTGCAAACAAGTCACATTTCACATTACGGACCTATTCCAATTTCCAGAATCGTATTCCGACCCCGATGTCAAAAAGTCAACCCCCTGGTCAAACTTTTCAAAAAGTCAACTTTGGGCAATTCAAGCCAAATTCTACTACGGACCTCCAAATAATTTTTCGGACACGCTCCTAAGTCCAAAATCACCATACAGAGCTATTGGAATCATCATAATTAAATTCCGAGGTCGCTTACACATAAGTCGACATCTGGTCACTATTTTAACTTAAGCTTTAAACCTTGGAACTAAGTGTTCCAATTCATTCCAAAACCTCACCGGACCGGAACCAATTGCCCTGGCAAGTCACACAACAACTATAAAGCCCAATTTGAGTAGTAAATGGGGAAACGGGGTTGTAATACTCAAAACGACTGGTTGGGTCGTTACATTCTCCCCCACTTAAACATACGTTCGTCCTCGAACGTGCCAAGAGTTGTTTCCAAGCCATCAAATCACTGTTCCATCTTACCACACGCGTACCCGGGGTTCGTCACCCTATTCCATATGAGCTTGGCAACACAATACAACTGAAATCATTGATTTAACTTTATCCCATAAACCTTGGAATTTAATTTCCAACCTTTAGAATTTCTTTCAAGACATGAATCTTACATTTACACCATGTTTGAGTCTGAACAAGCTGTATCAAGCCATAACTATAACCATAACCACGGACACAATCACCTAACATATTACACAACTCACATGCTCATAACACCATTCCTGACCACAGTGACTACTCCAAAACCAACCAAATACTAGTATTAAACCCATATCGAACCAAACCTCATCCCAAAACCTTCATACACTATTGATAATAAAAGAATCATGCAGAATCTCGTAACCCTTTATCAGACCAACAAGTCATGGAGGTCTCTCGCCCCAACCGGAACTATAATCACTTTCTGAGCCGACTTTCAATATTATACTCTTGAATATACCGAAATTAAACCTGATAGTACCCATTCCAGGTCCAATGACCATTACTAAACATAACTGTTCCACAGACATACCGCACCAATATAACTCGGAGCCACAACTCGTGCCATCCGTGCACTAATATGCAACATTCAAATGTACCCAGTCATGGAAAATGACTCAAATGAGAGAACTGCCCCGCTAGATTAACAAGTACCGCCACAACGAAATGCTAAAAATTCATCATACACCGTAGAACCATCACCCGATTCTAACACAAGGTTCATGCCTTAACATAGCTCCGCTGCAATAGATGTCCCCATCCAAACGTTGGTCCCTATTATATACCCTGAGCCACCCTGCTCAAAATCAATAACCACGGAGAGGCAAATGACAAAAATACCACACAAAACCTGAAAGAACATAACCATTACGCAATCGATCATGCAATACCCAAATACTCATCATGCTCAAATTCCACTATAAAGCTCAAATAGAACCGCACCATCTGTGCACATAACCAATGAATCACAACTCCTCATAGCATAAATGAGTAACGCACATATCATCTCAGAACACGAATAAGCTCAACATCAACCGAATGACACATCCCTCGACAATAGAAGTATGGAGCGAACCATTCTGGCTCGGTGTAGAATACACATCTTAATTGGGCCTACCAATGGACTGCCAAATCAACTCGGGTTACCCACAAATAGATTAAAATAATTCTTCCAAAAATCCATAATGACTGAATCATAACACATTCTATCATCTGTTTAGCTCCGGCCACAACTTCACAGTCCACAACTATGAACAATCCGCTCCTGAGAACTCCCAATCTCCAAATTCATAGAACACGCGAATCACCATATTTGATTCCATCTCCACCGCCTGAATGTCTAACACCTCTCTCATACACGATCATCCCACGAGAAATACTTTAAAAGTTCTTCCGTGCCACTTGGCAAAATTTGAATATAAGCAGTCGATCAACCAGGAAAAATGACGCAATACCTATGAGATATCCATAATTCAAAACATAGTGCGCCTTCTGAAATGTACACTCTAGTCACACAATACCAAATAGTTATAGCATTCATCTAAACATCGAAAACTGTTCATGCCCTCTAAGAATTTATGACCTCCCTTTCAAAGCTAAACCATGACCTTGCACACGCCAACCTTAATTCCACACAACACAACACATCTATCATGCCATCATTTGAAAAACAAAATACGAGAACCTCATAATCATTCTGAGTCCCAAGTAAAATACATATCTGATCAGCCAGAAGCCTTACATTTGATCCCATCCGGTATAAAATCACAATACTCAACATGCTTCTCAGGCCGGTAGGAAAATACCCATCTCGAACCGTGGTAGAAAACCTCAAGAATGCTTTGGAATCCATTAGCACATAATCAGGCCATCAGAGTTGAATCTCTGTAAATCAACCAAGCCACGCAGGTTGCCAAGCCCAGGTGTATTGCCACAAAAACCCTGTAGAAAACCCCCACATCATAAGCACTCAAGGAACCGATCATATTCATTACCATACTGATCCAACCTACTACCAAGTTGTCCTATTTCTCCAAGTCCCTTCCGAATTTATCTTGAAATTGACTCCAAGTCCCTTCTGAATTTGTCTTGAAATTGATACTTCTCCTTGCTAAAATACCACGATCTTTAACCACAACTCACCCTACAAACTTAGCATAGAACCACAACGCCCTACGGCCCATAAGCAACTGTATTCTTCTTAAGCACATTCAAAAATACCACAACTATAACACTCACTCATTCCGTGAATTTCATTTACTCATACGTGCAATATAATCCTCAACCAGGAATTTCCTTATTCGAGTCATCCTCGATCTCAACTTCTGCAAGTCATAGCTAACCCACAAGTATGCCTCAGACCAAAAATTAAAATTCAATACCTAACCATGAAATCAAATTGTCAGTAGTAGACTCCCCCCTTGGCTCAAATCCATAGATTAAAACATTCCATAACTCACAATACCAATACTCTCTCACTGCCATAATGCCACAGTCAGTCTAACGAAACTTCTTCCCAAGTTCATACAACGCCAATTATAAAATACCTCAATCATCCACTAAGCTCGCATTTATTCTCTTGACACTCAAGTCAACTTTCTCATCCCGATTCAAATTCAAATCTCCACCCATACACCCCATTGGCAGAAAAGAAACTCTCTACTCACATCATAAGGAATACTCCTACGTAGATTACTCCGCAGAAGATAACCCACCTGCTCAGCCTCAAATTGGCATCTTGTTATACCCTTTCGCAACCACAATTACTATGCAATCACTTAATCTTTCTTAGTCCAAACTCATTAACCAGACACAAGAATTTAGTTTTACCCCAAAATTTAACAATATGAAAGATCCTTCAAAACATTCATACTGGAGACTGTACGCCACATCAATTCGAAAATCAAGCACCCAATGACCTTTCCTTTACATTTCAAGGAAACATTTCTCGTCATATTCAAATCGTCTTAACACATCCCTCATTTACATCATACTCATCACAAAGCTATTCCGCCACTCATCGAGCCACAACTTCCATTCATAGGGATATTATCGGACATATGAGTCCAAATGTACAGGTTACAACTGAAGCTACTGAGCCTAAACTGCGGTCTAAACCTAGCCTCAAGTCCTCCAGACTGGCCCATCACCAAAACACAGAATACACATCTTGAACCTCGTTCATAAAATCACAAGACGGTGATGCACATATGATACCGAGTGCTCATATGCGCATACGAATACGTGGAAGGAATTCAAAAAGTTATATTTCAAGCTGAATCAACTCCGCACGATAAGGAAGGAAAGATGGGAAGTATATATCCTAAATGCCATGTAGCCTCTCAAAGATAAGTATGGACGTCATCATACCGATACGCAAGACTCTACTACACACTTGCTCATGACTTGTAGAACCTATAAACCTAGGGCTCTGATACCACCTTGTCACGATCCAAAATCCAACTAGTCGTGATGGCACCTAACCCAACCCGTTAGGTAAGCCAATTACCAACTATCTGATTCCAATGAAATTAATTAAAAGAAAATATCTAAATCCAATACTTTTCCCCAAGAACTGGTAGTACAAATCATGAGCTTCTAAGAATAGAGTATACAAAGCGGAAATGAAATAAATACATAATCTGTTTGAGTAATACATAAACAACGCTTTTATAAATCTAAGGCTACCCTGAACAAGAGGCAACTACAATAGGAACGCAGGTACATCTTCAAGTCCCGCAACCATCGAGCACAGCAACAACAACAACAGCCAACATCTGCACGCAATGTGCAGAAGTGTAGTATCAGTACAACCGACCCCATGTACTGAGTAAGTAACAAACCTAGCTGTAGGTTGAAAGTAGTGACGAGCTTCCACCAAGACGGGTCCAAAACCAATAGTCCACGACAATCCATAACAACATAAAGCAAATAATACCAGAAGTAACTCAGGGAAAAAAATACTCAGCCAAATAATGATTTCAAAAATATTATAGTTCTTCCTTTCAAATACATCAGTGAAAACCCAAATCGTTTGCTGGAGTTGCCAAAAATATGAATAGTTTGAAAACAATAAATTTCTCCCAAAATCTTGTCAATAATAAATAAGATGTTTCATTTTCCTTTCGGATAACCCGTGTAAAAAAACAAATGCATCACTATGCCCATCTGTCAACAATGTGTGAAAAATCATGAATGATGTGATGCAGTACATCACGAGGAAATGCATCTCTATGCATGTATGTCATGTGTTCATGCCAATGCAATGCAACTCAATGATAAAATCATAAACACCTCCTCGGGCAGAACATCACTCATATACAGCCCATCGGGCAAACCTCACAGTCACTCGTGCCACTCGGGCATACCTCACAATCACTCTTGCCACGCGGGCATGCCTCACAATCACTCTTGCCTCACAATCACTCTTGCCTCCCAGTCACTCAGCACTCGGCACTCAGTAGGTACCTGCGCTCACTAGGGATGTGTACAGACTCCGGAGGGGCTCCTTCAGCCCAAGCGCTATAATCTGCACGGACAACTCACGTGCTATAATAATAAAGTATGCTACAGGCGGGCAGCCCCGATCCACACTCATCCTCACAATCAGGCCCTTGGCCTCACTCAGTCATAGACCTCTCAAGCCACTCGGGCATTACAGAAAAATAGGGCATTCGGCCCAAAATATTTGTATGCATCAAAATAGAGTCATAAAACTGAGTTATGATATGCAATGAAATGAATATGACTGAGTATGAATTTTCAATTTAAAACAAATAATTTACAGCAATATGACCTCTATGGGTCCCAATAATACTGGCACATAGCCTCAAGATGATTCTTAATATGCTTTTCAGCTCAATTTCTTTAACTCATAAAACTGCATGGAAAATGCCAAGATCATTTAACTACAAAATTTCACAGAAATAATTATGTCACAATTTCTATAGTGCACTACCACACGCCCATCACCTAGCATGTGTGTCACCTCCCAACAATTCACAAAATACATATATTCAGGGTTCATACCCTCAACTCCAAGATTAGAAGAGTTACTTACCTCGAACAAGCCGAATCCAATATCGAGCAAGCTAAACAATGCTCCATAAATCCCATTATGCGCGTATCAACTCCCAAATGACTCGAATCTACCAAAATTAATTTGATTCAGCCCACACAATTCATAGAAATTAATTCCATATCAAAATGCTAATAATTTCCACAAAATCTGAAATTACGCCCCAAAAATCACCCATGGGGCCTACGTCTCAAAATCTGACGAAACTCACAAAATACGACAACCCTCTACTGACCCCGCATGACCTCTAGTCGGAGAGCGATCTCTACCACCTGCTAAAATGGAACATTCGACACCAACTCCCAAGCCATGTTGAAACGAATATCATGACTAAGTCCCCCAATGAACCTGCAGCCTCACTCTCTAACTGTAGAAACCAAAGTAAGTGTATGTATGAACAATTCATTGAATATAACGACATACTCTGACATTGACATAGTGCCCCAGCACAACTGCTCAAACTCCGCGCGCCATGCATCTCGAAGGGTCTGGGGAACAAACTCTCTCAAGAACACCTATGAAAACTGAACCCATGATAGTGAAGCTCCATCGGTCGGACTACCCAACTCATACGCTCGCCACCACTGATATGTTGCTCCCTTAATCTAGACCATAGTAAAAGCAAGTTTGATGAGTGTTGGCTTGCCTAACAATGGTGTTGAGCGCCATCACGGCCTATGATGGAATTGGGCCGTGACAACATAGTATCAGAGCACTAGGTTCACCTAGGTCTCACAAGTTATGGGCAGGTCTAATATAGTCTTGTGGATCGGTGCAGAGACGTCCATACTTATCTTCGAGAGGCTATAAGATGTTAGGAAAACTACTCTTTATTCATTTTCCTATTGTGCAGTTGATGGTATACTAAGTTTCTTCCTCTTATTCTCTCACAGATGGTGAGAACGCGCGCAACAGACGTTCCAGACCCAGGAGGGGCTGCTCCCCCTGTTGCCGGAGGCCGAGGTCGAGGCCGGGGGACGGCATCAGCCCGAGGACATCCCAGAGTTGCCCAGTTGCACCGCTAGAGGATCCATTGGAGGATCCTATAGTTGAGGAGCAGGGCGAGGTGCCCGCAGCAGAGCCAGCCCCGGTCGATTTCATGACAGCACCGGGCTTCCAGGAGGTCATGGGTCGTATGCTACGGTTTATGGATTCTATGACCCAGGCCGGTTTACTTCCAGCAGACCCGGCCACATCTCAGGCGGGAGGGGGAGCACAGACCGGCAATTCAAGCCAAATTCTACTACGGACCTCCAAATAATTTTCCGAACACGCTCCTAAGTCCAAAATCACCATACAGAGCTATTGGAATCATCAGAATTAAATTCTGAGGTTGTTTACACATAAGTCGACATCCAATCACTATTTTAACTTAAGCTTTAAACCTTGGAACTAAGTGTTCCAATTTATTCCAAAACCTCACCGGACTAGAACCAATTTCCCCGACAAGTCACACAACAAATGTAAAGCCTAATTTGAGCAGTAAATGGGGAAATGGGGTTGTAATACTCAAAATGACCGGTCGGGTCATTACACTGTCACGAGTATGGCATGCGCCAAATAAATGGTTTGAGATGTCTTATGACCAGAGTCGTACGAGCAATGAAGGTTAGTATTGTGGATCATCAGAATGTTCCCTATGGCTTCACGCCAAGTGAGAGGAGTCCACTATCAATGATCAGATTGTGGGGGTCATGTGTTATATCAGTTTTGGCTTGAGATGTATTTATGTGGTATTGAAAGGTTCTCCGAAATTTGTATATGATTAAGAGATGAGATTGGTATGGGATGAGGCTTGGACTTGCGGTATTCTCGCTTCCTTAATAATTCTATATTTCAGTACCAGCGAGGTCACAGAAATAATTTCAGAATACTCGGGGTGCTACAGTAAGTTCTTTTAATGCACCACCGGCACGGGGTTCCTATAATGGTTATTCCAGTTATCCGGCAGAGACTCAGTATGAGCAGTCGAACCCACAGAAGGGTTGTTATCAATGTGATTGTACTAGACACATCAAGAGAAATATCCTAGACTTGGAAGAGACGGATTTCATCAGAATAGTTAGGCTACGAGCTTTATTCCAGTTAATACTCCACGTGCACAGTCAGCTAGAGGTGGAGGACATGCGGGTAGTGGGCACCTAAGAGGTGGAGACCCGACCCATTGATATAATCGCTATGATTTGGCTGAGGCCAATACACCAGATGGTGACGTTACATGTACGATCCTGATTTTTGTTATAAAAAGATATTTTTCCCTTAATTTGATTCGGTTTTGAATATTGAGGTGAGTACTCCTATTATGCTCCGCTTATGGGTGAGCTTCATAATTTCGTGAACAACGAATATGTTTATCCCTGTTGGAAGATTTGAAGATGTGAGCCTGTGTCTATTATTTTTATTTTTGGGCACCATTGAGGGCTATAAGTCCAAAAGTAAATTTTATTATTCATTACAGTGGGTTTAATGTGTCTCGGAATAATTAATTCCAATTTTATGAATTATATGCCCTACCGGTATGAGGGTTCATTATGTGTTATGAAGAAAAAAAATGTTTATGAAAATTTATTGAAAGGAAGAAAGAAAGGAAATTGAAATTTCAGTTGGCACAATGTGCAAAATACTTGTGATTCGGAGTTAAGGATGAGGTTCTTGTGGTGAATATTTATGAGTTTAAAATTTTTCCTTTGTAAAATTTAATTTGTACAATAATATTAATAGGGAGTCATGCCTGTTAGGCTTATCTGATAATTCTTATATATTTTCTGTGCATATTCAGCCATTTTCGTGCTGTAAATATTGAGTTTTAACCTATAAGATGAGTGCTCAGGTGGCGTTAAATGTGACTCGTTAAATCGGACAAATAGTTATGAGG
The DNA here is from genome assembly GCF_000390325.3 of Nicotiana tomentosiformis. Lineage (NCBI taxonomy): Eukaryota > Viridiplantae > Streptophyta > Magnoliopsida > Solanales > Solanaceae > Nicotiana > Nicotiana tomentosiformis. The sequence continues at coordinate 36,028,212 of NC_090812.1, read as the reverse complement.
TCTTCATGCCTCACATTTACTTATCAGTGTTGTGAAAAATAAAAATTTGAAACGAGGTACCGGTTAATATGAGATTAATTGATGATGCTGGAATTAATTATGAACAACTTTTAAAACCTGAGATGTGATGATAAGCATACATATGATGTACTTCATGTCCTGATATCATAATGATAATGCAATGCTTGTAATACTGAGATCTGTGTTATTGATATATACCTTGTGGATGTGTTGTTAGGAGTCGTTTTGGTGTTACTCTGGCAGGTGGATAGGCCCATTTATATGGGAGACTCTGCCGAAATTTTCTGAAAAATTTGGGAGTTAGAAAAAAATTTGGGAGATTGATATGTGTGAAAGAAGAGATAAATTATGTTATCTGTTTGAGGACGAATGATCCTAAGCGAGGAAGAATGTAACACCCCAGGAAAAAAAATTGAAGTACTTCAACACTATCAAGAAAGTTGATGTGTGCGTAGGCACGAGTTGCTACAATCAGTTGAGACTAATACCGTGCGTTGATGAAAAATCAGACTTTCAGAAAATGTTTGGAGTGTAAAAAACATGGTCTTAAGGTTCACAAATATGGATAAAAGAAATAATCTCAAATGAGATGGTGTTTGCCGGACTTACCTCCAATGCAGTAACATGGGACCAACCGTGAGTATATGTGTAAAAGTAAAAAAAAAATCATCAATTAGGTAACCTCAGAATAATTATTAGCACGTTCGAGGACGAACGTTTGTTTAAGAGATGGAGAATGTAACGACTCGACTTGTCATTTTAAGAATTTAAGCCTCGTCTGGAGGCATAAGGCCCTGAGCAACTTCTTATTATGAGTATTGACTTGTGTGCGTAGTTGAATTCAGCTACCGGATGATTTGGAGTGATTTGGGACACTTGGTCCCCAAAACGGAAGCTTAAGTCTTAGGATTTTTACCGTAGTTGGAACTCTGTGAAGACGACTCCGGAATGGAATTTTGATGATGTCAATAGCTCCGTATGGTGATTTTAGACTTAGGAGCATGTCCGAAATATTATTTGGAGGTCCGTAACGGAAGTAATCTTGAAATGGCGAAAATTGAATTTTGGAAAGTTTGACCGTGGGGTTGACTTTTTGATATCGGGGTCGAAGTCTTATTCTAGAAATTTGAATAGTTTCATTACGTCATTTATGACTTGTGTGCAAAATTTGAAGTCATCCCGGATTGATTTGATATGTTTCGGCACAAGATATAGAATTTGAAAGTTCAAAGTTCATAGATTTTGATTTGAGGTGTGATTCATCGTTTTGAGGTTGTTTGATATGATTTGAGGCCTCGAGTAAGTCCGTGTTATGTTATGAAACTTGTTGGTATGTTCAGACGGGATCCCAAGGGCCTCGGGTGAGTTTCGGATGGTTAACGGATCAAATTTGGATTTAGAGGAGGAGCTAAAGCAGCTAGGCTGCTGGTGTGATCGCACCTGCGCGAAAAAGGGCCGCAAGTGCGAGCTCGCGGATGCGAGGAATGATTCGCAGATGCAAAAATGCATGGGCTGTCCAGGCATCGTGGGTGCGAAAAAATCATCGCGGGTGCGAAAACCGCAGGTGCGAAAACAATCATCGCGGGTGCGAAGACCGCAGGTGCGAAAACAATCATCGTGGGTGCGAAGACCGCAGGCGCGAAGATATCATCGCGGGTGCGAAGACCGTAGATGTGAAGAAATCACCGAGGATGCGAAGACTGCAGGTGCGAAGAAATCACCGCGGGTGCGAAAATCCTAGACAGAATGTTAAAAACAAAGGGGTTCCGAGTTTTGCCATTTTTGGGCCTTCAAGCACGGTTTTTGGGGCGATTTTGAGAGAGAATTCAAGGGAAACTTGAGGTAAGTCACTTGTGATCATTTTTACTCCATAATATTGAATTATCATCAACTAATCTGACTAGATTACATGTTTTTGAGGTGTAAATCGGGGGTTTGAACTTAGGGATTTGAAAATAAGATTTGAAGATTTGGAGGTCGAGTTGAGGTCGAGTTTTGGTAAAATTGGTATGGTTAGACTCGTAGTTGAATGGGCTTTGGAATTTTGTAATTTTTGTCGGGTTCCGAGATGTAGACCCCACGGTCGATTTTTGAGCTAATTTCAGATTTTTTGTTGGAAAATTAGTATTTTCTTATGGAATTAATTTCAATAAAATTTTATTGACTGAATCAAATTATTTGTGGCTAGATTCGAGGTATTTGGAGGTCAAATTCAAGCAAGAAGGCGATTATGGAATATTGGCATAACTTCAAAAAGGTAAGTATCTTGCCTAACCACGAGTGAGGGAATTATCCCTTAGGCATTGAGTCTTATGTGAAAATTGTGTAATTGAAAACCATGTACGCGAGGTGACGAGTGCGTACTCGGTTTATATGTGCAAATTATATCGGTTGAAATTCGTAGACGCCCTTAAATATTAAGTTGGAAAATTGTTGTAACTTATTAAATCCCTTATTTGTCATGCCTTATTCTTTGTTTGCCGAGGTTGTTTTTATAAGATAAATTGGTGTGATTGTCACTTGACTTTTATGCGAACTCTGTGTTTGTTTGAGTTGCAATTTTTTTTTTTAATGAAAAACACTTTCATTATTGATTTTACGTACAAATAATTAAAATGAAAAATTTAGTTAATAAGATGAATTACTTTTCAGTTCGCATTGTGGAAAATTTGGTATTGAATTATAAAGGTCGTGAATCATATTGAGGCAAAGTGCCAAATTGTGAAATATTATTCGGTTGAGTTATTCACTCCCAAACATTTTGTTAAGATGTTGTGCACATTATGATCGAGTCATGGCTCCTTATTGTGGAAAAATAATGTGTTGTTGATTTCTATGGCAAGTTGTAATATTTGAGCACTTGATGTGCAATTTATGATATGTTGTAATAATTGAGCACTTGATGTGCAATTTGTGATATGTTGTAATATTTGAGCACTTGATGTGCAATTTGTGATATGTTGTAAGATTTGAGCACTTGATGTGCAATTTGTGATATGTTATAATATTTGAGCACTTGGTGTGCAATTTGTGATATGTTGTAATATTTGAGCACTTGATGTACAATTTGTGATATGTTGTAAGATTTGGGCACTTGATGTGCAAATATTATTATGTTGTGATATTTGGTCAATTGAGGTGCGATTTGTGAAATATTGTGATATTGATACGCATGCGGTGAGATAAGTGTGGTTTGAAACGCATGGCTAGTAGGGGAACTACTAGAAGTCATGCGGTGATATAAGGTCAGGGCGTTGAAACGCATGCGGTGAGATAAGGGTGGCTTGAAACGCGTGGCTAGTAGGAGAACTACTAGAAGCCATGCGGTGTGATAAGGATGGCTAAAACGCGGGATGCCATTTTGGGGAAAAATAATTTCTTTAAAAATTAAATGTGAAGGCTCCCGCGGTGATATAATAAAATGAGATATTGTGAATTTATTTATGATTTGGGACTACGAGGCGGTACCTCGGGAGTACCCTGTTGATATTTCTTTATTTATGTTCCTGTCTTGGTGATTTTGTTTCATTGAATATCTAAATTCTTATTTTCTTCCGTGATGTACTAGTTGACTTTATTATCATGTGTTTTGTGTTCCTAGTTATATTGTGTTGGCTTTGGCTTTTTAGCACGTGCCTCTGAAAAAGTATATTTTTGGGTTTTCTTACTGATTTTCGATGATTGAGTTGATTTAAATAAAAAGAAATTATTATTTTATTTTAAATTAAATAGTTTTACAACCAAACCCGTAGTTTATCTTATGCTTTATTTAAGTGAAATGTCACTTTCTTCACCGAAATTAATTTTAAAAATAAATTCAATTCTTTGTTGATTTCTTACTTGATTTAAAAATTCTAAACTCACTTTAGTAGAAATAGATTGATCATGTGGATCTTATATACATTGAGGATATTTGGCATGTGAGTTATTCGTGCAGTTGAGATATGAATTGAGGGCACGAGGTGTCGGGAAAATATGATGATTTAATTATGGGGCACGAGGTGCCGTGGAAATATGAAAATGGGCTGAGACCCGTATTTACGAAAAATATGAAAATGGGCTGAGACCCGTATTTTTATGATTATGAAATGAGGTGTCACATGGTGACTTTTTAATTGAAAGAATTATATTCAAAATATTTATTTGGAAGGATTTTTATTCAAAAAGAATTATATGAAGGAATTATATGTGAAAGACATTTATTTGAAGGACTTAATTTAATTGGATGTAATTGTGTTTATTATTGTTGAGGGATATTAATGGTATTCTTGTTATCCGTTGTGTATATCACTGGTTGTTTTATCCTGCCCTTATTGTTATTGTTTCCTAGTATTTTGTATATTATATTGCACATATTATTAGACTAGTGAGTGTCTTGACTTTACCTCGTCTCTACACAATTGAGGTTAGTCTTGATACTTACTGGGCACCGTTGTGGTGTGCTCACTCTACACGTCTGCACATTTTTATGCAGAGCCAGGCATTAGAGGTATCAGACTTGAGCAGAGTTAAGCGCGATCGTAAAGATTCAAGGTAGAGTTGCTTGGCCGTCGCAGTCCCTCGGAGTCTTTTCATTTCATTGTACTGTTAATTTGTAATCAAACAGTATTATATATTCGGTCTTCATGATTATTCCATATATTCAGTTAGAGTTCGTGACTCAGTACTACCAGTCTTGGGAGGTTGTATATTGTAATTATTTTCGTTGTTGTTTTTTTTATAAAAAAAATGGCTTCAAAAGGTAATTGTAATCGGCTTACCTAGTCTTAGAGACTAGGTGCCATCACGACGCTTGTGGTGAGATTTTGGGTCGTGACAATTCTCCCCTCTCTCTCTCTCTCTCTCTCTCTCTCTCTCTCTCTCTCTCTCTCTCTCTCTATATATATATATATATATATATATATATATATATATATATATATATATATATATATATAGACGTTATATTGTCACTGTCCGCTTTTTTTAAAACAATTATAGGACCAATCTATTCATTCTCAAATCTTAAAATAAAATAGCTATAATTATTAACATCAACACAATATTCTCATAAAGAAAATAGCTATAATTATTAATTTAATTAATTTAATTTAATTGTTCATTGTTGCAAGTTTGAAAGATATTTAATTATTTTAAATTCAATAAACGAGTCAATATAACAACATTATTGTTGTCATTTAAATGAGTATCACCTCAATTTTAATGCCCATTTTAATTTTACATAATTTATTCTTTTTGTATGTATTTTTTAGTTTATTAACATATGCAACGCACATACTCTAAAGCTAGTTATCATTAATTGTACCGAATTTAAATTATGTTAAGTTGTCTTTTTTTTGTTGTTGTGATATAGTATTAAACTAATAAATAACACGAGAAATAAAAACACATGCGCAAATTATGTAAAACAAAAATAATGTTGCTATTATATATTTAATGTCATATATACATATAATGATAAATGTCAATGTCTCCCACATCTTGTATGCTTTAAAGTATTGGCTGGCCTAAGGCGCATCTCATCTCGCCCGGCTACGCTATCAAGATCATCCTCATCACGTCGCCTCTTTATCGGAGGATGCGTTACAGCATGATCGTTGGTAAGGTTGGCAGACTCGGTAGAAGCGACCGTCGGTCCAGCAGTAACCTACATAATAATAATAAGATATTTTAGTATATGAAATATAAATTACTAACGTACGTGTTAGCTAAAAAATATTTAATGGTCATACCATGGTCTCGGCGGGCTCCTAAATAAAATCAGTCGTGTCCGGCATGTCAGTATCGCACAAAGTGGCCTCTGTGAGGGGCGATGATGATGTATTTAAAAAATAAATAAAAACGCTTTAGATATTAATGCCTAATTAATGAGATAAAAACAAATAGAAATAATAGTAATACAAACAAACTTGCGCCTGAGTAGCGACACACTCCTCAACAGCCCTCGATGATGAGCCATAACTCAGTCGTCGCCTACTATGCACCTCTCGTATCGGACGATCCTCAGCAGCCGTCGATGGCCCTGGTCGATCAGGAAAATACTGATCCCACTCCTGCTGCGTAATGGCCATGCTCGCGATCAACAATGGAGCTGACGGGGTCAGCTGCGAAGTCCATGGCGATAGCTGTAGGCTGAATGACGACATATCATGAGGAGCATCTTGTGGCTCAGGGTGGTCACCTGGCTGATCATCTCTAATATCCTCCACGGGTGCCTCAACGCTCACTTGCGGGGGACCCCGTCCTCGCCTACCACCACGACCTCGTAGGACCCCTTCCTCTCTGACTATGCCTACCACGTCTACCACGTTCAGGCTTTACTGGTGGCCCACGATGGTAGTCCTCTAGCGGCACATAAGCAGCCTCGTATCCTAATCGCTCATCATCTCGGGCACGCTTCAATGTCTGGGCAGCCAGATCTGTAACTTGACGGCCATACTCGTGCAAAGCTGCCGCTCCCCTGTCGGTATGCTGCAGCATGTGCAGTCCTAGCTGGTAGAACTGATGTAATCCAATAGTCTGCATAACATGTCAAATATTAATTACGGAATGATAATTTAACGTTATAAGTAAGTATAACAAATAACATACCAGTGCCTCATGCCTCCCAACGTATGGAATGTACCGACCACTAGCGCGATGAACGAGATTCCCGACATGAAGTCGGATAACGTTGCGATACCATCCCATATACTCATGCTCGCCATCCGTACGCTCATGTGTATGGGGTGGAGGAATCAGGTCATATCTCTGGTCCCAAACCTCAATCTGGGCCTCTAGCCAGTCCACGTATGTCTGGTCGACCATGTTATGATCATCCCGCTGGTAATGTGTCCTAAGCCAAGCGGGCATGATAGGTACAAGCTGCGATCGACCAAACTGGCAAAGGACTCGCCCGATGGCATGATGCTCAACAAAACTGGCGAAGGACTCGCTCGTGAGTAAACGCAACACATATAAAGCCAGTCTAAGTAAACTTAAGTATACATATACCTACGCGCCTTCAAGCAAATCCAACAAATCCCTGTAATAGGGGAGATGATGTCGAGCCTCAACCTCGCGTCTGTAGCCTCGCCTATCAACCCACCTCCTAGCTAAAGAGAGAAACGGTAGAGGTAGTGCATCCGGAGCGATGGGTGGTAGAGGTGGCAAGAACTGCAGGAACCGCTCCCATGTCCAAACCTAATATACATTGTGAACGTAAAATTTAAGTTATTATTTTAATATGTATGTAATAATTATGAAAAGAATTGACTATGTTTTCACTTGCAGCAGCGGCAAAAATCCGGCAACGTCTCTCTAGGTGCCCATGCTTGCCCGACACATCTGCCTATACAGGTAACCTAGAATAACTGCACCCCAGCTGTAACTAGGTAAATCATCTAGCCGCTCAAGATAATGAAGAAATCTCAAGCTGACTAGGTTTCCCGAAGTGTTTGAAAACAATACACTACCAAACATCAGCAACATCAACAATCTCGTGTACCGGTCGATAACCTCCACCGGTGAATCATCCGCAATGTCCACATCCATCGCCTCCAGATGTTGTCGGACAGGAGTCAACTTCAAATGACTGGCCCCACTCAATGCAGTCTCCTCCGCTGGCTGGAAGTTGGTGAATCGCTGCAACATCTGCAGGTAATGCAATCCCGTATATTCTCTAAGAGCATGTGAGTAAGCTACATGTAGTCCATCAACCGACAGACCAAAAAGAACCTCCACGTCCTCAAGCGTGATGGTAGCCTCGCCGATGGGTAGATGAAACGTGTGCGTCTCTGGTCGCCACCACTCTATCATAGCCGTGATCAACGCCCAGTCGAACTACAACCGACCGACCTCTATGATCTTGTAAAAACCCATATCCTAAAGGCGTCTAACTATACGGGGATGAAGTGGGGTAGGTCCTAATGAAGTCCCACATATCGTCTATACGTCTGGCGCGGAATGTCTGGGACAAACACTGCCCATCCCATATGTATGAAGACCTATGCTCGGCCTGTAGCAACAGTAGCTCTAGCGATGCAGGTCCGGGATGCACAGGCGGAACCTCCATGACGATGATTGTAAATTGAACAATATTAATTAAAGTATTTTTCTTTTTAATTCCTTAACATCTTTAAATATATTGCAATATCTTTAATATTAAAATTTATTTGATATTTTTAATATATTGTTAGTTGATACATTTTTTATATTATAATTTTATATTTTATATGTTGTTTTATCATTTTATATGTTAGTTTATTATTTTATATGTTAGTTTATTATTTATATGTTAGTTTACTATTTTATATATTTGTTTATTATTTAATATGTTAGTTTCTTATTTTATATATTTATTTCTTATTTTATATGTTTGTTTGTTACTCATCTATTTTTGACTATAATAAAATTAAATAATTAATTTTAATAATTATACATGATTTCATTATTACATATTCATATAACAATACTTAGTTTAACAAATATTGTTGTTTTTTAATGTTATTTGTTTTTACGTTTGTTGACTAGAATTCGAGAGAGTTTGTGTTTGAACTATCATATTTTTTCAGATATTTTTTAGTTTAACAGATAATTAAATCAATAACTACAAAGATACTACGCTAAAGAGCACTACATTTTACTACACTAAAAGGGCACTACATTACAAATAATGGTACTACATTAAAATTACGGGCACAACATAATAATACATGGAACTAAACAACATTAAAGTCACATATTAATATATGTACAACAATAATATCTAAATAAGATTAATTATTCCTAAAATAACAATTTATCTATTTTACTAATCGTATAAAACATAAATAATCTAATCCGGATAAAAAATAACAAATTGATTTAATCACAAAACAATCACAAAAATACATATACCACAGTAAAAAATAACTAATTAACATTTTTTATAACAACTAATAACAATTTTTCTATTTTATTAATTTTTTTAGCACACTAATAATATAATCCAGATAAATAAATAAATAAATTAAATCACAAAACAATCACGAAATGATATAGAACACAATAAAAAATAACTATTTGGTAGTTTGTATACATGAGTTTTAACAAAAAATAGGTCGGAATACCTCGATTTTAATTTTTTGGAAAGTTGAAGATTTGGTGATTTGGAGGCGAAACGAGCAACCAACTATGCGATAACGCCTTAGATATAATGTGGGACCGAGAATCTATACTTTTGTGGGACCGGTGGGCTCCAACCGAGATTTTTTTCTTTAAAAATGGGGGGGGGGGGGGGGATAAAATATAGGGGGTTGTGGTTCGCGTTTGTGGGGAAGGAGAAGGGCACGCTTTTTTATCTTGGTATAACGTGCATGTATACCGCGCTATACTATAACACGATAGATATGAGCGCTATACCTTCCCTCCCATTTAAGTTTAAATAAAGCGCGATTATTTATTACGCTATACCTTAACGGACAAACGTGCCATTAAGGTGTAGCGCAATGAATAACTGTGCTATACATATTATGGTGCTCACGGTGCTATACATATTGTGGTGCCCAATCTTTCTTTCCACCTATTATGATCGCTTCAGTCCAAAATAACCCCACTTTGGTCCGCACTACACCCACCGATCCCTCAAAGGCTCAAACGACGCGTTTCTCACCTCACTAATTATCTGGATACACACGCAACCCACCATCCGAAATTCTCAAAAAGCGCACACACGAGATAGCGGCGGAGGGATTCTGCAATTTAAAAGTTCCAAAAGCAGATTTGGAAATAAATAAATAAAAAATCTCTGAAAAACTGATAAAAATAGGGATTTGGGAAAGGATTTGGAGACGAATCAGCTGCTGGAAATTTAAGGTTCAAATCCTTTTTCTTCTGGGTTATAAAGCTGTGGAAGCTGGGATTGGGAGCTGATCTCGCCGCTGATTACGCTGTTGTCCAGTAGCTGAGTTCCAACATTACATCTGTTTTTTTTCAGCCTTTGTTTTGGCTTTCGATTTTTATTTGTGGCTCAGGTATGAACTTATCCAACATGCTGCAATTGTTGATTAGATGCTATATCGTATTGAAATTCACAATAATTGTTCCCTTATTCCCCTGGAAAAGTTCATCACTGTTATTTGCAAGTTTGAATTAATGTTGAACTATTTTGATGCATAGAGTTAGAATAAATCTGTGTACAGAAGTCATTTGTTGATAATCACTGTTAGAGCTTCATTTGTGATACTATAGGATTATTGCTCTCGTGTTTTGAAATCTGGATGTGTTCGTTCATTTGAAATAGGTTCCGAAACTGAAATCCTCAGTTTAAGTGGAAAGTGAAAACGTCAATATCAAGTCATGAGTTTGTTTAGTGCTCGAACAGATTCGAAATCTAAGGGAAGCAGAGTGTGTCTATTCGTATAATGATTGGCTTCAATTAAGCTAAACCTTTAG